>NC_142534.1:2500-333928 GCF_056151865.1 Erythranthe guttata
CCCGAAACCCGAAACCCGAAACCCGAAACCCGAAACCCGAAACCCGAAACCCGAAACCCGAAACCCGAAACCCGAAACCCGAAACCCGAAACCCGAAACCCGAAACCCGAAACCCGAAACCCGAAACCCGAAACCCGAAACCCGAAACCCGAAACCCGAAACCCGAAACCCGAAAACCCGAAACCCGAAACCCGAAACCCGAAACCCGAAACCCGAAACCCGAAACCCGAAACCCGAAACCCGAAACCCGAAACCCGAAACCCGAAACCCGAAACCCGAAACCCGAAACCCGAAACCCGAAACCCGAAACCCGAAAACCCGAAACCCGAAACCCGAAACCCGAAACCCGAAACCCGAAACCCGAAACCCGAAACCCGAAACCCGAAACCCGAAACCCGAAACCCGAAACCCGAAACCCGAAACCCGAAACCCGAAACCCGAAACCCGAAACCCGAAACCCGAAACCCGAAACCCGAAACCCGAAACCCGAAACCCGAAACCCGAAACCCGAAACCCGAAACCCGAAACCCGAAACCCGAAACCCGAAACCCGAAACCCGAAAACCCGAAACCCGAAACCCGAAACCCGAAACCCGAAACCCGAAACCCGAAACCCGAAACCCGAAACCCGAAACCCGAAACCCGAAACCCGAAACCCGAAACCCGAAACCCGAAACCCGAAACCCGAAACCCGAAACCCGAAACCCGAAACCCGAAACCCGAAACCCGAAACCCGAAACCCGAAACCCGAAACCCGAAACCCGAAACCCGAAACCCGAAAACCCGAAACCCGAAACCCGAAACCCGAAACCCGAAAACCCGAAACCCGAAACCCGAAACCCGAAACCCGAACCCGAAACCCGAAACCCGAAACCCGAAACCCGAACCCGAAAACCCGAAACCCGAAACCCGAAACCCGAAACCCGAAACCCGAAACCCGAAACCCGAAACCCGAAACCCGAAACCCGAAACCCGAAACCCGAAACCCGAAACCCGAAACCCGAAACCCGAAACCCGAAACCCGAAACCCGAAACCCGAAACCCGAAACCCGAAACCCGAAACCCGAAACCCGAAAACCCGAAAACCCGAAACCCGAAACCCGAAACCCGAAACCCGAAACCCGAAACCCGAAACCCGAAACCCGAAACCCGAAAACCCGAAACCCGAAACCCGAAACCCGAAACCCGAAACCCGAAACCCGAAACCCGAAACCCGAAACCCGAAACCCGAAACCCGAAACCCGAAACCCGAAACCCGAAACCCCGAAACCCGAAACCCCGAAACCCGAAACCCGAAACCCGAACCCGAACCCCGAAACCCGAAACCCGAAACCCGAAACCCGAAACCCGAAACCCGAAACCCGAAACCCGAAACCCGAAACCCGAAACCCGAAACCCGAAAACCCGAAACCCGAAACCCGAAAACCCGAAACCCGAAAACCCGAAAACCCGAAACCCGAAACCCGAAACCCGAAAACCCGAAACCCGAAAACCGAAACCCGAAACCCGAAACCCGAAACCCGAAAACCCGAAAACCGAAAACCCGAAAACCCGAAACCCGAAACCCGAAAACCGAAAACCCGAAACCCCGAAACCCCGAAAACCCGAAAACCCGAAACCCGAAACCCCGAAACCCGAAACCCCGAAACCCGAAAACCCGAAAACCCGAAACCCGAAACCCCGAAAACCCGAAACCCGAAAACCCGAAAACCCGAACCCGAAACCCGAACCCGGAAACCCGAGAACTTCCCAGGGGGTCACCCATCCTAGTACTGCTCTCGCCCAAGCACGCTTAACTTCGGAGTTCTGATGGGATCCGGTGCATTAGTGCTGGTATGCTATTGTATTCAATATGCTTATATTGAACTTATGTGTTTGTTTTTAAAGTTGGGCTAAATACATTTTGCACCCCTGAAGTATAGCTCATGTAACACTTACCCCCTTAAAGTATCATTTGTAACACTTACCCACCTCAACATCAATTATTTTATATTTTAAAATTTAAAAAATAATAAACATAACAATCTAATAATTAACGGTTCATAGACAATAGAAAAGTAACTAAAATTAATTATTGAAAAAAAAATTAAAAAGTAATAAATATTGGGTAATAATGAATGAAAATATATTTAAAAAATTAATAAACTAAAATAAATTTAAATACTTAAGATTTCTATTAGTTATGTATTGATTTCTTAAAATTTATCGATAGAGTATTTTTGATGAATTGGTCCAACAACAATTAGATGTTATTTATTGAAAAAGTATCCAGTGCAAGATAATATTTTTAAATTTTAAAATATTGTATTTTTTAGCAGATATTTTTAGTTGTATAATTTAATTATTCTTTTAGTTATTCCTTTCAATAAAATAATTTTTTTAAGGTATTAAAATTTAAAATACAAATTAAATTGTGCTTGAAGGGGGTAAGTGTTACAGAGGGTATACTTTAGGGGTGCAAACTGTATTTAACCCTTTAAATTTTACAAAATTGTTTTCAGAAAAATACATATCTTTTTGTTCTTGTTCTTTTTAAAATTGAAAGATTCATTCTTTTTCTTATTATTTTTTTAATGTTCTTAAAATGATTTGATTTTCCCATAAAAAAAAAAGATAAAAAAATCTGATTCTACAAAAAAAATATGTAGTTTTTATCTAAATTTTTTTTATGGTATTTAATATTGTTTTATTAAAGTTTAATGAACTGTGACTTTATATATTCTTATGAATTGATTGCAATTTGTTATATATGTTAAAATCAGATTACATATTTTGTATATTTTTTATTTATAAGACTTAATTGTCTTCGAAAATTAGAATTGACATAGAATATACGTCACTTTCCACTAAATATTGAAAAAAAAAATTAGTTAACAGACATTGTGTGTTAATCATAGGATGGGATCCAAAGAATTTTTTTACTTGAGTTTTGATCATATATAAGTCCCCGTCAAAAAAAAAAAAAATCATATATAAGTTTATGCTAATATTAGTAATCTATGAGGTTTTTTAAAAATTAGACTAATCAAATAGGAACACCAAATGTTAATACCTAGCTATGACTATATTCATGTAATAATAAAATATATGATGATATAATCTATACATCTATTATATATATCTGTATGTTTTAAGATTAGTTTATTATGTGTACCAAATCCCTTAATATCATGTTAATAAATAAATTACATTTTATACTGAAGTTACATTTCCTTGTATGAATTCAAAACTAACAAAGTTTTATGCTTATACGTATATCTAATATAATAAATTATTAATATAATAATAGAAGATATAATCATAGTTGATGTAGCAGTTAAAGAATTCAACTTGGCTTCAAGTCGGGCTAGGAACTTCGTTTTCAGGTTTCAAAGAATTTCATCCCTATCCCTTTCATCAAAGGCCTATGGTTCACAGCCCTATAGCGCTAGCCAGCAAGCATTAGATGAAGCCGATTTTGCGAAAGACGATGAAAGGGTAGCAGTCGAATGTTCTAAAAAAGTCTGTCACGTATGGAATTGTAGTCTTTGCTTCTTCACCTCTCTTTCCCAAGGGCTACTGGTTGGTTTACGGACGAGCCCGTGTCCTCCGTTTCCCAAGAAGACTCCAGAAGTATATCGATCTCACGGGTCCAAAAGAGGGAATGAAGGGATAGGAATAGGAATTATAGTACCATTGGAAAAAGGGGCACCTTGCAGGATTCTCCATCCACATTTTGAAAAGTTATGGCATTCCTGTCTTTCTTTCTTTCTTTCTCTCTCATTCATGACCGAACGGCTATCCCCGAAAAGGCATGCTTTCAATGGACCTGGCATGTTCAAAAAATATTTTTGAACGAAGGTCATAATTCGCAGGAACATTCTAAGGTCTTAATAAGAGGAGGTAGAGTCAAAGATTTGCCAGGTGTGAAATCCCATTGTATTCGAGGAGTCAGGGATTTGCTGGGAATGTACGAAGTCTATGTCTAGGGAGCATACTTGATCTGCAGAATAAGGCCTAGGAGCTCTCTCTTTTATGGCAGAGACAGAGCCGTTATTCCCGACTGGCATAGAAGTCTCTCGCGCGGGCGAAGGAGATGCATTTCTGGTACTGGTAGTATTGGACAAGCTCTCGGGGAATAATCTATTTCTTTCTTATTTCTGCCTCAAAATCTGATATTAGGAGGTCTGGTTCTTGAAGTCAAGAGTGAGGAGGGACTTTCATAAGGCAGTGTATAAGGATATATACCATTTGAGAGCTTGAAGTTTTAAGATGACTATTCCTACCCTGTCTAAGGTGTGTAGGATTTCTCCCAATAGTACTTTTACTAGACAATTAAACATTGTTGCAATTTTTCTTTGAATATTTAGAAAGGTATAATTCACAATTAGTCAATAAATAGTTTGCCCATGATTGGTTGGTATTTCACTGATTTTTAATTAGTCAAGCAAAATTACAAAAAAAAAAATATATATATATATATATACTAAAATAGCTGAAATGGTCATATAACACTGATATATAGCGATGAAAATGTTAATAGCTAAAATGGTCATATTTTCAACTAATATAAAAAAAAAAACTCTTACAGTGCATGTGGGGATCCCTATGCTAGAAAGAAAACTACCCTTCTACATTTCTGATTGCTCAAATGGTACACGCACAAATAGCTGCCCGTGAAGGGTAACCACAGCCGAGGTCTGATGAGGATCGATTCTAGTAGGTAAGCTAACCACCTGGGAACAACACATTTTTTATGTCATGTGGAAGAGGAATATAAAGAGTACAAGAAACATTTAATTTTTAGAGCTATTCATACATGCCTAAAAAATCAGTTTAAACAACAAAGCAAATTGTATTCAAATGCTATGCTATTATTCCACTTTGAGACATGTTTCTTAATGAAAAATGGACCTATTTATAGCCCCAAGTTCTGATATGATTCATCCAGAGCTTAAACAATCGGATTATCATCTTGACAAAGTTCGGTCAAAACCAAAGATAGCATGTCCTAAAGATAGTAAGGGGAAGTACCACAAACTTTGCAGGTACCATCAAATTATAGACTAGAAAAAAGTTAATGTGGGATCTATAATGAAAAGAAAACACCTTCAACAACGGTTTCAGCATAGGTATACCGTATACAAACTACAGCGATTTTCGGTAATTTAACCAAAACTAAGGAGCTGTCTTGCAATTATTTCTTTATAGACCCCCGCAACATATATCATTGTTCATCTAAAAACCATGACCCAATGAAGATCCAAGCCATGATCCATAGTATGACTCCTAATTTAGATATCCAAAGATTCAAAAATGAAAAAAAATTCTGGTACCAGTCCCTAGAACTGGAAGATACGAAAAGCTATAAGACGCAGTAACATACTCTAGTACATAAAAAAATAAGGAAACGGGATAATTACACTCGCATTTCCGAGATTACTTGACTGAGAGTGACATGAGTTACCTTTTTGAACGGAGTGACACCCCAAGGATTATCCTGCTGCTCCGGTTGCCCAGATATAACCAAACGCCCTGCAGGATCTGACTGTACACGCACCTGTTGTCAAATAAAGAATGAAACCGTTTGCATATGACCTTCATGGATAGAGCATACAATATAATAAAAAGATGAGAAGCAAATTGCCTAGACCAGGTGACGGTCGAATAAACTGCAAGGCTATTGTCATAAATTGAAGTTCTATTAAATATGTATGTAAAAATGAGTAAAAAAGATCAAGTTGTATCTAAAAACAGAAACTAACCAAGAGTTATGCATTCAACTAGCATCCCACTAGCAAAATCTGTGAAATGATAATTCAACAGCCTCTTTGTTGCTGCTCTCAGTCCCTCTCACTAAGAGTATGCTCTCTCATCCACTGTGAGATACATCCAACGCATGTTGACTTCCTAAATAATTAGGCTGAACGCTCACCATTTATTTCCATGTTCATGGCTTTTCAATTTGAAAGCAAATTAAAATATTTTGGACTACGCTGCTCCCCCAAAAAAATGAATAGTATACCCAGTTTTTTGGTGTCAAGAGACTTTACTAGACATCAAGACATTTATAGTGTGCCGAAAGCACTTAAGTTCATTCGACTTTGATGGACTGTGTATAGAACAATTTGCCAAGTAGAACTCAATAGGTCAACAAACAGGCACCTGATATAGATGTTGAGAATCGGACTCTAACAATAGACACTTCCAGACAGGTTTTTTCAACTAAAATTTGATATATTTCTAGATATTTGATAAAATTGGAACAATTAGACTGCCCCATGACATATAATCTAAAAAAAATGAATGAGACAAAAACATGTTGATTTTACTTGCCTCCTCGCGCAAAAGCCCAGGAACTAATGCATACACTTCATAGCAGTCTTTCTGTAAAACCGTGAATTGAAACCATTTAGATCTCTATGAGTAGCACAACAAAAGGTCATTACATACCAAGAAGCGGAAAGAAAAGAGTACCATTTGCTGCACATTAACCTTCACCCAATCAGCAGGGATGCCAACATCCACAACCATTATCTCCAATCGATCCAAAACCCTGAATTACGTAAATTGAAGAGAGAATTCAGAGAATTATTTTATATTCACAACCAATCATATGATTGCACAACATTCTTGTATCTAAATGACAGGGGAATCATATCTTTGCAGATCCGAATCTCAATGTCACTAACACTTCCTTTGATTTAAGGAAGACGAGACATGATATAACATCCAAGAATAGATCATCTAGGATTCTTTTTTCTGGGATGCTACATCTAACAATCTTTTACTTAATTTCTTGAAGGTAAAAAATGTAATAAAAGCCAGTATCTCTGTTTGTTATGCAAATAAATCTAAGAGTCAGTGATGAGTTGCCTCCCCGACTGCGATGATACTATTTTTCCACATATTAATTTACTGCTTTCTTATATAATGAAATAGTAAACTCTATCTTTGTTTGGAAATTTGTGAGAATTCTAGTACTTGACGATAAACAAAGGAAGAATAAAAAATTGGCTGGTTCACCTTGTAGGTTTGGCATCCTACTTTTATGAGTCCCCTTTATTAATTGGAAGAAGTACGTAGACTTCTATGTTGGTATTTTCCCAACTAATTTTTGGCGCCAATTTTGGGTAGCAACTCTAAGACTGTTTGGAAAGTTTTCGCGAATCAATTTTCATATCATTTTGCGACTTGCAGCATTTCGGAAAAATGATTTGAGAAGAATGTTTGTTTGTATCATTTTAAACTTTAGACTGAGAGGAGATATTTTATACTTGAAAGTTTAGACAAAAGAATGTCCGAATGTTTAGAGAAAAGAAAAGTAAGAAGAACTGGAAATGAAGTAGCTTTTAGTTGTACTTTTGTTGAGACATATTTTACTGTAACGATTAAATCATTTCTGGGCACGAAAATTGAGAATTCCCAATTGTGAATTTTTTGAAATGAATTCAAATGCTTTCCAAACACTAAATGCTACATATATGAGAGAAAATAGAATGAAAAACTTGGCAAACACAACCATTTTTTTGGATAATATTAGAATTAAGTTGATAGTCTTACTTCGGACTTTTCTTGTTGATATTTTAGATTCTTATCAGTAAGGCAGATCGTTACCAGAAACAAGTGATTCATGTACATATCATGAGCTTGAAAATAAGAAATCTTAACTGCGATTTTGATGCCACGCGTGAAACTTTCACAGCATGCTCAACAGGAGCTGATCCCTTGCGCTTCATGAAGCCTTGGATAAAAGTTAACCACCAATAGGATAAATTCAAGTTTTCATAAACAGGATGTCGTAAAATAACAGCCTAGACTGACAGTAAAACGTACCAATGTTTCTTAGTTGCTTTTCACGCTTCGGTGTTGCAATTGGGTTTTTATCCTGGAAATAAAGTATAATTTAATCCGAGAATCCCAGCAGATGAGCATAATGTGCAAACATTGGATTAAACAAGGAAAAAATTATGGGAAAGTTTAGTTTATACCTTAATGATGGGATCTCCAACCTCACCATTACCGAGAAGACGTTGAGAGTGCCATCCCTGCATCGCACGAGCAGCAGCATCTCTTCTTGCTCTACCCGATCCTGAAGCATGAATAAGATCAACCTGCAAGTAAAGTGTTAACATTCTATGAGTTGAGAATTTGGCTGATGCAAATAAAGTGTTCACACGACATTTTATGGGTTGATTATTTACTAATGCAAATAAATTGCTCACGCGACATTTTATGGGTTGGTAATTTACTAAGACCTAGGGCCGATTTTGAGGATAGGCAATAAACGTGATCGCCTTGGCCCCATTTTTAGTAAATCTGTAAGGGCCTCTAATACTTAAATAAAGCTTTACTAAGTAGTTATTTACTTCTTTTTTTTTCTAAAATATTTTTTTGTAGACAGTAATTACTAGTTAACCCAAATTAGTCTATATTCTCTCTTTCTCTTCGATCTTTTCCTTCTTCAGAATTAAAATTGCTAAATCATAAATTCCACAGTTTCTTGTGTTGTGCTCGAATTTCTTTTTTAAAACATGCCAATATGATATGCAATCAGATATTGCAGAGAGAATGGTTTCTGATCTAAAAGTACCACAAAGAAATTTCGCCGAGCGAAGTAGAAATGACATTTGAAGTGTTGAATTACTTAAAAGCGATGGATGATAGTATTATGAATGCATTAGTTGGTTATATCGATTACAATTGTCTCTGCACAAAGAAGTTTCTTAAATGGATTGGCTGTGTTATCTACTGAAAAAGATTTGACAGATGAATTTCACTGTTTAGATTAGTAATTATGCAGCTTATAAAGCAATAAGAGTCATTTATCGATGACATAAAAAATGTATTGTATAGTTCGGTACTCCTAATAGTCATAAGTTATAACTACATTGTTTGATAATTGATATATTAAATATACATTGAATTGACCATAATTCATATATTTGTTAGATGATTTTTATGTTTATTTTCATATTTGATTTTAATTAGGTATCTAAAGAAGTTAGCATGCACTTATGTTGATGTTAATAGTAGTCAAATACCTCAGGAGAGGAAACTTATACTTTCTCTTTCTGTTATATATGTTAGTTAGATATCTTATAAAGCTGATTTAATGTATATTTTATAATTATTGTACTAAATGAAAAGATAGTTATATTGCGGAAGGAGATTTTGAGGAACACTCCTTCAAACTCGCCTTACACAGCTAAAATCTCAGGAACGAGCCCGAAAGATCCGACTAGTATCACAAACAACTATTCTTATTCTCAGAAGTCAAAAGATGAAAAAACAAATTACAAATCACCTGATTCCCAGAAGCAGGATCTGACAAAGAAACATCAGTGAAAGGTAGCTCCCCGCTGCGCATTTTATACTTCTCATATTCCAACAGTGCCTATAAAGACAAATAATCAGATCCAGATTGCACGGTAGAGAAGACTATCTCTGGTGAAAAGATAATCTCAGTACATACAAATAAATATAGTTCCTATCAGTTCACAGTGGAGGAAAAATAACGCTAAAACCAGATCATAGCATGTACCGACAAATGATCCAATAGCGAAAGACTACATGAAACAGGAAATTACGATAAAATTTATACAGAATGTAGAAATATTCAAAGAACACTTATAAGGAGACATTTCCAAGGCAACCATACATGCACGCACATGCACATCCAAAATTGACATCAGAATATTTGAAAAATATTACGTTACTGGAAATGTGATCATAAAAACAAATAACGAAGGATGATGATATAGTTTGAGAACAAGATACAAGAGGAATAGTGCAAGTAAATGTAACCTTCTCATAAAATCCTCGAAATGTCCATGAGACAGTGGTACAGGTCCTGTACAGGTGTAAACAACATTAAGCATTCATCGAAATCCAGTCTGAAAACCCGAAAATAATGTGAAAATTATGATAGAGTTGACTTCAAGAGTGTGTTTAAATGCATGTTTCATAGAGAGAGGGATACTGATATGTGACTGACCAAAACTGAGCATATTACAACATTAGAACTTTTAATTAAAAAAAAGAGTTGATCCTTACTTTGGGGGTCTAAAGGATTCTCCTACTTGTCGCCACAGCTTCAATGAAGTCACCTACAAAACCGAGAGCAACAGCCTATGAAGTGCATGTCGTACAAACTGAGTATATCACCTCACAAACAGTTCACTTATAAAAGCTACGTGAACTTTGCAGGAAACAGAAAAGGATCAAACTAGTTACACAAAAATCGACAAAATTAGGCCAAAGCTTGTGACCAGTTTCCACTCTTCTTACCATAGATGTAGCTTTCCAACAATATAACTACAGTCTCCTAGATAATCTTTTCTCTTTTGACTTTCGACACATTAAATTATAAACTAACTATAAAGAGCATTGGTTGAGTAGCTCCCAAGTCCAAATAACAACTGAACAATACAGAAGCCAAATTTGATACAAGAGTCTAATGCTATGGAATCAAGGGCAACTTTTCTGACAACATGCTAGAGTGAACTAAGTAAATTAGGTAACACGCAAGTACATTCAACTGACAGAATATTGCTATGGAATCAAGGGCAACTTTTCTGACAACATGCTAGAGTGAACTAAGTAAATTAGGTAACACGCAAGTACATTCAATTGACAGAATATTCATTTCTATCTACGTTAGTTGCAATTTCAAGCTGCGCAGTAATGTGCATCCTTCTGTCCATCTTTTCACTTGAGTTGGAACTGGAAAATAGTTTTCTCATAATATAAGGATGAAATACTTCAAAAACAACTCGCCAAGCGAGTATATATCTTGGCCACCACTGTTTAACATCTGACTCCAACCAATGGACAAATGAAAAAACTTGTATCCTTCAATAGGTGATAAGAGCTGTAAATTGAGAATGTTCAAAAAATTGAAATGCCAAAAGGCAATCAATCTTGAATGGAAGCATAACCAAATATATCCCAGACATTACGCATACTAAATTTATAGGATATAGCTAAATCTATTTACATAAACATTTCGGCTATAAACAGGGCAACCTTTAGGTGGCCATTGTCTTCCTCTTTGAATTAGAAATAGTAATCTATATCATTACACTTTAAGCGCACAATATTTCATCTCCCGCATACATTTTTCTTGCAAATATTCCGTGTTTCCCTATGTTTATTAAATAATTGTAGGATGATATAATTCTTTTATCTGAAACATGACAACAGCACACTTGTAATTATTGGACTAAACCCAAAAGGGAAGGTTGCTTCCAGAAATAAACTAGAGAGGATAACACCACTTCCTTGCAACATGAACACATTTGAGCGTCTTCAGTAATGATGCCTCACACCTCCAACTTAAGATATGTGAGATAGAAGTCTTTGCGATGCATCAGAAAACCGTCATTCTACGTCTGGGTATCCATAATCATCCATTAGTATAATGGATGCACATAGTCAAACCCATTATGCTTGGACCTAAAGCCATTTACAGCTATACTATTCCACAACCAAAAACCATTTATCCACAAGCTCTGAACAACTAAGTCGCTAAGTCTGGTATTCCTACAGTTAGCTCGCATCAGATGCACACAAACAGTGTGAAACTAAGCAAAAAAGTTGAAAGATGAATCCGCTAATAATACATGAAAAAATTACGCTGATAAGCTTGTTTTAGTTTTTTCTCCATGAAACATAAGACAAAGAAACACAACAAATTGAACAAATCGAAAATACTGTGCATACCTGTTCATAACCGCCAAGTCTGATCACTGCTCTCCACAACCTGATTCAGACAGAATTAAAAATTAAACAATAATCAGTGATCTTAAAGTTTATGCAACAATTGAAACCGATAATTACTTGAGGCAGTTTAACGGCTCTTGATAAAATTTTGGAGGCTTGAAGTCCAAGCATCTTTCTCTGTGGAAGGTTTCAAGCTCCTTCATAAAAGCAGCTTGCTCCTCCTCGGTACCGGATTCATCCCCTGTAACATCATTTCCATCTAATAGGAAAGTTTTAAAGGGGGTTTTGAAATCAGGCTCGTTCTTCAACTCCTTAATCTCTTGTGCCGCATGTACCTCTGTTTCTGTGAAGGCAGCATTTGGTTTCTCTTTCCCGTTCTTAGCCACAACCTCCGCCCCTTTTAAAATGTCTTCTATTCCCTCTTCCTTCTGTACATCTTCTACATGGGTGGAATCATTTTCTAATTCCTCCTCCCGTGATCCATTATCCGCAGAGGACATCACCTCTGGCACCTCAGTGTTCAATTTGTCTTCGCACTTCTCATCTTCTACTTGTGCCGCTGCAACAGATGCGGGACATGATTCTTTGGCATTGGCATTGATCAGGGGATGAATTTTCTCAACCTGGAAAATCTTATTGTTGCCCAAAATTAGAGAATTAGCGACGGTAGGCAAACATTCGGGGTCCTGAGGAGCACTTTCAACATATTTTTCTCCGATTGCGTGCTCTATTTTGTTTTCGAGTTCCATATCCTTGAATTCATGAGATTCTTTGTCTTCAACGTGTACAGTCTGCAGATTATCCGGAACAGCCTCAGCAGCGCCACAACCACCGCCTGTATCTTGAACTGCCTCTTTGTTATCCTCCATCTGCCACTTAAATTACGCGTTTCTGAGTTCAAAAAACTAAATGGGGTTTCTTCTATTATCGTCCGCTAAACCCTAGTCCTTTTGTGTTGTGAAGAAAAAACAGAATGCGCTCGTTTGGTTCGAGACGAAGAGGGAGAACTATCATCTGTTCTTGTCACCGTTAACGCTTTTCCCTTCAGAAATTTAAAAAGCGTGTTGAATATAGTTTAATGACTTTTTTTAATTAATAATATAGTTCCAATTATTCTCTAAAAATTAAAAAAAGTAAAAACAAAAAAAAGTTCCTATTAAATTTGTTTTCTAATTATTTCACACCAAATCTCCACTAGCACAGTCCTGATTCACAACACTATATTTTTATAATTACATTATTATTTGTATCTCCTATCATCGAGACTATTTTCTCTAATTCTTTTTTGCTTCATTTATTTAATGATCAAATATTTCATATTATGACAATTAAGTTTATATATTTTTCTTCGGAATGAGTTTGTATTATTAAATATGTATAAACATTAATGTTTTTTATCGATTTTCATCACTAATAAACTTTTATTATAATTGTTATTGTCATGTATTAAACTAAACATTATTTTTACTTTTAAAATGTTATTACGTGCATCGTACGGAGAAAAAATGCTAGTATAATATTAAATAAATATTTTTGAATGATTTTAAATAGTATTGAAGATGTTTGCTCATAAGTACTTGATTTGGTCCGTAGGTCTTCGTCTTCCTCAAGCTAGCTTCGTCCGTACTCCGGTGGACTGACCTGCAACGCCGGGGGGGGGTTCCCGGCGGAAAAGCTCCGACGATCAAGTCAGTGATCGAAATAAAGGGAGAGATGTGTATATAATGTAATAGTAAAATGAGTGCATATTCTTGTGTGTGTGTGTGTTGATTCTCTTATTTATAGATGAGGAAAGCTTGGCCTCCAAGGCTTTCCTTTTTTAGGGTTTCTCTTTTCCCCCAAGTCATATATCTTGGGCCTGTATTACCCTGGGCTCGCCCTACCCCGTTTTGGTATTGGGCTGGCGAGTTAAGGTACTCCCACGTGGTTCCGAGGTTCGCGCCATACGGCGACCTCGCTCATAATACCGAGCTAAGTCGTCATGAGTTCTTCGTTGTGGGCCTATCATGTTGGGCTTGCCTTAATGGGCTTATGTTTATTTGTTAATTGTCAAACAAGCCCGTATCAACTACTCCCCCCTACTCCTTACTTATAAAACAAGTCGGCTTTTCTTTACCTCGTTTTATAAGTACGGAGTATGAGGCATCAGTTCGCACTTCGATTTAGACTTACGTCGGCATACGCAGCCCCTCTTCCTTTCCCTTTCATTAATTGCTCTGACACCCCGCGTGGTCGGTTCAAGTTCCCTAGGTCATCATGAGAAGATTTCCATCAGCGCTTTTCGTGCTAGGTTCGAGGTAATTTGCATTAAATCCCGTCCGTTCGGATGGGCGGTTATGATTGGTTTTTTCTCTTTCCTAGGTCATTACTAGGGGAGTCCAATCGACGCCTCTTGCATCGGATTCGGGGAGACCTACTTTGAATCTTGTCCATCCGAATAGACGGTCACGATCGAGCTTTCTCCTTTTCCTTCTTCTATAAATACCTGGCCCTTGCCATTTTTTAAGTTTTTTCCTTTTTTCACCCTTGTGGTTTCTCTTCTCTTATTACTTCTTCTCCGGCGAACCTGCTTTTCCGAGACAGATATCTTATCCTTCGTGCCCATTTTCTACCCCGACAAAGGTACTACTTCTTTCCCCCATCTCTTATTACCCCCGCCTTTACTCTTCGAATTGATAATGTCTGCCCGTTCTCCCGATCCTTTCGGCCAAAAAATGCCCTCCGGGGAGGAGGGTGAAAACCCCGCTTTTTCTATCTCTTCCTCGTCGGAGGAGGGACCCTACTTCTCCCCCTCGGGCAAACTCTTAGAACGGCCCAAGAAGAGGGGCAGAAAAGAGATTTCGTCCTCTGCGAGGAGTGGTTCTCCTTCCTTATCTGAAGGACGAGATCTGGATGACCAATGGGGACCTAGTACTTTAAGCGAGACAGATCTAACTAACTTAGTTCGCGACATAGGCCTCCCTACCGATGTCGAATTGATTCTACCTTCGCGAGATGATCGCCCTCTAAACCCTCCTTTAGGTTTTAGTACTTGGTTTTCAGAGCAATTCTATTTCGGTCTGTCCTTTCCCATCTCGCCCTGGTTTTCCGAGATTGCCCAATTATGTAACGTGTCCCTTAACCAATTCCACCCCCATGCCATAATAATCATGACCGGATTTCGCATGCTGTGCGCCTGGTCGGGAGTGATTCCCACACCAGCTCGCTTTCGGAGTGTAATGGTATTAAAGAATTCGAGTCCTTTCCATGTCTCCATCTCGGCTCGTCCGGGTTTTAAGATTCTGATGCCTCCTAATAAAACCGATGGGTGGCAAGGTCACTATTTCTTTGCCCGAAATCCTGTTGACACGCCATATTTGTGTCCCTGGCTCGCCACCCTGCCTGAAAAGAAAAGGGGGAAACCTTTGGCGGTTGACGAATGTTTGTTAAAAATGATATCCCACTTTCAACCGAGCCACGGCGTCCCGGATAGCCTCACCAGCTTTCCGCCGATGCTTCGCCACTTCCGTTTTCACGACAACGGCACGTATTCTCTAACTCGGGAAGATTTAGGTGGGTTTGGCTATAACATTAATCCTTACTTTGACTCATTGTCTTACTTCGGTCGGTTTGTTTTTTGTTGCTTCGCTGGTTATGTACTTGTATGTCTTGTTTCTCACCCACGTATCTCCCCTTGCCCGTTTGCTTTGGTGCGTAGATCTAAGGATGAAGAGGATGTTCCGAGGTGACAAGCCGGCTACTCGTCCCTCCGAGCCGGAACCTGGGTTCGAGGCGTCCGAGTTTCAGCGTCCTCTAATCGCTGAATCCAAGAAAAGGTCTTCGGAGGAAGGGGCTCTAAGGTCCAGGCCGTCGAAGAAAAACGCCGCTCCTCCTCGCGCCCGTGGTGGACCTCCCTCGCGAACTGAGGATTCTGAACCTCCTAAACAATCCTCCGCAATAGTTCTCGCCTCGTCACCGCCTCCTTCTTCAACCGAAGAGGTGGTAGAGAGAGAACCCGCTCCGAAGAAACGGAGGTCTGAGTTGGCCCTTGGGGCGGCTGGGTCATCATTACCGGCCGACTTTGGACTGTACCTCTGCCGGAATGCTGAAAACGCTATCGCTGCGTGCCGGTCCTTGGCATTCCCCACCGATGTCGCCCACTTCGGGCAAATGAGTAAGGGCGACCGACTTGAGTTGCTTCTTCATAACATTACACAGGTTTGTTCTACTCTGTTTCTATGAATCGGTCTTCGCCATTGCATCTTGTATTGAAGATTAACTCTATTTAACTTTTTTGTGAGTGCAGCAATTCGCCATCGCCTTTTCGGGTCCCCTGGGGTGGGATGATGTTTCGCGCGAGGCGTATGATAACCAGAGGAAAGAGGTGATGCAGCTCCGGAAGGAAGTCCGGGGCTTGAAGGAGAGCCTGGGGATGTCGGAGTCCTCGAAGGAGGGGCTGTTTGCCGAAGTGAAGAGGCTGAAAGAGAGAGAGAAAATCCTTGAGGCTGAAAAAGACTCCCTTGTATCTCACAATGCCAGCTTGGAGGAGAAAGCTAAGGGGCTGTCCAACGAGCTGTTTGCGGCTGGAGTGCAGGCTTCTACTAATTTCACCGAAGGGGTGAAAGAGGGGCAAAGGCTGTTCCCAGGGTCGCCTGAGGGTCTTCGCTTCATCGAAGAGTTTGTTCGCCGCTTCTTTCACCGATTATGGCGTTCCACCACTTTTACTCGAGAAGCTTCAGGTTTAGCTCGTTTCTTCTTTTCGTCGGCGGTTGCGGCTGTTCGGAAGAGGTTGGGCGGTGCCGGCATCGAGTTCCCGTTGGTGGAAAATGAACTGGCGGAGGACCTCCCCGACGACGTGATTCCGGGTTTTGAGGGGGATGTAAATGAGGATCCCAACTTAGAGTGGTGGAGGCCGGTTTATCAAGGCCTCGTTGAAGAGTTCTCCCGTCAAGGGGCTATTACCGACTTCGCCGGAGACATCGGGGCCCTTGGAACGGTGGTTAGTTCCGATGAGGCACAGCCAAGCCTCGTTTCGCCGCCCCCTCCGGATGCTGAGAATCGAAGTGAAGCAGGTGCAGCAGTTCCGAAGTGAAGGCCATAAAAGACTTAACCATTTTTTTTTTTATGTTTTGTATTCTGAATATGTATTCCTTAAACATTACTCTCTTTATTTTCTTTTGCCATGTATCCTTAACAATTTTTCCGTTCTTCCGTATGCTTGAAATGTCTTTATTTACTTTTATATCTGTGTTGTTTTGGACTTCAGTCTTAGTCTGTAAATATCCCCACTGATCTTCAGTGGTGTTTATTCCTTAAGCTTATCCATCAGTTCAATCTTGTACCACTCCTATATTTTGACTTAGTACCCAATCTTAGTATTTTGCTTACGAAAACGCGAGTTAACGCCACAATGAAACACGCGAGTTAACGCCACAATGAAACACGCGAGTTAACGCCACAGTAAAACACGCGAGTTAACGCCACAGTAAAACACGCGAGTTAACGCCACAATGAAACACGCGAGTTAACGCCACAATGAAACACGCGAGTTAACGCCACAGTAAAACACGCGAGTTAACGCCACAATGAAACACGCGAGTTAACGCCACAGTAAAACACGCGAGTTAACGCCACAGTGAAACACGCGAGTTAACGCCACAATGAGACACGCGAGTTAACGCCACAGTGAAACACGCGAGTTAACGCCACAGTGAAACACGCGAGTTAACGCCACAGAAGAACACGCGATTTAACGCCACAATGAAACACGCGATTTAACGCCACAATGAAACACGCGAGTTAACGCCACAGTGAAACACGCGAGTTAACGCCACAGTGAAACACGCGAGTTAACGCCACAATGAGACACGCGAGTTAACGCCACAGTGAGACACGCGAGTTAACGCCACAGTGAAACACGCGAGTTAACGCCACAGTGAAACACGCGAGTTAACGCCACAGAAGAACACGCGATTTAACGCCACAATGAAACACGCGATTTAACGCCACAATGAAACACGCGAGTTAACGCCACAGTTATAACTTAAGTAAATAACACAAGTACTTTTTTAACGTGGAAACCCTCCAAATAAGGAGAGAAAAAACCACGGGGCCTAGCCCAGATCGGAAAATGGATGTTTATTAATGGTTGTTTTGCCTGTACAAGGTGTGTCTCGATTTCGCTGGCGTAATTGCCTCGATTTCCTTTATCTCTCTCTCTCTTTTTTTTTTTTTTTTTTTTTTTTTTTTTTTTTTTTTTTTTTTTTTTTTTTTTTTACGCGAAGAAGCGTTTCAGATGTATTATGTTCCAAGCCCGAGGTAACGGCTTCCCGTCGATGTCTGCCAACTCATATCCTCCGCCGGCCAAACACCTGGTGACTGTGTATGGTCCTTCCCAATTAGCCTCCAACTTTCCCGTGTGTTTTAGCGCGTCCGCTCGTCGCAAGACGAGGTCTCCGATCTGGAATGAGCGGGACCGCACCCCCTGATCATACCGAGCTTTAATCAAGTTTTTACTTCTTTCCATGTGCAAATACGCCGTTTCCCGAAGATCGAAAACTTCGTCCAGCTGTGATCTTAAAGCATCATCGTTTGTTACTTCGTCAAATGCGGCGATGCGGAGCGTGTCCATTGCCACTTCGACCGGTATAACCGCTTCAGTTCCGTAGGTTAACCGGAACGGTGTTTCGCCAGTAGCTGCTTTGGATGTGGTCCGGTAAGACCATAGGACGGAGGGCAACTCGTCTACCCAACTTCCACCCAGCTCGTCTAACCTTTTTTTCAACCCATTGACAATGGTCCGGTTTACGGACTCCACTTGTCCATTGGCCTGGGGGTGCGCTACTGCTACGAATTTTTGTGCAATTTTCATCTCTTCGCACCACGCTCGAATTTTCTTGCCGTTGAACTGAGTGCCGTTGTCCGATACAAGGCTTCTAGGTAGGCCAAACCGACAGCAGATATTTTTCCAAATGAAGTGCATGACCTCGTCTTCTGAGATTTTCGATAAGGCTTCAGCTTCAACCCACTTGGTAAAGTAGTCTACCGCGACAATGATGAACTTTTTTCGACCCGTGGTTTGAGGGAATGGCCCCACCAGGTCGATTCCCCATTGGGCGAAAGGGCATGGAGCACTCATGATGGTCATTTCCTCCCCCGGCTTGTGGATGAGCGAGGCATATTTTTGGCATTGTATGCAGTGTTGAACATATCGGTACGTGTCCTTCTTCATGCCAGGCCAGTAATATCCGGCCCGGTGTAGTTTCTGCAGGAGGGCCCGAGCTCCTCCATGCTCGCCACAACCACCTCGATGCACTTCATCCAGAACATGCTTTACCTCCTGCTTTCCCAAACACCTTGCATCTACTGTGGTGAAGTTTCTTTTATATAATGTCCCATGCCGTACGTAAAAGTGCCTTGCCTTATATGCCAAACGGTGCTGTTCTCTCTTGGTGCCAGCTCGCTCTCCTCTGAAGTATTTGAACAAGGGTGTTCTCCAATCTGGCTCTTCGTCTATTGTCATTATCCCCGGTGTTGGGGTGGCGGCAATAAGGATAGTGATCTTTCTTTCAATGCAGTCAACGACTGACGACCCAACTTTAGCGAGGAAGTCAGCTCGCTGGTTGTCGTTTCTCGGAATTTGATGCATGGTACAGACTTCAAAAGTTTCTTGCATAGCTCGGGCTTTATTTACATAACTCTTCATTCTATCGTTTTTTATTTCGTAGTCCCCTTCGAGTTGATGTATTACCAATTGAGAGTCGGAGTATATTCGCACCACGCGCGCTCCGAGCTCTTGGGCGATCTCCATACCTCGGATAAAGGCTTCATACTCTGCTTCATTATTGGAAACTCGAGGTAACCTAACGGCAAACTCGACTTCCGTTCCAGTGGGATCAATAACTATTATCCCTGCCCCCGCTCCCGAGGTTGTAGATGAGCCATCCACGTAAATTTTCCACTCTTTTTCGATGGGTATCCTGGTGGTTTCTCGGATGAAATCCGCTAACGCTTGTCCTTTGACCGAGGTACGGGGTTGATATTGGATCTCGTATTGTCCCAGCTCGATGGCCCATTTAACAATTCGCCCTGACGCGGTAGGTTGACCTAGGGTCTGCCGAAGGGGTAAGCTTGTGCGAATCACCATGGTATGCGACAGGAAATAAGGCCGGAGTCGTCGCGTAGTGAGGACCAGTGCGTACGCTATTTTCTCGACTTCAGAATATCGGCTTTCCGACGTAGTGAGGATCTTACTAGTATAGTAGATCGGCCTTTATTGATTATTAACTTCCTTAAACAACACCGAACTGATGGACTCATCGCCCACTGACAAGTATACAAACAGGGTTTCGCCCTTTTCAGGGGTGCTAAGAATCGGCAAGCAAGTGAGAGATCGTTTTAATGCTTCGAATGCGAGCTGGCATTCGGTGGTCCATTCGAACTGAGCTGTTTTCCTTAGTACTTTGAAGAAAGGCAGGCTCTTATCAGCCATTCGCGATATAAACCGAGCTAGGGCTACAACTTTTCCTGCCAAGGATTGGACTTCCTTGATGGAGCGATGAGGTGTCATCTGAAGTACGGCCTCCACTTTATCTTGGTTTACCTTGATGCCTTCCCGATTAACATTGTATCCCAGGAACTTTCCAGCTTGTACTGCGAATGCACACTTAGCAGGGTTCAACTTCATTCCATATAAACGAAGAGTTGCAAAGGTCTCAGCTAGGTCTGCGAGATGCGTAGAGCGCCTCTTGCTTTTAACTAACATGTCATCAACATAAACTTCAATGTTGCGTCCGAGTTGGGCCCGAAACATACTATCCATTAATCGCTGATACGTGGCTCCCGCATTTTTCAGGCCGAAAGGCATCACCACGTAACAGTAAGTCCCCGTGGCGGTGACAAAACTTACTGCTGGCTGGTCCTTTTCGTCTAGCGGAATTTGGTGGTATCCTTGCGAGGCATCCATCATACTAAGTAGCTCGCATCCAGCAGTGGCATCTACAAGCTGATCTATGCGAGGTAAAGGATAATCGTCTTTCGGGCAAGCCTTATTTAAGTCCCTGAAATCGATACACATTCGCCATTGGCCATTAGCTTTCTGTACTAACACCGCATTGGACAGCCATGTAGGGAACTGAATTTCCCGGATGTGTCCGATTTCCAGAAGTCGTTGAACTTCCTTCTGTATGATTTCGTCTTTTTCGGTACCGAAGTGTCGCCGTTTTTGCTTGACGGGCCTGCACTCGGGTCGTAAATTAAGCCTGTGTACAGCAGTTCGCGGTGATATACCGGTCAAATCACTTGGTTGCCAAGCAAAAATATCTTCATTAGACCGCAATAACGCTATCAACTCATCCCGAAGAGGTGGTTCTAAATCCTTACTTATCCGGGTTTGTTTCATCATCCCAGGGACGAGGTCGATTGTCATCAATTCGTCCATGGGTTGTACATGATTAACTTTATCCTCTGGATCAACTCGGGGGCGCTTCTCGTCTCCCAAGTCTTCTTTGGTGAGGGTATCGCGTCGGCCCTTCTCTGCTATCTTAACCATTTCGACATAACACGATCTCGATTGGGCTTGGTCGCCTCTGACCTCTCCTACCATCCCATCAACCGGGAACTTAAGCTTTTGATGAATGGTCGAAGGGACCGCCCGAAAGGTATGTAACATTGGTCGTCCTATCACGATGTTATACGAGGTCGGCGACCCCTCAACGATGACAAAATTGACAGTTTGAGTGCGTGTTCGAGGTGGAGTTCCTATAGTGACGGGGATTTTAACTTGTCCAATCGGCGTCAGGGACCCTCCTGTGAACCCAAATATCGCTGTGGTGACGGGAAAAACCGGGAGGTCAAGCTCCATTTGTAGGAAACACTCGTAAGATATGACGTCCACCGAACTTCCGGGGTCAACGAAGGCGCGAGCGACATCGTATCCTCCCACGTTAATCGTGATGAGGAGAGGGTCACAGTGAAAATCATCTAGGTCTGTTTCATCTTCAGGACTGAACGAGATAGTGGGATAGTGACGATACTTCGGTGTAGAAATTTGGCAAACTTCATGATTATTTTTTAGGCTACCGAGATGACGTCTCCTAGCCCGGTGAGTATCTCCTCCTGTAGGACCTCCTGAAATCATCTGAATGTACCCTCTTTTCGGCGCTGGCGGTGGGGGCGGTGCTCGTGGCGGGTTCCCGAACTGGGCTTCACGTTTTTGCCCCCGAGGTGAATCTATCTTCACAAAATCCCCAATCTTGTTATCCCTGATGAGACGTTCCACTTCGTCTTTCAGATGTGCGCAGTCGTCGGTCGTATGTCCGTATTCGTTATGAAAACGGCAGAAAGTACCCAATGTCGGATCTCGACGGGGGGCTCCGCGAGCAGTTCGAGGCCACCGCAGATCGGCTCTCTTCTCGATCGCGTATAGCACCTGGGATAGAGGAGCTGTAAGGGGCTGGTATGATTGGAACCGAGATCCCTTAGCATCCGGGACAATACTCCGACTAGGAATATTGGCATCCCTGCGAGGTAACATGGGCTCCTTGCCTCTCTTTACTTCGCTGACCCGTACGTTTGTGGCTTGGTGAGATTCCTCCACTTTCTGTTGGCGGGCTTCTTCTAAGTTAATGAACCTAGATGCCCTTTCTAATAAGTTATCGAAATCAGGTGATGGCTCCAGCGCTAGAGCTCGGAAAAATTCATCATCTCTCAACCCTTGTGAAAGGGCCGCCATGAGCACCTCGTCACTGGTAGTCGGGACTTCCAGGGTGGCCGAGGTAAACCGTTTGATGTAACTCCTGAGGCTTTCCTTCTCCTTCTGGCGGATGCTGAACAACGATAGGGAGGTTTTCTTGCACTTTTTCGAGCTGGCGAACTGGTTCATGAAGGCCTTAGCAAATTGTTCGAAAGATTGCATGCTCCCGGAAGGCAACAAACCGAACCAGGCCTGCGCAGGCCCGGCTAGGGTGGTGGCGAAGGCACGACATCTCACCCCTTCCGTGAGCTGATGAAGTGATGTCGTATTGTTGAAACGGCTTAGGTGTTCGGCGGGATCCGATGTGCCATTGTACTCGAACGAAATGGGTCGGTAGCTAGCGGGTATGGGGTCGTCATCGAGGTGTTTTGCGAAAGGGCTAGATCCCACGAGATCTCGCATTGACCTGTTCCGTAAGGCCTTTAATTCGTTCATATCACGTCTCAGGCTGTCTACTTCGGTCCTGACTCCATGACTGTCGCCTCCTCGATTTTCCGAATAACTGTCGCCTTCATCATCAGTTCGCCCCTCGTTCGGAGAGCGTCTCAGGTCCCTTTTGGGTCGGTTATCCTGAGGTAAGGATTGGGCGTAATTGCGGATGGCCGTGGTGATCATGACTTCTACTTCATCTCGGGTGTACGTGCGCTCATCAGGGGGTGGAGCCGGTGCTGTAGCCGGTCTTTTCGAAGCAGCTCCAGCGCTCTGAAATTCAAAAGAAGGGCTTCCTGAAAAGAGAGGGACTCGTCTCTCTTTCTCGGGCGTGAGCAGGCTGCACCCGGACTTCTCCCTCGAGGCAGGCGGCGGATCAACGCCAGGTGTATCGTGAGCTGCTGCCTCCAGCTCCTTCTGTAGGTTTCGGGTAACCGTGTCTTCTCCTTCCATTTTTTCTCCACGTTCTTAGCTCAGATCTGGACTTCCGGGGGTAGATCTGATTTTTCCCGGAAGCTGTTTTCCCAAAACTTCAAGCGATTTCCCACAGACGGCGCCACTTGATTTGGTCCGTAGGTCTTCGTCTTCCTCAAGCTAGCTTCGTCCGTACTCCGGTGGACTGACCTGCAACGCCGGGGGGGGGGTTCCCGGCGGAAAAGCTCCGACGATCAAGTCAGTGATCGAAATAAAGGGAGAGATGTGTATATAATGTAATAGTAAAATGAGTGCATATTCTTGTGTGTGTGTGTGTTGATTCTCTTATTTATAGATGAGGAAAGCTTGGCCTCCAAGGCTTTCCTTTTTTAGGGTTTCTCTTTTCCCCCAAGTCATATATCTTGGGCCTGTATTACCCTGGGCTCGCCCTACCCCGTTTTGGTATTGGGCTGGCGAGTTAAGGTACTCCCACGTGGTTCCGAGGTTCGCGCCATACGGCGACCTCGCTCATAATACCGAGCTAAGTCGTCATGAGTTCTTCGTTGTGGGCCTATCATGTTGGGCTTGCCTTAATGGGCTTATGTTTATTTGTTAATTGTTAATCTAATGTTTTGAATAGTCAAGCAAAGTCAAAAAATATTGTATACGATAACACATTTCTTTCCTAAACTAGTTGAAATGTCCCAAAAATTAATATTTTTTAACAATCAAATATATACTAGGGGTTTTTATGCAAAAGTCCCCAACCAAGAATGTTTATTATTCTAGGTTTAGGGGACATATTTCTTTCACCAATAAGTCTATCCCTTTAATATTTACTAGTAATTGTCCCCGTGCGATGCACGGGGCAACAAATTACATTGTTTTGATATTGTAAGAATATAAACAAACGTTTGATGTATCGTATGATCAAAATATTATTATAATAATCATTCATTAATAATTCATTAGTGGAACATTACTAAGTATACTACACAAAACAAAAACAAAAAAAAAAACAAATAATTTTACTGTTGAATAATTTTCTAAATAAATTGAATCAACTAATACCATTAGATTGAAAAATTGAACCAAAAATAAAATCATCAACTATGTATTTCATGTTGAGTTTAAAAGTAATTAGATTTAATAACTTACTTAACCTAATCAAAACTAAACTATCGACACGTAAAAGGCCATCTATACATCTTGCATCGTAATTAAGCCCTTCTTCACTGCCTCGTTTTGGTCTTGTTTTGTCACTGAAATTAACAATTATATTGGAAAATTTAGAAACAAAAATAAATATAAACAATAAATTAAATATCCATACAAACAATATGTCTTGAAGGCCGACTTCCAATAGCTTGTGGTTCCGCCCATTTTTGCTTAGTTCTCTCCAATCATCCCTTTCTATAACATGTCCAATAACATCAAAAAGGAAATAATTGTTATACACAAAATTTGAAATCTTTGGTATAAATTAACGAAACATATAATTTAACAAAAATAAATTACCTATAAGCCATGATGGAAAAAGATGCAAACTAATTACCACACACTCAATAGGATGAAGAAGAAAATAAGAAAAAAAATTCTAAAGTCGGGTTACCAAAAGAAGAAGCCTTAGGTAGGATGAAGAAATAAAATTCAATGTTGTAGATCGAGATGGATATAAATAAGAAGAGCAAACACAAACGTGTTGAAGTAGATGAGAGAAGTTAAAAGTGTTAAGAATCTTAAGGGAAGTCTTTGGGAATCGTCCATCTTTGGGAATACGATAATTAGTATTTTATCATCAAAAAATAATATTTAGTGTTCAGATGTTTATGGCTGAAAATTAGGAGATAAAATAATATTTATGAGATTTAATTGTTTGTGCATTAGAGATATCTATGGCTGAAAATAGGAGTGATTTGGCAAGTTCAGGCATAAAAAATTGATAAAAATTGAAAATAATATTTAGGAGATAAAAATTGAAAATAATATTTAGAAGATAAAAATTTGATGAAAATCGAAAATAAAAATTTGATAAAAATCGAAAATAATATTTAAATTAATATTCAACAGATAAAAATTTGGTAAAAATCAAAAATAATATTTAAAATAATGTTAATGAGATAAAAGTTGATAAAATACAAAAATAATAATTAAAATAATATTTAGGAGATTAAAATATGATAAAAATCAAAAATATTAGTTAAAATAATATTTAGGAGATAAAAATATTATCAAAATCAAAAATAATATTTATGATACAAAAATTTGATAAAAATTGAAAAAATAATATTTAGGAGATAATTTTTTTATAAAACTCGAAAAAAATATTTAAAATAATATTTAGGAGATATAAATTTGATAAAATTCGAAAATAATATTTAAAATAATATTTAGGAGAAAAAGATTTGATAAAAATCGAAAATAATATTTAAAGTATAAAAATCTGCTAAAAATCAAAATAATATTTAAACTATATTTAGGAGATATAAATTTGATAAAATTCGAAAATAATAATTAAAATAATGTTTAGGAGGTAACAAATTGATACAAATCAAAAATAATATTTATGAGATAAAAATTTAAATCAAAAATAATATTTTGTAGATAAAAATCTAAAATAATATTTAGGAGATAAATTTGATAAAAAAACGAAAATAATAAAAAAAATTACAAATATGACATTAGGGTTTCTTGAGTTGCCCTACCGTTTAATATTTTGTAGATAAAAATCTAAAATAATATTTAGGAGATAAATTTGATAAAAAACGAAAATAATAAAAAAAATTACAAATATGACATTAGGATTTCTTAGGGTTGCCCTAGCGTTTCGTTCTTTTATATATAAGAAAAAATTACAAATATGACATTAGGGTTTCTTGAGTTGTCCTACCGTTTCTTTCTTTTATATATAAGATTATAACTAAAGGAAACATTCCCTCAACCATTTCTACCCAATTCTTAATTGTAATCCCAATTTATCAATTTTGTCCACAAAAATCCAATTTTGACCACAAAAATTCAATTTTGACTTTTTTTTTTATCATAATTTAATATGCTCCAATTTCATCCTTAACTTAATTTAATCTCAATTTGACCCCAAATTTCACAAATTACTCAATTTTGACCCAAAATTTTTTTTTTTGCCGCCGGACGGCGTGGACTTTTCAACTTTTTTTTTCTTTCTTCCGGATTTTTTCGCTGGTTTCCGGCGTTGATTTTTTTTTTTTTTTGCTTTCTTCTTTTTTTTTTCTTTTCTTTTCTTCCGGATTTTTTCGCCGGTTTCCGGCGGTCTCTGGTGTTGACTTTTTTTAGTGTTTTTTTAATTTTTTTTTTTTGGTTTGTTTTGTTTTTCCACGTCGGCCGCTAAACGTTGACCGTAATTGTGCTGTCACTGACAGTAAATTAACGTAATTATACTGTCAATGATAGTTAATTAAGGTAATTGTACTGTCGTTGACATTACATTTATGTAATTGTGCTGCCGTTGACAGTAAATTAATGCAATATTATTATTTTTTATTTATTATTATTTTGTTTTATCATTTTTTGATTTGTTGACAAGTCAACGTAATTATATTACTGTCGTTGACAGTAAAATAATTGTAAACACAATAATATTACTGTCAACAGCATCAATATTATTATTTTTTTGGGGTTTGTTTTGTTTGAGTTATTCACGGAGTAACGTATTAATATTACTGTCTATTATTGTAATATTACTGTAAAACACAATAATATTACTGTTGTTATAGTAATATTGTTGTCAACCACATCAATATTATTATTTTATTTGGATTTTTTGTTTGTTTGAGTTATTCACAGAGTAACGTAAAAATATTACTGTTTATTATTGTAATATTACTGTTGCTATAGTAATATTACTGTTGCTATAGTAATATTACTGTCACTCACAGTAATATTAATTCTTTTGGTTTTTTATATTATGTTTACATTTGTTGAACTGTCAACATAGTAATATTACTTTATTACACAATAATAATGAGTTTTCTTGTGTTAATATTAATGTGTTAGAGGTTAATATAGCAATATTATTGTGTTAAACTATAGTGTAGTTAATTTTACTGTGTTTAACA
The DNA here is from genome assembly GCF_056151865.1 of Erythranthe guttata. Classification (NCBI taxonomy): domain Eukaryota; kingdom Viridiplantae; phylum Streptophyta; class Magnoliopsida; order Lamiales; family Phrymaceae; genus Erythranthe; species Erythranthe guttata. The sequence continues at coordinate 29,872 of NC_142534.1, forward strand.
GTAATATAGTTAATATTACTGTCAATCACAGCAATATTGCTGTTTAAATGGAAAAACAGAAAAAAAGAAAGAAAAAAAGAATTAAAAAAGTCAACGCCGGAATCCGGCGGAAAAAAAAAAGGCTTTGAAAAAAAAAGTTTTGAAAAAAAAAGTTTTGTGTCAAAATTGAATAATTTGTGAAATTTGGGGTCAAATTGAAGTTAAATTAAGTTAAGAATGAAATTGGAGCATATTAAAGTATGAGGGGTTATTTTAGTTTACAAAAATCTTGACCATGTGTGGACTTATTGGTAAAGGAGATTTTTATCTGAATTTTTGTATGAATAAGTACCCATTGACGGGCTTATTTGTAATATGTCCTATATGGTATAGACACAGTTTATTTATAAGTAGTCAAGTAATAGTTTATATAAAAATTGTTATTCTACTTTTTTAATAGAAAAAGTTTACTCATAAGTAGTCAAGAAATAGTTTATCTAAAAAATAGTTAATCAAAATTACAAAAGTCAAAAGTCATATACTATTTAGCACACTTTTTATTTTATTCAAAAAATGTTGAAACATAGTATAGAATAGTTTTATGGTGGCGGTTATATGCAAACCCATTTTTTTATTAGTTCAAACCACATAAAAGAGTTTATTAGTTCAAGCCCGTAAATTAATCTAATTTTATTACATCAAGACCAAAGATGACAAATATACCCTTATCCACAAATAATACTCAAATACAAATAAATCCTATTTTTAATTTATTCAAGACCAAAAATCAAAAAATAAAAAAATAAAAACAAAAGGAAAATATTATGACTGCCGCCGCTAGACCGCTGCGACGCTGACCAGCGAGACTTCCACCGCATGGCGATGACCAGCGACCCACCCACCGGACCATTACCACCACCGCACCACCACCAACAAGTAAGTCATTTTTACTAGACTTTTGTTTGTAAATTCGAAAACATTAATCGAGTATTGATGTCCTTTTTATTAAATTTTTATTTGTAAATTCAGAAACATTAATTGAACATCGATTCTTGATAAATATGTATGAATGAACATTAATTTATGCTTATTTATTGTTGAGCTGCAATGATTTGGCCGATTTTGGAAAAAAAATTGAGATTGTAATTAGTTTTTTTTTCGTTGGTTTCCCAAATCGGTTTATTCAGACCGATTTTGTACACGAAAATCCACGTTATAATGCCGATTTTTGTTAACCAAATCGGCGACACAACGTCGACTTTACAAGTCAAAATCGGCGTTTTAATGTCGATTATTGAGTACAAAATCGGTTTTCGGAAACCGATATTGTTTGGATTTTTAAATAATACATTGTATTTGGTTAATTGATATTTTTTAAATATTTGAAACGAAAATGTTTATCACCATTCGGTTGCGTCTACCACTCCTTTAACCCAATCGAATAGAGCTTTCCGTGTCTCAAATATTTATTCGTTAGATAATTCATTTGAATAATCTTCCATCATTCCCCTAGGTTGATGCGCGAAAGTATGAAAAAACAGTCTTAAAAAAACACAGATAATAAAATCGGTATTTAAAAACCGATTTTTGTAGTACAAATTGGCATGACAATACTGATAATACAAAAACAAATCGGTGTTGCCTTGCCGATTTTTACTACAAAAATCGGTTTTTAAGTACCGATTTTTATTAAAATAATCGGGATGTGGTTATCGACTTTAGTAACAAAAATCGGTATTTGCAGACCGATTTTTTGTATCGTCGAATTTTTTTTCCAACAAAAAAACGACCAAAAAGCAAAAATAAACGGTTAATATATACTTCATTGTGTTCTCCACCCTCGTAAACCACCATATCATTGTTTTCTGGTTACATCGTGAATGTTTGGTATGTGTTTGATAATTTTGGGTGTAGAATTTCTTGGTGGATTTGTGAAGAAGAAGATGAAGAAGAAGAAGAAGAAGGAGATTTTTAAGTCGTGAAATAAGGAAGAGAGATTTCTGGATAAATGTATTTTATTTGGTCTTGCATAAATAAAATAATTTTTTTTTATTTTTTAACGTTTTGTGTTTTTTATTTGATTTTAAATTTCATTAAGGGTAAATTAGTATTTTTATATTGGAGGTCTTGAACTAATAAAAAAATGGGCTTGCATGTAACCGACGCCTATTTTTATTCATAAGTAGTCAAGAAATAGTTCATCTAAAAATTAGAGAAATAATTTTTTGAATAATCAACAAAAATCACAAAAAATCAATATATATTTACTCCATTTGTTAATATTCATTCATCATCACTTTAGTCCAAGTATAGACATGTATTATTATTGGTGTGCGCCAAAAATTTCCATAACAATCTCTCAATAAACAAAATTGACCAAAGAATTCATTTGAAATGATTACAAGTTAATATTATCTCATCAATCATGTTTAACATAAATAATTCAGATAGATCTGATCCAAAAATGTAGTTAATCAACAAACATGCGCAGTAGCTGGCTTCACATTAGCTGGATTATCATCATCATTTTTGTTGAGTGAGTCCCAATCAACTTGTCGAAGAATATTGAATCTCTCATCTAGTGTCACAAAACCCGAATGGGATGCCGGTGCCACCTCACCACATATTCCAGCTTTGTAGACAAGAAGCAAACCTGCTCCCATATCAGGACCATGGAGCTTTCCTGTCAGCAATACTCGTAGGGGCATGAACAGAGATTTTCCCTGGATTTTCACTATTATTATTATTAAATGAACAAAAAAACCAACTACCGTGCATATATTTAATCTTTCTTCCCAAAGGCGAATAGTAACTAACTAACCTTGCGTTTCAGCGCTTTGCCAAAGTTCTTGACCCACTTCTGCCAACCAGAACTACCTTCTTCAAGTGCATTAGTAAATTCACCACTGTCATAGGCAGATAATAAACTCGCAGCAACTTCCGACAGCTTATCTTCTAATACAGGTTTACCTTCAGGACTGCAATCAATCAACAAAATTTCAATAATTATTAACTTGTCTCTTCTATCACACTCGGTAATAATATAATATAGACTTGATTTCATTACGTGCTACATTGCATGCTTTCTCAAGTGCAACCAAACCATTTAACCAATCAAATCATCATTTATTAGTCTATCAAATATTTGCCTGAAGCAATGTGCTGCTGCATCATTTGGCATGAATAATTACTTGACCATTTTCTCAACTTATAGGGTTTTTTTTATGTTATATTTTTTAAACATATAACACGTAGGATCTTATTACGGTAAAAGCACATTCATATTAAACTTCTCGGACCAGGAAAAAACTTTAAAATTAATTACGGTAATAGAAGAATGATAGTAAATCAAAAAAAGTAAAATCAAATAATCACACACCGATGGGTTTCAATACCTAGAAAGTGTCGAATATAAAGGATATGACAGTAGGCTTGAAAGAGCATTATCAGCATCTGTTATCAAGTCAATCCCATCCTTCAGCAGCTGGACAGCTTCCTGGCCATATGAATTGACTAGGCATTGTAACTATCATTACTACAATCAAGATATGCAATAAAAAGACAATATCATGATTTTTTAATGATTCATTGCCTCCAATATCTTATGAGTCATGATTAAAGGAACGCCAAGACAGCTCCAATTGGCTGTTAATGATTCCATAATTCACAAGTATAAAATTAGATGCAAGAGAAAGCCATACTTCTACAAAACTCCCCTTTGATTCTGCGACCATGCCAGTGCTCTTCCAGCGCTCCCCAATAAGTTCGGTTAGTTTTACTGATGGCAGTGATCTCAAATGTTGACCGTTCATCCACCTTACATTATTAGAAAAATATATTTGAGGAGAAGAGAAACAATAATCCATTATGACTAACAATCGTTTGCAAGAAAAAGAACAAGATATAACAAACTGCTCGCTAGACCTTCAATAAAATTCGACAATTACCTTAACTTGGTAGAATCAAAAATAGCTCCACTTTTATTAACACGCTCAATTGTGAACTTATCAACTGCAAATCATGTCAGAAGCTTCAACCAACAATAATGACATAATCCATGTTATACAGCATGAATTATCACATACACAAATATTTCCGTAAAGGACTGACTAACCAAGTTGATCGAGGGTGAAAAACTCATTCTCAGTACCATCTCCCCAACCCAATAATGCAAGATAGTTCACCATTCCTTCAGGCAGAAGACCCATCTCTTTGAACTGTCAATGGGAAGTTTCAATAAGAAATATGTTAGCTAAGAAAAAAAGTGAAGGGAAAATCAACTATTTTTTTATTTTTTTAAATCCACAGTTAATAGATTCTTGATGACATAAGACTTGTGAAATTGCATTGAGGGGGGGGGGGGGGTGCTATACTGGTATTACCTGACCCACAGAAGTTGCCCCATGCCGTTTTGAGAGTTTGCTCCTATCAGGTGCAAGAATCAAAGAAACATGTGCAAATTTAGGCATTGGGAACTCCAGAGCCTGGTTTCAGGTAAAATATTTATCTCTTTGTTAGTTTCATCCAAATGCCAGATACAGCTTGGAGAGTAAATAAGAAACAACTCAACTCCATAGCACAAGGAAAAGAGGAAACAGAAAATAAACAGATTCCAGCGGTACCTTATATATCAAAGCTTGCCTCAAAGTATTTGGCAAGTGTTCCTCCGCTCTGAAATACAAAGTCCAGCTATAACCAATGCTATCGACAATTATGAACAAAAACGTATAAAACATTTGCCTCAGCATGCTACACTCACCTTATAACGTGTGAGATAGCCATGGTGGCATCATCAACAGTTACGCAAAAGTTGTAAACAGGTTGTCCGTTACTTCTCATTATCACAAAATCCCCAAGTGTGTCTAAATTCCAAGTTACCTTCATGACACTATCAAGCAAAGTTATTACCGAATAAAAGTAATCCAAACCTCTGTCACAAGTATCAGACAAGTAGTTGAGACACAGTCTTATAAAGGATGACTATGAACATATTACCATAATATGAAAAGTATTCCTAAATTTCCATGCTTATGTTAACACTTGCAAGACCAAATTACAAACAGTTTTTTGGATACGCATAAAATTTCTTTGTTTTGAAAGTATAATAACTGAGGCTACCGACCTCATTATAGGAGGATGCATTGCAAGTTAAAATAATGCAGAAGAACAAATCTAGGTCATTTTACTTTTCGGTTAATCAACTTATTGGGATGCGCACAAGCAGGACCATTAATATAAAGCGTACTCATGCAAACTTTGGGAGTATGGTTTGCACTAATAATCCCGTATAGAATAGAGCTTCACTATGAGATACTAATCCGATAATGCTTCTTGTTACTTTGGCAAGATTCCTCTTGTAGTTGGAAAGCTCTATCTATGTCAAACTATACTATGTACTAATGTAAGTGTTAACGTATGTGTTTGTGCAACTTACTGGAAGTCGTTGATGTCCTTTGCAATAACAAGTAAAAATCTTACGTGCAAAATTTTTCCATCACCTAATTATGTGCCAACATAATTTTTTCATCCACCCAACTCTACAATCAGTAGTTTGTATCCTTTTATGTCAGAACTCACATTAACAATAAGTTAAGTTACTGAAATATAAAACAACAAAATCGATTGATATTGGTACAATTTGATCCATTATCAGAGAGCACGTCTGAGGTGATCAGATGGTACCAGGAGGGAGGGCCACCGCTTGATGGGGTAAATTTTAATATGAGGCTGATTATCAATTTCTCAAGTGACTATATTTGGTACTTTTGGTGTTCTTTTAACAATTCACCGCACACAATTGCACGAACATCCATGATGTATTTGGCAGTTTGTGAGCTGAGATGACTTCTCGAACTCTGCAAAAGATAAATGTCCTACCCCAGATTAACAGCTGTCTTAGTCCTACATTAGTATTCTATATCATTTTCCTTCATTACCTGCATGCTTATCTCCTACTAAGGAGACACTTTAGCCAATCTGTAGCCACTAACGCTTCTTGTTTTACTAATTAATAGTTTGCCTGCAATTAAACCCGTTGTCAACACAAGCTTATGCAACACAGATAAAATATGTATTGCTTATCTGCAAACTAAGGACCAAAATGATCTACTGCGATAGCTCATGCAGCATCCTAGTAACTATTCAGTAATCCCTGATGTTCTGATAAAACCCATCCTCCCAGTGCATAATAAGTCACGTGATTAAAATACTTCCAAATTCGATCTGAACATACTGTCATTCACTTTAGTTTGTTAATGTCAAGATTTGTCATCTTATGCCACGGGAAACTGATTAGACAAGAAATAAAACAAAAAAAATAGACACTGGAACATCAGCCAATTCATACCTCACCACGAATGAGATCATCGATTTTCAAACTTCCCGCCTTGGGAACTCGAAATCTATAAGTGTAAGGAGTCCCCTTTGCCAACTCCTCTTGCACTTCCCTCTCTGTTGCGCTGGCCCACTTGCCAGTGTACACAGGAGGCAGTTGATTCAGTTTTGCTATCTCCTTCATCTTTTCAAGCTCCTGTTAGAACAGTAATATTAGAAAACAAAACCGGCAGAAATGAAAAAAATAAAATAAAATGAGGGATGGAGACCAGAGGCTGTAATGCATGCAGAGGGGTCAGTCTGCAATAGATCAGCTATGAGGTAGGTCTCAAGAGTAACGTATATCACTTTTGGGGAATACAGTAAAGTTTAATCAGCACCTGACTAGGAGATTCTCAATTTGGCATATAAATAAAACACTAAAATAAATCTACAAATTCCCTGAAAAAATTACAGGATTCCAGGACCTTACAATTTCAAGATTGACAAGAAACAAAAGTTGAGGCAATGATTACCTCGTTCGAGCAGAAACAGCGATAAACATGACTAGTTTGGAGGAGTTTATCAGCATGCTGCTTATAAAGGGCATTTCTTTCAGACTGCCGATAGGGGCCATAATTTCCACCAACACCGGGACCTGTAAATCAAAAAAATCTAACTCTTAAACATTGAGAAATTTGAGCACCATAACCTAGGTCAAATAAGGGAGGGAGGGAGGGAGGGAGGTTTGACCTTCATCCCAATCGAGACCAAGCCAGGAAAGATCGCGAAGCAAAGCGTCCTCGGACTCCTTAGTGGATCTCTCTAAGTCGGTGTCTTCAATTCGGAGAACAAATTTGCCGCCTTTAGACCTGGCGAACAAGTAGTTGAATAGTGCAGTACGCGCGCCACCAACATGGAGATTCCCAGTTGGAGAAGGCGCGAAGCGCACTCGAATAGACTCTGCCGGCGATGAAGATGACGCTGAAACTCTAAAGCTTCTGAATATTCTTCGCCGGAAAAGTGGAGCCACCTCGGGAACTACTCGAATCCGGATTGCTGGAGCCCCAACTAGACAACCCATTTCGAGGAAAGGGAATAGCACTGGTTATCGAATGAAAATATGGATAGCTTTCGAAGATGGCCGACTAGCTAGTAGATTACGTTCGTTACAAATAGCTTGGGCCTATTCTGAGTTTCAGCCCATTTCAACTTTTTCACCAAATGTAGAATTTGGACTTTTATTTGTTGATTGATGATTGATGATTGATGAATACAAGTTTTACTTCTTTTAAATGTACATATACAAGTTTTACTGACTCGTAAATGTAAATTGTAATAATAATTAATATTGTAGAAAGGAAAAAAAAGGAAAAAGGAACAAGAAAAGTGCCATTTAAAAGGGACCTTCTCTTTAGTTGCGGTCCGCTGATCGTTAAACCAAAGAAGAAGCCAAGAATCGTCCAATTCATCTGCATCTGGATCGAAGAAGAAGAAGAAGAAGGTAAAGAAGAAGAAGAATCATGGAGAGCACGGGAGAAATGGTTTCGCTGCCAGTGTTGTTGGAGTCGAATTATAGGGCTTCAACCATTCCGTACCGTTTCCCATCCGACAATCCGAAGAAGCCCACCCCCACTGAGCTCTCTTGGATCAACCTCTTCTCCAATTCCATCCCCTCTTTCCGGTTTTCTTTTTTTCTTTTTCTTTTTCCTAATGTTATTCTCATTTCTCTAGTAATTCATAATTATCATTTCTTTGTTTGTCAATCATCAACTGCACTGCAGTAAGCGCGCTGAGAGCGATGATACGGTTTCCGATGCTCCCGCCAAAGCTGAAAAGTTTGCTCAGAGGTATTGTGTTCTCAATCAATGCTTTACTGGATTGGTGCTAATTTTTATCACCTCATAGTCCCAAGCTTTACTTCACTGCTTTCTTCACCTGCCACAGGTATACAGAAATATTGGAGGATTTGAAGAAAGATCCAGAGAGCCATGGTGGCCCACCTGATTGCATTGTACACTAATCTCTTACACAAGAATGAGCTTTTAAATAAGTTCCACTTTTGTATTTTTCAGCAGTTTTTGTTTTTCTTCAGCTTCTTTGCCAGCTTCGTGAGCAAGTTCTTAGAGAAGTTGGGTTCAGAGATATATTCAAAAAGGTCAAGGTAAGAACATATGGCTAACTCTCCTTGATGGATAAGTAGATTATTACCACAAAGAAATTTCATCCATGTTAAGATTTGAGAATAAGTTATGCCGTGTTTATATATCTTTATGTCTATCTACCTATCCAAATTTATCGCTGTGGGAGGTGCAGTAGCCAGAATGCTTTCTCCCTCTCTTCTGTATGTTCACCTTCTCTACAACTCCAAATTTTAGCTCATATGGAACAAAAGCCTGTAACATCTATATCAGTTTATTGTTCTTCTGAGTCCCTTGTTCCCTTTCTTGTTTGATCATTTTTCGCAAGGGGAGAAACAAGAGCATAGTTTTACGCCTAAGTGATTGTTTTGATTGTGTGACAGGATGAAGAAAATGCCAAGGCGATATCTTTATTTGAGGATGTTGTGCGTCTTAATGATGCTATTCAGGATGAAGCTGAACGTGTTGAGAATTTGATTAGAGGGATCTTTGCTGGTAACATATTTGATCTTGGCTCAGCTCAGGTACATTGAATCTCTTTGATTAAGTGAAAACCCACAGTCATTTGCATTTACTAATTCTGTGACTCTAGTTTCTCATATGGAGTACTCAAATAATTTACTTTAGCATCATCTTTTCTGAACAAACTAGCATAATTCATAACCAAATCATTTGCATTTCTGTTGCTCGTCTGACTGGGTTTTCACATTTTCGAAGTGCTTTTTCTTCTGGTGCTTAAGAGCTCCTCTAATCTCTGCTTCTTTTTTTTTTTTTTTTTTTTTGGTGCATACAGCACATTATGTCTGGATTTTTTTTTGGCTACAAATTCTGCCTGTAGTGATAGTTATCCTCGTCTTTTTTGTGTCTTTTACTTTTTATTTGTTGCAATTGAAGCTGAAAGTTTCTAAAACTTATGCAATCTTCTAATCTTTCTTTCTATGATGAGACTGTAAACTTAAAAAGATATGAGAACTGTTTTACTATTCTGGTGTATTGCATGCGGATGCATCATATTCTTGCTCCTGAAAGATACGTGACCTGCAACTATTTGCAAAGGATGGTAGATCCTCTGTACTTAAAACAATATTTTCGCTGTACTTCTTGAAGCTTGCAGAGTTATTTGCAAAGGATGGTATGTCCTTTCAAGCCAGCTGTCAGAATCTTGTCCCCCGACCTTGGGTTATTGATGATTTGGACAAATTCATTTCAAAATGGGGCCGCAGATCATGGAAAAAGGTTTGTTTGTGAAACCACGACTTTGTTTTTCTATATCAGTTGCTCCAATGGATTGACACGTGTAATGAGTTTTTTTTTAATGTTTATGCCGCAGGCTGTAATCTTTGTAGATAATTCTGGTGCGGATGTCATTTTGGGTATATTGCCATTTGCAAGGGAGTTACTCCGACATGGTGTGCAGGTCTAATTGGGATCCTTTACTTGTTTTACTTCAAAATAAACAATTAGAGACTCTATCTTGATTGGATTGCGTGTTCATTGGAAACTGCTGTAGCAAGGGACTTATTGTTGCTTCACATGTAGTTAAATGATTCTGTATTGGTTAGATTTCCAACTGCTTGGGTGGCCTTTTTTTTTTCTGATGCTGATTGGTTGGGCCTGTCTATGATTTACACACATGCACACACAGAGGTATAGAAAAAAATGAAGCTAGTAGACAATGACGGCGCCTGCACTACCAACACTTTAGATTTTTTGGTATCACTTCATATGCACACAATGTGCTAACAAATTCAATCAGAAACTCACTTTATGAAAAGCGCCTGCTTTCCTGCCAGTGTAAATGCCAACTGGAGGGGGGGGGGGGGGGGGGGGGGGGGGGGGTTGAGTCAAATGACAAATAACACAGGATTTGGTTGTTACTGAATTAATGTCTGTCTTAGTAGAAAGTAAAAATATAGTTTGGATTTGGGATATGAATTCTCTTGGTAATTCGCAATCACCTCTGAACAAACATTGTGGTTTATGTATTCTGGTTGGTCTAAAGCTAAGCCTATTTTAAGCATGATGTTTTCTATATTTGCAGGTTGTATTAGCAGCAAATGACTTGCCGTCTATCAATGATGTAACATACACAGAGTTAATTGAGATAATAGCTAAGGTAGTATAGCAGTTGATGCTGTTGTAACGTATACTCTAGGTTCAATTTATCTAAAGGTTTCTACTTTTACAGTTGAAAGATGAGAACGGGAAGCTTCTGGGAGTTGATACTTCAAATCTTTTAATTGCAAATTCCGGTAACGATTTACCGGTAAGAAGCTCTATGCTATTTCTTAGTATTTAATTTTTTCAACTTTTCTTTTCTGTGGGTTTTTATGGTTGTACTCTCTAGTCATGTGATTTTGTTCTCTTTATTTCTCGTAGGTTATTGATCTTACAAGAGTATCACAAGAACTTTCATACCTAGCAAGTGACACAGACCTCATGGTTTTGGAAGGAATGGTAAATGCTCATAGTCCACTTGTATTATGGTGTGAAGATACATTTACATCTTTATCTAATTAGGATTTGATCTTCTTGGCTTGTTGTTCGTTTTTAATGATATAATAATAGTGGCATGTCCTCATTACCCGTTATTCATTCTTAATTTTTTTTGTGGCAGGGCCGCGGATTAGAGACTAACCTTTATGCGCAGTTTAAATGCGATTCCTTGAAGATTGCCATGGTAATTAGCCAGATCTAATCTTGTAATTATTGCTGACAGTTATTACTTTTCCCTCGCGTAGATTATTATTAATTACTTCCCCTCATATATATTTGTTTCTGGTAATTCAGGTGAAGCACCAAGAGGTTGCACAGTTTCTTGGAGGACGGCTGTATGATTGCGTGATAAAGTACGATGAGTTTTTGGATTATCAACATATTCGTCAGTCCAACTAAATGTTGAATCGAATGAACACAGCCAGCCACTCTTACTGTTGTTCTCAGCCGTAGAAATACAACATATTTTTGACATTGTTGTACTGGTCATTCTATTTCTTTTTTTTCCTGGAATATGTCAACTCATTGTTATATGCATTACCAGAATGCTTCATTGTGCTATCTTTCTCGCATCCTACTGTCAACATTCCAAATAAATCTATATAACTTTTGTGTGTGAAAAATCAGCCTAAATATAATCGCATTGAAGTTACGTTTCACAAAATATATTTCTTTGTAGTCAACCAAAATCGTTTAAAACACTTCAAAACCTAAATCGTAGCTCACCAAATTCCTCGAACAGTATTAATTTTTATAAATATAATTTTTTTTTTCACAATCTGATTATATTTATATACCAGGATACTTTATGCGTGTAGTTATCCGAATAGATACAATGCATCCCACCAGCCACAGAGTAATGTCCACTTTTTCAGCTCAGGATCCAATCTAGTTATTGATCAACACATGGTAAGGGCATAATAATGCAATTGAGTTAATATCAAAATAACTCTACTGTTATCTTCTTCATACAAGCGAAAGTTACATCCCTCATAAGTGTACAGGACTATAGGATGCATATTCAATGCCCTTGTCTGCTTCATTAAAGTTCTTCATTAAAGTTCTTCAGCTGCAGAATTGGATGGATACCTCACCAATGATTAGTAGAGAAAAATCATATGGATAGAACACCAATAATAGTTTCCGCTATATTCTCTCTGGTCCTTAAAGCTCTGTACTCTTGCAATCCGAGGATGTACCACAACCTACAAGAACTTCTGCATGGACAGTTGTACTTTGACATTTCAAGAATGTCAAGATTTCAGACAACAAATGAAAAGAAAGGATTTTTGTACACACATGGGAAAACAATGATGGTTCAATTTCTTAATTACTAGGAAAATACATGTCCAACTACTCTAATGCCTAAATGAACAATCGATCTGGATTCTATCTAAAGGTATGATCAAATTGACAGATACGAACAAAAAAAACAATGGCCATAACAGCACAAAAAATCATAAGAGCCTTTACACTGACCATTCTCATAAGCTGAAAAATCGCAAATCACTATCTTTGGAGCTTCCCGATGCTATGCAGATATACTGAGATTGAAACAACGCTGCAAACAGAATATATTTTAGTCGATAACCTTCGCATAGTTGTTGCCTGAATGGTACAATTACAAGCATACTCACGTGGACCCAAGAAAGAAGGCAAGGGAAAGATGAAATCTGAATAGGAAAACAGACACAACTGCCGTCAACAGCATTGCAACGGATGTAGAGTATACCTGCAAAATTATATAAATATGCTTAAGGACTTCTTCAACAGAAGGTTGTACACCAGATATTGAAAATATTTAACCCTTAGAGCATGCAACTGTACTAGAGTACCCACTCTAGTAGATTCAACAGCAGATGCATCCTAGTTATGAGCCCTGATATTTAGTTAACAGGCTTTAAGGACATAAAAAAAACAGACAGAAAGGAGCTGGTATTACTCTTTTCTTACATTTGATTGATTTTTTTAAAACCATCTCAACAATTTAATTGATTTTTTTCCCTCTTCTGTGATATCCAGCAAATAAGCAGTGGCCACTAAACCTAAGTATGCCTTCACTAACCATGATTGAGAACATAGAATCAAGGACTTCACTTCCATCCTATATCAGGAATACAGTCATTCCAATTATTCATCTGTTAAACAAGTGGAAAAGCTACTTAATTATGTTCTCTTAGTAATATCACTTCACACGTTCTAATTTCCTCTTTACTTTTGCCAAAAGAAGAACCGCAGTTTGGTAAGTAAAGGAGTGCAGGAACTTACTTTTCCGGGGACAATGAGCTGTGTTGAAGAAACTGAATCTCATTACGAAGATGCTTGATTTGGTTTCGGAAGCATATTTTTTAGATTTTACAAATGAAAATTACGGGATCATTTTCATCTTACGCCTTCTCATTTGAGATATAGCCATTTCATCGTCATCTTACCTTTCAAAAAACTAAAAAACCATCTACGAATAACTTGTCCAAAATGTAGTCTAATCCTTACCCCATGCTTTGGTGGCATAAAAATTTCCCAAAAAGTTTCAACATTAAACTCCAATTGACGGGGTTGGGTGAACATGAGATAATTGGGCGGGTCTCACAATAGTGATATCAGAACACATGGCCATAATTTGGTGTATAAATTACGTCACACCACAAATTACAAAAAAAAAAAAAAAAAAAAAAAAGTTAATCAAATAGTATTATCTATCGAAGATAATACATCTAAACTTAAACCGCATTCCAGATTTTCAGTACATATTTTTTTAACGGAAAACCTCACATTCATACTAAACTGAACATAGAGAATGAATTTGCTCATTACCTTCACTATGTTGTCAGCATATTTCATGACCATTGATACAGCAATGCCACTGCACAGAAATCAACTATATTAGGACACGCTCTAGTAAATATAAATTTTAAACACATAAAGTATCTCTACACAATGATAAACAGAACAACGACTAGTAGCACTATGGTTTCTAATGAAATCTCTCAAAGTCCCAACCCCCAAGTTAAATGTTTATTCCTTTTTTGGATGTCAACAGATAATGTTTATTTCCCAAAATAACAACTTCTCAAAGAGACCCTCTCACTTAAGGTCTAAGTAATGATGTAACAACAATAAGCACAACAAAACAATAGCTTCTAGATCCGTGAGGGGGTCCATGCCAATTCAAAATAGAACAATCAAAATGAGACAGAGGGAGCATAGATTGAAAAAAGTACCTCAGAGCATGGTTTAAAATCATGAGAACTGTAATTAACGAATATCCATTAAAGAATCCCCTGCAGAGAGAAACATAACATTTACTTCTTTAGAATATGTATACAGTGTGTCCAAACAGGTGCTGCTGAAAAAGAGAGAAGATAACAAATCCTATATGCTGCTTCACCCTTCAGCAAATCTTACTGAATATTCTAGGTCAATGATATTCTAACGGATATTATGTTCCATTTATAGGAGAACCTCCTGAAAGTTTTTCTAGCTAGATTATATCATCAGCAGAGTAACAACTATGGTCCCAGAATTATTTTATTGGTTATACATAAGAGTAGATGTGTGACTTTTGTCCATGGAATAACTCGAACCACTGATATAAATAGAAAACAAAGAGAAGCAAGAAATAAGCAGTTTCAATTTACTTGTTCATAACAGCATCGAAATCCTGAACGAGTATCGCAATAGCATTGAAAGCCATCCCAAATACATACAACCAGAAGTTCTGGACATTAATATTCCTTGAAGGCCTCTTTTTAATTATGGCCTACAAAAAACAAAACCAAATATCAAAACAAGGCCAAGCAGGTACTAAAATATAATCTTGCTCAGCAATTCTTTAACTTAGAACAAAATGTAATGTTAATAAAATCCAGAAGAATTCATATGATAACACTGTTTATCACCAAGAATCAAGAATTTATAACACACTAACCACTTCCTTCCCTATTTAAAAAACCAGACTGCAATAAGATAAAAAGATGGGCCTCAGCTTTACCTCCGTGTAGACTCCAGCAAAACCACTAAGAAGAGCCATGATCTGAAATGATTCACAAAGAGTTACTTAAAATTATGTTTGGATCTGAAATTTAATCCAGAAAAGATTAATATATATAATTCTCTCTATTTGATTTTAAAACAGAACACAACGCACATGCTTGTATTTATACGATTATGAGAGATATTACTAACATGTAAATCAATTTTGTTTCCTTTTTACATAATTAGCAACAGATCTCTAGTAAAATGGTGGCTCTTTTGTCCACCGAAAAAAAAAAAAAAAAAAAAAAAAATATGAACTTTAGTTTCTCATATTTTTGCTTTTCTACTTTCCCCTGCTAAATCCTATATCAAATGGGGTGTTAAAGTAATAAGAAAGAAATTTTAGGTGAAGGAAATCCATTTGGTTCTATGTGATGAGTAATCATGGGCTGATTTTGATATGCTGTAAGAATTTCAGTTTAGCAGCTCACAATTGCCATCAGCCAACCTTGAAGAGGTGTTTGCAACACTCGATCGGAACTGCAGAAAGAATGAGATAGCTTAAGGACAGGAAAATGTGTAAAGATGGTCAAGGTTACAAAAGCAAAGTAGAAACATAAAGTGGAAGAAAACAATAACATTAAAGGGTGTGACTCATAGGCCTCCTCTATTTTCTAAGTAGCACCACTATGGCATGATAGGAGTCATTATGAAACTACTATCACATTAAATTTCAAATCAAGGCTTTAATTACTATCACGAGTAACTAAATGGCATAAATATTTTAAACCAAGTTAATGTGCCAATTCAAAAAAGAAATAAGGTAGAGCAGAACTTGCAGGTGACCTTTTTGTCAAAGATAATGTATGACGATGTATCAAACACAAGCAGCATTTTAGATATAGTTGCCCAACTAATTTTATATCAAATTTCTACACAAATGTTCTCTACTTATTATTTATTTTTGAATTTGACATGCAAATGAAATGTGCATATAATATTCACATTTGACCTGCAAGTACAGTGTCAGTTATATCCCCTCTAGAAAACCTTGACTACCTTCTACTGGATTTTTATTAATTCATCTAGCCAAGCCGATGAACACTGTGCGTGATTGTTTTATTATATAAAAAAGGTGTCAAACAGGTTACTTATAGTAAATTAATATTCAAGTTTGACATACAATACAAATATCGAAATTTTCCTTCATGTTCAGCATACAATTAGAGTGTCAATTTTATCTCCTTTAAGGTTTTTTCACGATATAATTCCATTCTATTTGATTCTCTTTCTTCATTTGGTCAACGACGTTACGTTATATAATTCAATATACGTTATATAATTCAATATTATCTTACATATATATAGGAGAACGAGTAACTACACTGGTTGGCCAAATAGAAAGCAAGCACAAAGCTTACACCTCCTTATCATTATTTTCTATGGTTGTAGTATCAAAGAAACTCACTGCTTATATCATGAACAATGTGGTTAGAACTCTAAGTGATACTTAAATACAATAACAGAGACATAACGAAAACATCCTTACTTGGAGTTAAGTTGTGCCGTGGTGCACCCTGCACATAGTAAAATGAAAGCTATCCACTGAATTTCACTCAGCCTGAAAAGAGATGTTTCTGACAAGTTATTTATTTGTTTTGAAAGGCCTATCATCCATAATCACGAGAAAAAATAAATAGGTTACTTTTTGGTTGTCATGACATCACAAACATCTCGAAATTATTTAGACTAAAGTCCTCGCAAAGGAGCTGATGTCAAGTAAAGACTAATTATGCTCAATAAGAGTAAGTTGTGAGGCTTGACTTACTTTTTCTTTAGAATGATACGGTACAACACACCGGTGCTAATAATGTTTAAGTTCTTTAGTATTTGGTAACCTGGAGCATCTACATATGCAAAGATGTAATACTGCAACAAAAGATACACATTTAGGAAAGAGTGTAATGCGAAAGAGGAACTAAAAGAATCCATGGGAAATTTTCAACAGACAAGAACCTTAACTTACTTGAAGTAAATTCTTGACGAGGTATAGAGCAGCAGGAATAGGGTATACACTAACTTCATCCCATGTGGTAGTCAACCTATATGGGGAACGTTGGAAAACAAAAAACACAAGTTATTGGCAGAAAAAATCAGGAAAGATGAAATTGTGTATCAATTCTACAGCCCAATATAGTTTTAAAAGTAGCATTTAGCTGTAGCTAAAAAGGCATCCCCAACATGCAAGTCATTTTAAGGTGCATTTTTTTTATTTAAGAGAGTTTGATGTGCGCAATGGTATAGGAACAGAACTCCTTGACTGGAGACTCGGACTTAGATAGCTTTAGCAATGAGATTTGTCCAATTATACTGTCCAAACATTTTAATTGAGGTCTGCTAATATAATAGATTGATTTCTCCTGAACCTTTTTCCCCAGTGATAGATAAAGGACCTCTGCTCCCGAAATACGTGATATACTTGTTATGTCAATTAATGGAAAATGAACACTGAGTGGAAGAAAACCTGTTATCCTCAGTAACACCTTCAATCCTCCATATCCTTGTCAGGGCTGCAAGTGATAGAGCACATTTCAAAGCCTCTACCTAATCAGAGATAATCATTTGAAGACCAAATTTAGAATATTCTTCCAGATAGTCTGACCATCTCCCGAACGTGATAGCAAATGAAGAATACTCCAACAACTATATAATAACTATCCTAACAGGAAATATCAACTACTCACCAAAAAATTAGCAGTTGTAACGCTGTACTCGTACTTGCCAGCCCTCTTTGACCAGACAATAAGAATGGCTTGTGAACTTGTAAGAATCGTCAATGCAAGTGTTACAATGGACCTATGTTTATCATTGGCAAAAAGCAATATGATACAAATGAGAAAGTATTAGTTGGCATACTCCTAGATAGAGGAATTGAAATATATTCATACTTGCGCTTCCACTTAGAACGGTCAACAGAGATGCCTCCTAAAGGAATCACGTTTTTGGGAGAGCCTGTAATCCAACAGCCAAGTGTAAGGATAAATAAACTCAGATGTATGAAAAAATGAAAGATGAGAGATGCAAAAAGCATAACATAAATAAGAGCAGCTAAGTGGTAAGGATTTGAGGTGACTGTCATATTGCACCTGAATGGGAATTCCCTCGTAGGCTCTCAACATCATCTTTAAGTGCGTCCTCATCTTTATCCTAAATGATTCGGCATTTATCAGTAGATAGGGAGCAATAATTAAGACGCATTACTAGTGCAGATTTTAAATGTTGTTGAATCAGAAGCATAGAACCACGATAATTGAGTTCGAGCAGAGCACGAACTGGAAGAGAGAGAAAACAACAGAGTGTGGGCATAGCAAGAACTGATTGAGAGAGAAAAAAAGCAACAATTGAAAAATATAGACAATAGTTTTTAACCGACAACAGCAGATCAACAACGATGAGAGGTAGATCAAATCGGCAGATAACACCAGTGAACCAGTCGGACAGCACGCAGTAAAAATTAGGATATAATATGAGAGAAATATAGGCAGAATATACAACAGCAGATCACTGACAATGGGATACAGATCAAATTGGCAAATAACACAGGTGAACCAGTCGCGGAACAGCACAGAAGAAAAAACATGATATGTTTGGAGAGAAGAATGCAAACCTGATCCTTAATTCTTCTGTACTCCATTTTCCCCGTCTTCTTCAGAATGGACTATGGACTACAATAATTTACGGTGAGACGCAAAGATCTGAAATCTGGATGCTTTCTCTTCGAGGCTCCACCCAGTCTGTTTGGATCCGACCCGATTATATGGTATCCACTTTTAGATATGGGTTACATTACATCTACCTCCCTGAGCTTTGGTATAATTATAGATCAGACCCCCTTTATTTAAATAACTATACATACCTCTCTTGAGGTTCGGTATTAGCCAATATTTGACCCATTTGACTTTTCTAAAATTTCAGTTTGCCCATGATCAAATATTGTATATTTACATCCACCTCCTTTTAAGTTAGGTATAATTACATATAAACCCCTCATATTTATCAACTATTACATATACCTCATTAATTTTAATAAAAAACTAAATTCAAACTCAATAAATAATAATTTATTTTTACTTATATATTATTAAATAGGTCGAATGCCAAAAAGGCTCATCACATGTCTTTAGCCTAAATTACCCTCCATAAACACATTGACCCCGATTTAAACAAATATATCACATTAACCCCCCACAATTTTGTTTCAGAAAAAAAAAAAAAATTCTGAATTTTTTTTCCGGACAGATTCCGGCGTTGACTTTTTTTTTTTTTAAACTTTTTTTTCCTGAAATTTTTTTCCGGCCGGTCAACCAACGTTGACCGCCAGTCTCCGGCGTTGACTTTTTTTTTATTTGAATTCTTTTTTTCTTAGAAAAAAATATATTTTAATTAATATTACTGTCTTGGCTACTAAATTACTGTAATATTACTGTCTTGGCTACTAAATTACTGTCTCAAACAGTAATATTACTGTTTGGGACAGTAATATTATGAATATTATTTTTCCGAACAGTAATATTATTAATATTATTGTCTAAGATAGTTAAATTACTGTTGGAGACAATAATTTAGCAGCCAAGGCAGTAATATTAATTAAATAATTTTTTTAAGAAAAAAATTAAAAAAAAAAAAGGTCAATTAACAGTTAAATTACTGTCTCCGACAGTTAAATAACTGACGGAGACCGTAATTTAGCAACGAATACAGTAATATTAATTAAAATTATTTTTTTAAGAATAAAAAAGTCAATTAACAGTTAAATTACTGTCTCCGACAGTTAAATAATTGCTGGAGACACTAATTTAGCAACGAATACAATAATATTAATTAAAAATATTTTTTTAAGAATAAAAAAGTCAATTAACAGTTAAATTACTGTTCCGACAGTTAAATAACTGTTAGAGACAGTAATTTAGCAACGAATACAGTAATATTAATTAAAATATTTTTGAAGAAAAAAAAAAGTCAATTAACAGTTAAATTACTGTCTCCCGCAGTTAAATAACTGCCGGAGACAGTAATTTAACAGCCAAGATAGTAATTTTAATTAAAATATTTTTTGTAATAAAAAAAATTATAAAAAAAAAAAAATCAAAGTTGGAGACCGGCGGTCAACGGCGGCGACTGGCGGTCTCCGGTGGTGGCGGGTGAAAATTGGGGTCAAATTTGAAATTAGGGTTAAAATTGATTAATTGATGAAATTGAGCTAAATTGGGGTGTAAATCATTAAATTGGAGTTGAATTGAGTTTCAATGAATTGGGGGTAATTTTGATATATATAAAAGGATTTTCCTTATTTGCAAATAAGTTTGATTGAGCTGGATTTATTTGAAAGGCAAAAAAGTTGAATGTCCCTCTTTTAATTAAGTGTCATTGTCATGAGCCTTTTTGTGATTAACCATATTAAATAATGTCAAATATAATTTACCCGAAGAAAATTATTTTTCTGGGCGAATGGCAAAAAGGCCCATCACATGCGACTTAAATGCACATAGGTCCACAAAAAAAAAACAGTCTCTCAAGTAAACCCATCTACATGTCTTTAGTCTAAAATACCCACCATAATATAATTCTTATCAATTTCATCCATTATGTTCTAACTTCCTTAATATTACACATTGACCCCGAATTTAAACAAATATATCACATTAACCCCCAAAATAATTTTTTTTCAGAAAATAATTTTTTTATCTGATTTTTTTTCCGGCCAGATTCCGTTGTTGACTTTTTTATTTCTTTTTTTTTTTTTTTGAAAACTTTTTTTTTCTTGAAATTTTTTTCCGGCCGGTCAACCATCGTTGACCGCCGGTCTTCGGCGTTGACTTTTTTTTTCGATTTTTTTTTCTTTGAAAAAAATATTTTAATTACTATCACTGTCTTGGCTACTAAATTACTATCTCAGACAGTAATATTACTGTTTAGGACAGTAATATTATGAATATTATTTTCCCGAACAGTAATATTATTAATATTATTGTCTAAGACAGTTAAATTACTGTTGGAGACAGTAATTTAGCAGTCAAGACAATAATATTAATTACAATAATTTTTTTAAGAAAAAAAAAGTCAATTAACTGTTAAATTACTGTCTCCGATAGTGAAATAACTGCTGGAGACAGTAATTTAGCAACAAATACAGTAATATTAATTAAAATATTTTTTTAAGAATAAAAAAGTCAATTTAAAGTTGAATTACTGTCTCTGATAGTTAAATAACTGCTGGACACAGTAATTTAGCAACGAATACAATAATATTAATTAAAAATGGTTTTTTAAGGAATACAAAAGTCAATTAACAGTTAAATTACTGTCTCCGATAGTTAAATAACTGCTGGAGACAGTAATTTAGCAACGAATACAATAATATTAATTAAAATATTTTTGAAGAAAAAAAAAGTCAATTAATAGTTAAATTACTGTCTCCCGCAGTTAAATAACTAACGGAGACAGTATTTTAGCAGCCAAGATAGTAATATTAATTAAAATATTTTTTTAAGTAAAAAATTGTAAAAAAAAAGTCAACGCTGGAGGCCGGCGGTCTCCGATGGTGGCGGGTCAAAATTGGGGTCAAATTGAAATTAGGGTTAAAATTGATTAACTGATGAAATTGGGCTAAATTGGGGTGTAAATCATGAAATTGGAGTTGAATTGGGTTTCAATGAATTTGGGGTAGTTTTGGTATATATAAAAGGATTTTCCTTATTTGCAAATAAGTTGAATGAGCTGAATTTATTTGAAAGACAAAAAAGTTGGATGTCCTTCTTTTAATTAAGTGCCATTGTTATGGGCATTTTTGTGGTTGACCCTATTAAATAATGTATATAATTTATCCGAAGAATATTATTTTTTTGGGCGAATAGCAAAAAGGTTCATCACATACGACGTAAATGTACATAGGTCCACAAAAAAAACAGTCTCTCAATTAAACGCATCCACATGTCTTTAGTCTAAAATACCCACCATAATATAATTCTTATCAATTACATCTATTATGCTCTAACTTCCTTAATATTACACATTGACCCCGGATTTAAATAAATATATCACATTAACCCCCAAATTTTTTTTTTCAGAAAATAAATTTTTTCCTGAATTTTTTTTTGCGGCCAGATTCCGGCGTTGACTTTTTTTTTTCATTTTTTCTTTTGAAATTTTTTTTCCTGAATTTTTTTCCGGCCGGTGAACCACCGTTGACCGCCGCTCTCTATCGTTGACTTTTTTTTTTCAAATTTTTTTTTTCTTAGAAAAAAATATTTTAATTACTATACTGTCTTGGCTACTAATTACTGTCTCATACTGTAATATTACTGTTTTGGACAGTAATATTATGAATATTATTTTCCCGAACAGTAATATTATTAATATTATTTTCTAAGACAGTTAAATTACTGTTGGAGACAGTAATTTAGCAGCCAATGAAGTAATATTAATTAAAATATTTTTTTTCAAGAAAAAAAAAAAAAAAAAAAAAGACAATCAACAGTTAAATTAATGTCCCCGACGGTTAAATAAATGCTGGAGAAAGTAATTTAGCAACGAATACAGTAATATTAATCAAAAATATTTTTTTTAAGAATAAAAAACTCAATTAACAGTTAAATTACTGTCTCCGTCAGTTAAATAACTGCTGGAGACAGTAATTTAGCAACGAATACAGTAATATTAATTAAAAATATTTTTTTTAAGAATAAAAAAGTCAATTAACAGTTAAATTACTGTCTCCAACAGTTAAATTATTGCTGGAGACAGTAATTTAGCAAAGAATACAGTAATATTAATTAAAATATTTTTGAAGAAAAAAAAAATTAACAGGTAAATTACTGTCTCCGACAGTTAAATAACTGTCGGAGATAGTAATTTAGCAACCAAGACAGTAATACTAATTAAATTATTTTTTTAAGAAAAAACAAAATTATAAAAAAAAAAAAACAACGCCGGAGACCGGCGGTCAACGGCGGCGACCGGCGGTCTCCGGTGGTGGCGGGTCAAAATTTAAATTAGGGTTAAAATTGGTTAATTGATGAAATTGGGCTAAATTGTGGTGTAAATTATGAAATTGGAGTTGAACTGAGTTTCAATGAATTGGGGTAATTTTGGTATATATAAAAGGATTTTTCTTATTTGCAGATAAGTTTGACTGAGGTGGATTTATTTGAAAGACAAAAAAGTTGGAAGTTCCTCTTTTAATTAAGTGCCCTAATCATGGAACTTTTTGTGATTTACCCTATTTTTTTAACTTGTGGCTATGGAAAATTAGTTAATAATCCGAGTTGTAGAACTTAAATAAGGAAAATGACAAGATAAATATATATTTGATAAAAGTTTATCTACTCAAATTTCATTTGTTAAAAGTTATTTCATTAATTCCCAGACATGCTTGTTAATATCTTAAACAACTTTATTTTATTACTGTAACTAATGAGTTATCAAGCTTATTTGAAACGAAATGATGAATAAAGAATTCTACTACGAATTAATTGTAATGAGTAAGTGGTTTCATGACGGTAGGCCATAAATTCAAATTAAAGTGCTCCATACCCGATTCAAGGGTTCGATTCCAATTTTGGTTTCAATTTAAGCTCGTTAAAAGCCCGTTTGAGCTCGTTATGTTAACATAACAAACCAATCTTGTATATAAAGCAAAATAAAATTTAAAAGCACAAAAAAAAAAAGAAATAAAAAGTACCTTAAAGAATGAAAATTGTTTCAAAGCTTAAAAATATTGTGATATATTGATTTTTTTTAATATTAAAATCTGATGAAAAGATAGACGTAAGGTGCAATTTAGCAGGTGCATATGTGCTTGAGGGTGTTTCTTTCTATTCTAAAATTGTGCAAATTGCTAAGCTCTATCGTATTTTGGGCAACATGCAAATCACCTCCTTAAAATATATGGAATACATAATTATTTTTTTCCAAATTTACCTCATAATTGTGATAGAATAATGAGATGACAAAGAGCAGATAAACTAATTATGTTAAGGATTTTTCTCTCTAAAATCAAGATTATTTAATGACTTCCTTAGTTCATGTATATCTATCTACATTATAAGATACTTCAAAAAAAAAGTGAGGGAGTAAATATTTAAAATTAGATGTAAGATGCAATTTGGCATGAGATATATAAATGAGGGTGGACTTTGCGAATACTAAAATTTCAGGGTGCAAATTGCCAATACTAAACTTTCAGGGTGCAAGTTGCCAATCACTCATATTTGGGTGCAAAACTCAATTTTTGAGTTGGATCCAAGTTAACCAAACACATCAGTGATTTCCAAAGTCATGACATGACGGTGGTGGACTTGTGACCGTGGCGATTGGTTTCTTCAACCGGAACGGAAGCTCCTCTTGATTTTATCTTTCTCTTTTCTGCGTCAGGAGAGAAGAAAGGATGGGGAAGTGCTTTTGCGACTACCGCTTCCTTTTTCTCCTCGTTGTTTTGCCGTTCATTTACATCCAGGTCAATAAGAGTGGGTTTATTTGATGATGCGATTAGAAATTATTGGATTTACCTGCATATTATGGATTGTTATGATTTGTTAATTTGCTTTCATTATAAATTATTTTTTCCCCTTGCTGCCTGCCACTGATGCAGAAAGTTGTAATGTTTTGCTCCCAATATGGATAATTGTTGTGATGAAACTAACTTCGTTGGTGGGTTAATTTCCGCTAGATTATTACACCAGTTGATGCCCAAGTCTTCAAATGTTACAAGCAATTCATTTAACTGACTCATTTTTTTATGCACAGATCCGCCTCTTTGCTACTCAATCACAGTATGCTGACCGGCTTACTGATGCTGTATGTACACCTTCATTTGATATCCATGCACTATTTAGTAAATATTAGTTGGATATCGTAAATGATATTCATAAAACATTCATGGAATACCAACCTTCCCGTTCTTTGATTTACCATCTACTCATGATTTCATTTCCTCCTTTTACGGCCTGGAAGTATATAAAAGCCCCCTCATAGTGAGTTTGATTGCAGATAGAGGCAGAAACTCACTGCATAAGACAGACACGATTGTTAATTGATCAGATTAGCATGCAACAAGGACGGATTCTTTCTCTTGAAGGTGTCTTACCATTTCTACTTCAACCTCTGATGAGTCATCTATTTAAACTGTCTTTGCACAAATGCATTGCAAGCCTGCTGTCAGAATTGATGATTTTAAATATCCTCACAATTAGTAGGAATCTTGTTTCCCCTTTTCATATGAAGTGTTTCATAAGGCAGTTGTGAAAGTATAACAAGGAATCTTCTCGCCATTTGAAGGATTTTTTCTTATTTATCTATACGGCCGTTTTGGAAGTATGAAAATAAAAAATTGTTGGTTTTCTGCCCTTTATCTTGGATGATGTCGGGGAATTTATTATTGTACTACTAGATGCTGTATCCATCCATTTTGTCAGAGTCTCTTTAGCAATTATGTTGTGTCTGTTACGATTATGACTCTGCCGAATTGCAGAAGAAAGGAAACGTCAAGATCAGGAATGCGCACAGTTGAGAGCACTCGTTCAAGATCTTGAAAGTATGTTTATGTAGCTTCTTACTCTATCTTCCAGGAAATTTCTTTAAATTAAATGTTACTCGCATGTTGATTTTTATTCATTTAGGTTTCTGGAATTGATATGCTCCCTAAGAGAGCCGAGTATTAGAATTGTTAATTTAATGGATAGAGTAGAGGAGGAAAGGAGAAACCAGCTAGAGATTGGGGACAAGGGCTTAAGAAACTTGACAGAATTTCAGTCTGTGCTTTCAGTTTTTGCACTTTACGACTTTCTTCAAGTTGTCACTTTGAGAAGACCTTACACATTGCTAATTATTGTTAAGATTACCCATTTGTATTGTATGTCATCCCCAGTAAGTCCTGACCTTTCCTGAAAGATTTTGAAGTTCTTCCCTGTAGTGCTCATCGAGCTTGTCTATTGAAAGTTAAGTTTCGTTTATTGGCTCTTCAAATTTTTACTGCTTATGTATGGTTCTTGTGTAAGTAGATCATAATTATTTTATAACGTTTCTTGTAAGACTTCAACTTAGCTGGCACAATATTTGGTTGTTGCATGTTGATCCCCTCTTCTTATCTATTCTAATTCCATAGTCGTTTTTCTGTTTATATTGTTGTCCATGATCAATTGCTGCATATGGCCTCATTGTGAATTTTGTTCTTTTGATACTCTGCAGGGAAGGGTGTTGAGAAATTGGTTGGTGATGTACAGGTTTGGATATCTTAAGGATTTAATATTGTGTGCCATATGCCACCTTTTTTCTGCTGTTTTTTTTTTCTTTCTTTTTTCTCGTTTGTTTTTTTTACTCTTGATCATTGACCATGCAACTGAATGAATGATCAGGTTCCAGTAGCAGCGGTGGTGGTTATGGCTTGTAACCGTGCTGATTATCTCGATAGGACTGTTAAATCTATTCTTAAGTACGGTGTATCTTTGATGCATATTTTAGTGCTTCAGTTGTAGCAGTCTATTGACTGACATTCATTCTGACTAGGTATCAAACTCCTATTGCATCAAGATATCCTCTCTTCATATCACAGGTACCTAAAATTAAGATTTATGTTTGATAGTTCAGCGATTTTCTCATACAACCAGTGTTTATTTCGAGCGCCGACGTATATTTAAATGTAGAATAATCTTGCTTGCATTTTGGGCAGGATGGATCAGATCCTCATGTTAAAAGTAAGGGATTGAGTTATGATCAGCTGACCTACATGCAGGTACTTGCTTTTCCTTCTGTATTATAAGAATCATATCAGCTTTCATACTAGCTCGAGTTCCACGCTAGCTAAATTGTTGAGGCATTCTCGACCAAACCTATCGAATTCAAGCTTAATACAAGTATATTCGAACAGCAGTTGGATATATATTTTTTTTCCCAGTTTTCAAGTTTTCAGAGCTATGATTGTCCTCATGAACTATAAAAGATCTGATATGATGGTTATATTTGCTCAGCATTTGGATTATGAACCTGTCCATACAGAAAGACCTGGGGAGTTGATTGCATACTATAAGATTGCACGTAAAGTTTTCGATCACCTGGTTTGTTGTTCTTAATCATCTTTTATGTTGGAAGACATTATTCTTGCCGACATTATTCAAACACTTGCCTTTCAGGACATTATAAATGGGCACTGGATCAATTGTTTTACAAACATAAATTTAGCCGAGTGATCATCCTTGAAGGTGCCCGTAAACTTCATCTTCTTTCCCATCCTTTCCTCATCTCTCTCTCTATCTCTCTCTTGCTTTCACTCACTGCATATCTCACTGTGCAGATGACATGGAAATTGCCCCTGATTTCTTTGACTATTTTGAGGCTGGAGCTGCACTCCTTGACCGTGACAAGTGAGATGTTTAGACCCCATTAAGATCTGATTTGCTATTTTTTCCATTTCTATTTAACATCAGTTTCTGAATGTTCTTTTGTCCTTTGTGAATGTAACTTGTGATAGATCTATTATGGCAATTTCCTCATGGAATGACAATGGACAAAGGCAGTTCGTAGATGATCCTTGTAAGTTACTATTTACTTAGATGATCTAGTAAACTGATTATGTTCAGATAAAAGTTACTAATGACTATATATTCTTTGAATATATCTCGTCTATGCCTCTAAGGGAAGTATGGATCTATTACTTTTTTCGTAGATCTAGTTGCTATCTATCTCTCTCCTGAGTTACCATGTAAATACGATATTGCAGTATTTGATGTGTAGATTTTCTTTACTAAAATAAAATCGGCATGATGTAGCCTTGACAATTGATTGCCATTTAAAGAGAAAAAAAGGTGAAGTGGAACTCCATTTTTTAATTCTGTCAGTGATATATTGCAGTGTTCAGCATCTAGATTTCAAATAGGCATGGTCTAACCTTTCCTATTTGCTTGCCTTTAACTTGCTCAAGATTGAAAGGGAAAAAGGTAGAGCGCATAGGTATGGAACAAACCATACTTCAAGCAACCTACCTAGTTGCCTGTAGTCTTAAGCAAAAACGGTGTATGTGAAGCAAATAAAATCTATTCACCAGATTTTTTTTCCATCTCTAAATTATTCTGGATATCTTGCTTTGCTCAAGCTATGCTTCCATCTCTGAATTTCATGAAGAGAATTCCTTACTCTGCTCATTTGTATCTCAGCAACACATCAAAGTAAATGTTGTTTATTCTTGTACTTTCTTTTGGCTGAGATTATATATGCTGTTTATGTTCTATTTGATGCTGATCTGTTTCACCATGCTGTTCAGAATAAGATTCCATTACATTTAACTCCACCCAGATTTCAAAATTTGTTAATTCAGCAGTTGATTGATGCAGAATTGTAACTGACTTTAATCTGGTAGTGCTCCAGTAAACAACTAATATGGTAAGCTTTTCCCTGCTTTCATTACATATTGTTTTCATATCTCTTGCAGATATGCTTTACCGGTCAGATTTTTTCCCTGGTCTTGGATGGATGCTTTCTAGATCAACATGGGATGAATTATCGCCTAAATGGCCAAAGGCATATCCTTCAAGAACCATATTCTGAGTCATATTTAAACATTAAAACTGTTAAAATTTCATCTGGCGCAAGACATAACTATTTTTCCTTTTGTATCTTTTGGTGCAATCTGATTTTTTTTTCTTGACCAATCAATTACTTATTGGGATGACTGGCTGAGACTGAAAGAGAATCACAGAGGACGACAGTTTATTCGTCCGGAAGTGTGCAGAACCTATAATTTTGGGGAGCACGTAAGAATATTTGAACTATCTCTAGACTCTGCTTTTCAGTACTTGAACCCTGGGTTCATCATCCAGTTACTTCATTTATCTGTTTATACCTATCATCCTTTGATATCTTTTTACTGTAGACTACAAGATGTGGCTAGAGCCTAGATACACTAATATTCAAACTCAATTATCAGGCTAAATCTTTTTCGTGTCAATATGTTTGTAACGAAGAGAGAGCACTTAATATGGCTGGGACATAGGTCCTTTATCTTATAGAAATAATTACAGCATCAAATAATTATAGAGGATTTATAATCATCTTGTTATCCAGTTATATATATATATATATATATATATATATATATATATATATATATATATATATATATATATATATATATATATATATAAATTAATGAAATGAATGGGAAAAGGAGGGTAGGAATTTTGGTTAAGTTCCTCTCTTGATGGTATTTTTTTTTTGGAAGGACCCGCAACCAACCATATAGGTGCACTGGGTAAACCTCCAAATCTCATGCAATAGCTCTTCATGGTATTTTCCTTAGTAGAATATGTCGTTTTCCCTGTATTAGACTATCTTTCACTTGATGATAACCCTCTAAACATTCCATCTTAATTAAGACGCAAGTTCACCTCTTAATCCTTTACCAGAAAGCACAATCCGAAAGATGTACTGTATTGCAATTATCATTTTCTTCTCTTTCAAAATTATTATGCTATGGCTTTCCATGTTTGTTCTCTATATACCGTTGTCTGATCCATCCACTGTAATCTGGATCTTATGAAAGTAAACCAGCTACATGTTTTGGAAGTGATTTTACTATAATGCTGTGCTAGGGATTGTTTCTTACCCAAAACGTGTTTTAGCAAGGGTGCTTTGTTTCTCACAGGGTTCCAGTATGGGGCAATTCTTCAAACAATATCTTGAACCTATCAAGCTGAACGATGTACAGGTATACAACCAATTTGGTCAATGTTCTCCAAGCTCTCCTTGTGCTTATCCATTGTTTAAAGACGTATCTTGTGATTTGCCTGCAAGGTTGATTGGAAGTCAATGGACCTGAGCTACCTGGAGCAGGTAAGTTCCTGTATTAAGAGTCCCAATATGCCATATAATAGTAACTTGAAAAAAATGGAGAAAGATGCCAGTATATGAACTATTGTTGACCTTTGTGCTTTTATAGGACAAGTATGTGAAGCATATTGCGGGATTGCTTAGAAAGGCAACTCCGGTTGATGGAAGTAATGCTATTTTGAAGACAAATAACATAGGTGGTGATATTCGTATTTTGTACCGGGACCAGTCAGATTTTGAAAGCGTTGCAAGGCAATTCGGTATTTTTGAAGAATGGAAGGTAATGTTGTTGGTGCTGGTTATTTTTGTCTTTCATTTTCCATATAAACTTTTCATCAACATGGCCAAAATAGTATTAGGTACTAATTGAACCTGTAGTCGATTTTCTTTTGGCAAATAATTACTAGTGATGGAAGGTTTCATTGGTCATTTGGAACTTTTAAGAGATGTTTTGCTTGATGATTACAAATCTTTTGCTCTTCGATTTCCTTAATGTATATTTATTTTATTTTTTCCAGGATGGTATCCCAAGAACAGCATATAAAGGGGTTGTTGTATTCCGGTATCAAACACAAAAGCGAGTGTTCCTTGTTAGCCCAGATTCTGTCCAACAACTTGGAATCTGATAGATGAGTAGTAACTTGATGCACTGATCTCATACAGGTGGTCATGTAGTAGATTCTTACTGGTTAAGTGAATATTAACAAGTATAAATTTTAATTATTCGTTGCAATTAGTGTATCTCGAACTTATGACATTCCACTTAATTTCTCATCAAGAGCATGGCTCTAAAACTAAAGCCCTTTTAGATGCTTATTATATTTAAGTATCTGGATCACAAAATAACTGACATATTTTCAATAGAATTCATCTTGTTGTTCACATTTGTGGATGTTGATCGAAAGAAAATCAAATTTTATTTACTTATTACATTTAAAAGATTGGAATCAAAGTAGACGTTTTAAAAAAAAGGAAAAGTAACTCAACAAAAAGAAAATATTGATATTATTATTGGAGTAATTAATAATAATAAAATGGAGGAGAATGAATTTCCGTAGTTGACAGTGAGACTGAGACACACAAGGACAAGGGCATTCAAATTTCTACATACGCGCTGTTTTGACTTGACTTTGTTGTGTTTGTTCACATTTCGCCTTCTGCTATCTGCAATCTGCAATCTGCATTGCATTCATCACAAAACTACGACTAATTCCTTCTCTCTCTCTCTCTCTCAATCAATAATCTAATTATTTCCGTAAACATTAAACAACACAACCAAGCAATTTTATCATATGGAGTAGTAATAAAGAAAAATCATAAAATCGAGTCAACAAAGAAAAATAAGTCGTCTAGTCTATGTGATTAATTAAGGATCACTCGTATCGTATGGTTGTTTGGTTTGATTACCATTTACCACTGCTGCACCAGATGATATAGCTGCCTCGATTCTTTCTGCACCATCATCAATCAATCAATCAATCAAATATTTAAGCTGTTTCCAGTTATGGGAACTTGCTTCAGTTCTGCTGCTGCATCTGCCTCTGTTGATCAAACCCCATCTTCTTCAGGTCTGCTCTATGCACTTTAACTTCAACAATTTAATTGATATATATATATATATATATAGATCACATACAGAGCTGGGTTAAAGAAAGCTTAATTGATCCTTTTCTTTCATGTTTGCAGTTACAATATCTCAGAAGACGACCACCAACACGTCGTCGTCGTCGTCAAGCGGCACCAATAGTACAGTTTCCGGTAACAGTAGATTCTCGGCGGCAAGTGGAACCGATTTTGCTGGGTCTGGGCAGATGATACCCCACCCCAATTTAAGGGTTTTCTCCTTTTCTGAGCTCAAGACTGCCACTAGAAATTTCAGAAGTGATACTGTGCTTGGTGAAGGTGGTTTTGGTAAAGTTTACAAGGGCTGGCTCGATCCCAAATCTTCTACTTCTGGATCCGTCATTGCTGTTAAGAAGTTGAATTCTGAAAGTATGCAGGGATTTGACGAGTGGCAGGTTATTCAATCAACTCTTCCAACTATTCAATTTTTTTTTTTTTTTTTTTTCTTTTTTCTTTTTTTTTTTTTTTTATAATGCAAATCCATTAGTTCTATTGCTACCATCAATAGTCACTTTTTCCTTGTGAATTAGTCAGCTTGTATACGTGTGGATGTGTGTGCAATAGTTGGATGTAGTTACTAATTTGTGGCAGATTGAAATTTATGTCTTGGTATGTGCATATGTATGCATCATCCGTATGTTCGTTTTGGATGGATTTACGTTCGTATAGAAGATAGAAGATAGAAGATAGAAGATAGAAGATAAGATTTACTTTTTAAGAATGGAAGAGTGATAGATAATCCTAATGGCACAAGGGTTGTTCATTTATGTGTGCAGTCTGAGGTGAACTTCCTTGGAAGGCTTTCCCATCAGAATCTGGTGAAGTTGCTGGGCTATTGTTGGGAGGATAAAGAGCTACTTCTTGTCTATGAGTTCATGCAAAAGGGCAGCTTAGAGAACCATCTTTTTGGAAGTAAGGGTTCATTTGTAAAATATGTTACTTGTAATTCACATTCAACAAAAGATGTGCAGTATAGTGAATTGTGTTGAGTTTGGTTGATTAGGGGGTTCTGCTGTTCAGCCACTTCCATGGAATATTAGGCTAAAGATACTAATTGGAGCAGCTCATGGTCTGGCATTCCTTCATGCATCAGATGGAAACGTCATCTATAGAGACTTCAAGGCCTCAAACATATTGCTTGACGGAGTAAGCTACCACCAGAACCTCCCCACTCTCAGTTTATTACTCTACTCATTATTCATTCATTTTGGAACTCTGATTTGCAATCTTTCTTCATGCTTGTCTCTCATGTATTAATTACTCGTATATTTTTAGTTACCGATTTCTGGTTCCCGTTTGACTTGTTTGTTATTTCTACTTGTGATCTTCCAAATTTTTAATATTTTTTTTGACAGTCGTACCATGCCAAGATATCAGATTTTGGGCTAGCAAAAATGGGTCCAACAGCTAGTAGATCCCACGTAACAACACAGGTTATAGGAACATATGGTTATGCAGCACCCGAGTACGTTGCAACAGGTAAAATAAATATGCTCTCAACTCTGTCTTTTGAGCTCTTCTGAACTGAAAGAAGAAGAATGGGGCTTGTTATAATTCAAAACTGTGTTTTCTACTAATGCGCGCTACTTGTAACAGGGCACTTGTATGTGAAGAGTGATGTATATGGTTTTGGTGTGGTGTTAGTCGAAATGCTGACCGGTTTGCGGGCACTAGATACAAACCGTCCATCTGGACAGCATAGCTTGGTTGATTGGATAAAGCCACATTTGTGTGAGAGGAGGAAGTTAAAGAACATTATGGATTCGCGTCTGGAGGGAAGATATCCTTCTAAATCTGCTCTCCACATAGCCCAGCTTGCTCTAACTTGTCTCGAGAGTGAACCTAAAAACAGACCGTCAATGCAAGAGATAGTGGAGGCACTTGAAAGAATCGAGTCGGTTAATGAGAGACCTAGAGTGCCAAGAGTACAAAAACATCATTCTAGTCACCATCATCAGAGACAACCTCTGCAGTACCGTTCTCCACTTCATCCAAGGCAACAAGCCCCTAATATTAATCCAGCCTATCCCCTGCCACCACGCGTTTAATTCCATTTTAAGAATCAATTACGGTGCCTGTGTGTGTGTACTTGTTGTTGTAAATGTAAATACTAAATAGAGTTGAGAAAGTAGATATGATATGATACTCTTTGGTTCTTCATTTGGTTACATGTTTTGACTCTATATTATTATGTATTCAAGACGTGATTACTTATACATACTCTTGATCGTTGATCGTACTGTATTCAAATTGTACGACCGAATTAATTTATAGATTCACATTCCCATCAGGTCATGATGATATTACAATTTGACCAAATCAAAGTTTATCGGTAAATAAAAGAAAATGCTCTTTACGGTTTAAAAAGTGCTATTTACCGTTCAAAACAAAAAAGTGTTTATCTCTCTAAAACCCGTAAAATTTTCGAAAAAAATGGACGAACGCCCAAGTCGGGCGCCCGCCGCCTGAACAGACGCCCAAAGTGGGCGTCCGTTCAGGCGACCGGCGCCCGACTTGGGCATGTAAACAGATTTTGGACGCCCGGTTTGGGCTTTTCCCGGGCGAACCGGCGCCCGGTCCAGGCGTCGGTTCGGCCGGGAAAAGCCCAAACCGGGCGTTCGATTAATTTTTTTTTTTTTTTTTTTTTTTTTTTTTTTTCTAAATTAAAATAAGTTAGTAAATTTAATATAATTTATGTTTACAGGATGTCTAATTGGGCGAAAAAATTCGGACTGAAAAAGGGAAAGGACCCCTAATAAAATATGTTGTTCAAAACCTTATTATTATTATTATTATTATTATTATTATTATTATTAGAACATAATATAATAATAATAATAATAATAATAACATACTAACATTCATTATAACATCATAACATAATAATAATAACATACAATGTCAATAGTAATACATTCATTCCAATAAAAAAAAAAAACAAAACTAAATCAAACACTATTTAGAATATCTCACGCTTCACATCGACTCCGCAACGCCTTTGGTAGACTACTCTGACCTCCCATATATTGGAAAATGATTATGCTTCCCGTATACTACTCTGACTTCCCATCTATCGTCCGACCGTAGCTGTCCGACAATTTGAAAACCACAGTTTCTTTTTTTGCTACCGGTCCTTCTCGGGCACGCGTTTGGGTTAGTTGATGGACATTCTCGTTTCTCCCCGTATAGGTCACAAGTCAGATAAATCGTTTTTTTAGAACAACTTTTTTTTAGCATTTTCACAAAAAGACCTCTTGCAACGAACCTCGCCCAAACCACTACCTCATCCTTCGAGTCAAACAACTGAGTTGTTGTAAAATAATCGGTATGATCAACTTCAATTGTAGACGTATCGTCCTGAAAAAAGCGTAAAAAAATTGAAAAAAAAAAAAAAAAAAAAAAGTTTCAAAGCCAAAAGCCCAACTCGGGCGCCCGAAGGTGCAGTGCACGCCCATGTTGGGCGTGCAAGAGCCAACTGCACGCCCAACATGGGCGTGCACTGCACCTCCGGGCGCCCGAGTTGGGCTTTTAAACGTTTAGCCCATTTTTTTCGATCGAAAAGACGGAATTTTTACCTCGTTGTGTCCGCTATCCAGATCTTCATCCGATGAACTCATTTATGTTCGTATATCACACCAATAAGTATGATTTGTGATGAAATCGTCTTGAGAGCGAATTTTTTTAGAGAGAGAGAGTGTCTTTGAACGGTAAATAGCAATTTTCAAACGGTAAAAAGCAAATCCCTAAATAAATCACAAACTACCTAACCTAGTGCCTGAAAATGGGGTTTTTGGTTGGGTTCTCTCGAAGACTTTTATCTATTAAGTACATCTACAAGATGATGAAACTATATATGATATGCCATTAGATTAGTTGTTTCAATTTCATCAGATGTGAAACTCGTCCCTTCGTAGTGGAGCCCTCTTGTCGGTGGATAACCGTTTCGCAAAGTGGTGATTTCAAACGTTCGATCGAATAAGAAATGATGGGAAGAGGAGAACAAGGTCAGATTCCGAATCCCGCTGGGCGTCGTTTCAATCGTTTCAATCGATTACTGTAATGGGAGGCGGTTTTACAGCAATTTTGATGTCTGCATTACTCGTCGCAACCTTCCTTCTCCTCCTGGTACTCCAATCAATCACCGTTTCCTTCTCTCTTCTCTAATTAATTATACTCTATGTATCTCCATTCCTAATCTTTTCATGCTCTCTATATTGATTTCCTGTTTCACATTCTATCCAGATCGGCTACTATTTGCGTCTTCTATCAGTTGCATTCAATATTACTTTCCGTCAAACTAAAATTACTTAGGGTTTCACTTTTCGTAGCCATTCCAACGCATTGCTATTTTAAATTCCACATCCACTCTTATTGTTTGGATTGTCCCAATTAGTATCATACCCATCCCGCCATTTGTTCAATTATTCAGTTTCCTCATCATGGTCATTTTCTTACTATTTCGTACTTCTCTTATATAATTAGAGCATATTGATGCAGGATGTGAATCATGTTTTCGCAGTCAGAGCGCAGGTGTCACATATATCTGCAGCACTGTAAGTTGGCTCATTACACATATTTTTTTTCATTTCTTTAGTCTATCTATTATGGCTAATTGTATTCTTTCTGGTCATACAACTGCTGATTTGGTTTATTTCATCCCATGCTCCTCTTTTTCTTTTCCTCAGTCAAAGAGAAAGAAATATGCATACCCCGCTGTATGACTGTCCACATTGTATTGACAAGCAGGTACTAATTCGTTCCTGTCCATGGGTTGACAAACTGCCTCAAAAGTTTTTCTTCATTCTTGGAATTTCTATGTTTACTTCTTTGGTTGTCGCTCAAATTTGTTCCCTAGGATGTGCAGCTTGGGAATAACTAAACTGACGTCGAGGATAATATTTGAGACATGCCTTGTTTATAATTTGCCCTGTTTATTTATCCATGAATGGGAATAGGAGTATGTTAATCGATTTGATAGGTTGCTCAAAACCCCGAACAAAGAGAGTCTGCCACATGGGATTAATTTCATCTGTCTCTTAGATTTTTGTTTTCCTCATATTTACTGCAAAAACTGATAGTTCACTTTGGTTGGACTTAACAATGGCTTGACAGGATCAGAGCAACACTAGTTCAACTAGTCGTCCAGATGTAAAGGTAATAATTGCTTTCTTCATTTCATGCAAGTGGTCACAGTTACATCATATATGTTTACCTACTTTTTGCAGGATATTGACATAATCGTGACATACAGTGACCATTCTGGTGCTGTTCAAGTTAGGAGTATCAAGTCTGGTGATCTATCTGCTTCATGGGTATGGAAAAGCCCTGGTGATGTGACCCATGATCTAACAAAGAATTCACTGGTGACTTCTACAACTATATCACCATTTTGTGTTCTCTTCGTCCAATCATGTGGAACCTAATTTTGGTCATGATTCTAGGGTACTCACACTCTCCATCAATTTTCAGTCTCAGATAGTACATGACCCAATTCCACCTAAAATGAGCTCTAGAGACATTGTTGAAGATTCTAGCAATGATCATCAATCTGGAGTTGAAATGCCTCAAACACAAGCATCCCCCATGCATCCAGTGAAACTTAAGAGACAGGTGAAATGTGTAATTTGGTTATGCAGATGGGTATATTTCTTAAATGGTCTTCTTAATAACTATTCATCGTACCGTAGATGCTACGAAGGGAGAGGAGGGAGAGGCGAACTGCTGATCTGATCAAGCAAGAGAAAGAGATTGATAACCAGATGCAAGAAGCAGCCATTGAACGAGCTAGAGAGCTTGACACCACTGTTAGGGGTAAATACAGTATATGGAGGAAAGAATATGAAAACCCCAACTCTGATTCCACAGTAAAACTTATGCGAGACCAGATCATAATGGCAAAAGCTTATGCAACAATTGCCAAGGCTAAGAACGAGACTATGCTGTATAACTCTTTAATTAAACATTCTAGAGAAAGTCAACTTTCTATACAAGAAGCAACAACTGATGCTGAACTTCATCCAAGGTCTTGTTAATTTTTTCATGTTTTTGGTAATAGCCTCTTCTACAGAATTATTTACTTATTTTCTTTCTATGTCTGATTCAGTGCGCTTGATCAAGCAAAAGCCATGGGTCATATTCTTGCTACAGCAAAGGACCGCTTATATGATTGTGTTACCATAGCAAGAAAGTTGAGAGTCATGCTTCAGTCAAGTGAGACTAATGTAAATTTGTCAAAAAAGAAGAGCTCGTTTTTGAATCAGCTAGCGGCAAAAACTGTCCCCAGACCGCTGCATTGCATTCCCTTAGTTCTCACAACAGACTATCACCTACGTAACTATGAAGGGAAAGATTTTCCTGGCAAAGAAAAACTTGAGGATCCTTCTTTATACCATTATGCAATATTTTCTGATAATGTACTTGCGACATCAGTTGTGGTGAACTCAACAATGTTACACGCAAAAGAGCTTGATAGACATGTTTTCCATATAGTCACAGATAAGCTGAATTTTGCAGCTATGAAAATGTGGTTTCTAGTCAATGCTCCAGTTGGTGCGGCAATTCAAGTCCAGAATGTGGACGACTTTACTTGGCTGAATTCATCCTACTGTCCTGTCTTACGCCAGCTTGAATCTTCACGCATGATAGAATACTATTTCAAGGCACATCAGTCTTCATCACTAACTGCTGGCTCTGACAATCTGAAGTATAGGAATCCAAAATATTTGTCAATGCTTAATCATCTTAGATTTTACCTTCCTGAAGTGTACCCAAAGCTGGATAAGGTATTGTTTCTCGATGATGACATTGTTGTTCAGAAGGATCTGACACCTTTATGGTCTGTCAACCTGCAAGGGATGGTGAATGGTGCTGTTGAAACCTGCAAGGAGAGCTTCCATAGGTTTGACAAGTATCTCAATTTTTCTAATCCAAAGATATCCGAGAATTTTGATCCAAATGCATGTGGCTGGGCATTTGGCATGAATATATTCGACCTGAGAGAATGGAGGAAACGTGACATTACTGGAATTTATCATCATTGGCAAGAAATGGTATGTGTATTTAATTTTTGCCCAAATGCATTTACTTTGCTTGCTTATATGTTTTTGTGCTATACCGGAAAATGAATTGGGTTTATTGCATGCAAATCCTCTGGTTTACTGCGTAGTAGTATTATATCATTTAGGATCCGAATGCTGGTTGTAACTGTAATGTGGTTATTTGATAACAACAGAACGAAGACAGGACTCTATGGAAACTTGGGACACTGCCACCTGGCTTGATTACTTTCTACAACTTGACCCATCCTCTGGAGCGAAGCTGGCATGTCTTGGGATTGGGATATGATCCTGCCCTCAACCAAACTGAAATACAGAATGCTGCCGTTGTCCATTACAACGGGAATTATAAACCATGGTTGGATCTTGCCATCGGAAAGTACAGATCTTATTGGTCCAGATATGTCATGTTTGATAATTTCTATTTACAACTTTGTAATCTTAACGAATAATAATAGAGAACTCAATTTATTTTTTTCTTTCTTCAAAATTCACAATTCACACACACGTTCTCTCTTTTACTGTTGTCGTATCTAGACCGAAAGGAAAAATTCAAGTCTTTGGCTAAGAATTCTCAAATCTCTTCTTGTCTTTGGTCAGTTATTGCAAACTAACTAGTGATCTAGCTTATCTTTCTTTTTATTTTTTTTTGATAAGTATGATCTAGCTTATAGGTACAGTCTGAAATAGCAAGTGTCGGTCAAGAGAATAAAAGTAAAATAAAAAAAGAAAAGGAAGACAAGAAGAAGATGCAAGGAGATAGGAAAATTGGGACCCGTTGACTGACTGGGTGTAGTCAACTTTTCCAGTAGTGTTGCGCGTAAATGAAAATGAACCATACATATTGATGTTATTATATTAAGGTTTGATAATTCGGAGAATGAAACATAATCATGATCATCATGCACCATCTTCATCTAAAAATAATTGTGTACTTGGTCTTGTTTGCATCTACAGCAGCAGCAGCAGCAGCTGCTGTTGACGACCACATTTCTATAAACTGCGGCTCCTCAACCACAAGTTCAACAGCACCCTCCGGCAGAGAATGGCTCCCAGATATCCCAACTACTTCTACTAAGGGCTCATCATCATCATCATCATCATCATCATCATCATCAACAACAACAGTTCCGTACGGCACTGCGCGTATCTCTCTCTCCCAATTCTCCTACACTTTTAATCTGAATCCAGGTCAGAAAGTTATCCGCCTTCACTTCAACCCCACCTCTTCCTACTATGGTGGTTTGAAAGAAGACTTGTTCACTGTTGAAGCTGGACCTTTCACCCTACTCTCCAACTTCAGCCCCTCTTTAACTGCTCGTGCCCTTTCTCTCCCTACTTTTGTTAAGGAATTCTGCATCATCACACACCCTAATCACCCCTTCAACATAATCTTCTCTCCTTCTTCAAAACACACCTACGCTTTCATTAATGGCATCGAGATTATCTCAGTACCTTCTACTCTTTCCTACTGTCACAGTGGAGATTCTGGTGTCCAATTGGTTGCCACCGATTCCGTTATCCACATCGACAACTCCACCGCACTTGAAATTGTTCACCGACTCAATCTCAAATGGGCCGATGATATCCCTGGCATGTTTGGAATGTGGGCAACCATTCTTAAACAAAAGGCAAACAAACTTCTTATTAATAACAACAATAATATCACCTGGAAAATACCTGTGGATGTGGGTTTCAGGTACTTGGTCAGACTTCATTTCTGTGAGCAAGGACTCCAAATGACACAGGCTCAGCTCAACGACTTTACACTTTTCATTAATCACATGATTGCCATCACCAGCGATGACATACACCGACTAAGGGAAGTTGAGGGCATCCTCTGGTATAAGAACTACATGGTCGTGGTCAATGGGAACAAACACGAGGGTAAACGCGATCTCTTTATTTCCTTGCGTTGTATACATGGATTTTTGGATGGGCATACTCCACTTGAAGGTTTTGAAATATTCAAGTTGAGCAATCACGACAACAGTCTTGCCAGCCCAAACCCCTTGCCCCCAACACGAGATTCATCGTCTCGGGCTATCCAACTTCTACTCTCGGTTCTTGGTCGCAGAAACACGATTGCAACTTTTGTCTTTGCTGTAATGTGTCTGATAAACGTCATTGTTCATATGCTGCCGCAAAATTGGGGGGCTAACATTGCCATTGCCATCGAGGAGGAGGAAGAGAAGCCACCGGCCAGGACTAATAGACTCTGCTGTCGCTTTTCACTAGCTGAGATCCAGTCGGCCACTGAAGACTTCAATGATGCATTTGTGATTGGGAAGGGTGGATTTGGTAAGGTCTACAAAGGGTTTGTAGATAACATGCAAGAGATTGTGGCCATAAAGCGATTAAAAACAGACTCCAAGCAAGGGAAGCGTGAATTTTGGACGGAGATTGAAATGCTTTCTGAGCTCCGACATGTCAATCTAGTATCCCTGATTGGCTACTGCAATGAGCAGAATGAAATGATCCTTGTTTATGAGCACATGCCCTGTGGAACACTGGCTGACCATCTTTACAAACTTGCTAGGAAAGGCAATGTTTGGTTACCTCTGTCTTGGAAGCAAAGACTTAAGATATGCATTGGAGCTGGTAGAGGGCTGGACTATCTTCACACTGGTAATGGGATCATACATCGTGATGTGAAGGCTTCGAATATACTGCTTGATCAAAAATTTGTAGCTAAGGTCTCAGACTTTGGCTTAGCTAAAATTGAAATCGAAAGCGAGTCACAAAGCCAAGCTAGCACAAATATTAAAGGCACATTTGGATACTTTGACCCAGATTATCTTAAAACTCGTAAACTGACAACAAAGAGTGACACATATTCCTTTGGTGTGGTGTTGTTGGAAGTATTGTGTGGGAGACCAGCAGTGGAGCCATGGGCTGAAGAAGATAAACGAAGTCTAACCATGTGGGCTCGAGATTACATTAGTAAGGGAGAAGTTGAGCAGATTATAGCTCCAAGTCTAAGGCGGGAAATCTCACCAGATAGCCTCAAGACCTTTGTGAGGGTAGCAGTAAGATGCTTGCACGACGAACCAAAGAAACGACCAGCAATAGCAAACGTTGTACTAAAACTCGAGGTTGCACTTAAGCAACAAGAGAATGCAGAATCTTGGGAACCGATTGAGA
This sequence comes from Erythranthe guttata, assembly GCF_056151865.1. Taxonomy (NCBI): domain Eukaryota; kingdom Viridiplantae; phylum Streptophyta; class Magnoliopsida; order Lamiales; family Phrymaceae; genus Erythranthe; species Erythranthe guttata. Next base: position 71,474 of record NC_142534.1, read on the forward strand.
TAACTAGTTTTGCTGATGGCTTTCAATCTATTGATAAATATCAGCAGGAGAATGCAATTCCATTGGTACCAAATGAGATAACAAATGTTGCTAATGTGTTGCCTCGGCAGGAGAATGCGAAATCTCCAGTAGCCAATGAAAGAACAAATGCGGTTTATGCTATGCAGGAGAAAGAAAAATCTTTATTACCAGATGAGATTGCAAGGGTTGCCAATGCTACGTCATATAGTGATCGAAATATTCCATCAGTGAGCTCACAACTGATGACCACGGCATCTTCTAGTGTGCAAAATGTTGCATCCCCCCTGAGAGAACAAATTAAAAGTGAAATGATTAGTTCTGGAAAAAAAGATGGAAGAAAAAATGCAATGCATAAGCTATCACGTCTTTTGCCATGGAATGCAGTTTGGAGCTCTGTAAAACCATCAAAGAAAAAGGATCCAGTCGGCCTCTCATTATCAGGTATTAATTTGGTAACAGTAAGTTTAGGAAACATATATTCCCATATGTTGATAAAAAGTAGAAGGCACGTTAATTGCTTGGACTAGCTCATGTTTACAATGAGCATGAAAAGTGGTAGTATGGTAACATTCCTTCTATTTACAAATTGTGTTTCGTCAAGTCAGCTTTACGAGCCTCAACCCTTTTTTAGCTAACGCAATAGATCGATTGATAAACTTTCAAGGTATTGTTGGCTAAAGTCTTAAAACTGAATGATGGTTAATTGAGTCCAACTTGATATTCAAAAGCAGTGTGATTACTTTCAGTTACAAACTTATGGTGCTTAATTCCAAGTCCTGCGGGGCGGGTAAATGATTATTAGTACTACTAAATTTCAGCTATTCTATTCATAATAAAAAAGAAAAAGGAATGTGGAAGACTGGGTCTGTTCGATCCTGTAACTATTTATCTAACAATAGTACTGAAACTGGTCTCTATTTGCAGCACCAATATCACGTAGGAGCAGAATTATAACATTACGAGGCAGCGCTGTTTCTGAGAAGGCAATAGGTGGAAGCAATGAATTGATTGTAACTCCCAATTTAAGGATTTTCTCATTTTCGGAACTGAAGGCTGCAACTAAAAACTTCAGAAGTGACAGTATTCTTGGAGAAGGTGGTTTTGGAAAAGTTTACAAGGGCTGGCTCGATGAGAAATTTTCCGGGAATAATGGAAGTGGATCCGTAGTTGCTGTTAAGAAGTTGAATTCTGAAAGCATGCAGGGATTTGAAGAGTGGAAGGTAATTAGTTACTAATATGGTTTTTAGCTACTGTAGCTTTCTATTAAAATCATCATTCTTGTTAATTACCTTAGGCATTATACATCACAAAAATTGAAAATCAATGTTTTGGATATAACCTATGTCCTTCTCTTTGGAAATTTACTGAATGCAAGTTATTTATGGATGTACATTTTGTTTGCATTTGGATGGAATGATATATAACAAATGATTTCAAATCCATAATAACAACTCATTTAAGCTTGTCTGTGTGAGTTTATTGTAGAATAAATTTCAAGTACTTAGATATCAATTTGAACTAGTTTTTGAGTCTTTGTATGAGTTTAAATCTGTCAAAATGGAGTGGTTCCAAATCCTTCAGATCAAATGGAACCTCTATGTTTTTTTTTTAATTGACCATAACTACGAGATACATATGTGACCTGAGATTACTTAAACTATTCCTGTACGTGTTCATCTTGTTAATTACAGAACAAAAAACCAACTTGATTGAATATGTGTCATTAATGTTGCAGTCTGAGGTGGAGTTCCTTGGAAGGCTTTCTCACCCCAATCTGGTAAAGCTGTTGGGCTACTGTTGGGAGGATAAAGAGCTACTGCTTGTGTACGAATTTATGCCAAAAGGCAGCTTAGAGGCACAACTTTTTACGAGTATGAAATTGAATTCCTCTACTTATGTTGTTGACTTAATGATTCCTTATTGTATTTAGGTCCACAAATATTGTATTAATACTTGTTTTGCTGTTTAGGGGGTTCTGCTTTTCTGGCGCTTCCATGGGTGATTAGGCTTAAGATATTAATTGGAGCAGCTCGTGGTCTGGCATTCTTGCACGCATTAGATGCGCAAATTATCTATAGAGACTTCAAGCCCTCAAACATATTGCTCGATGAGGTAATTAAGAAGATCCAAACACGTGATCGATCTTTTTCGTATTGTAGTTTGATGAAAATGATATTAAATTATTTTTTATTTATTTTTTGATGTTGGTGTATTAATTTTGAGTGCCATCTCAGTCATACAATGCTAAGCTCTCGGACTTTGGTATGGCAAAATTGGGTCCAATGGCTAATTCGGATCATTCACATGTGTCAACTCGGGTAATGGGAACATACGGTTATGCTGCTCCTGAGTACGTAGCAACAGGTAAAACAACATGCTAACTAAAAATATTGAAAGCATGTAGGTGTAGTTGATACTTGATGATTCATTTCTAATGGGGGCATGTTTGTTAATCTGAGGGCAGGGCATTTGTACGTGAAAAGTGATGTGTATAGTTTTGGTCTGATCCTAGTTGAAATGCTGACTGGGTTACGAGCAATAGACAGAAGTCGTCCATCCGAACAACGTGTTCTTGTTGATTGGATCAAGCCATATTTACGCAAGCCCAATAGGTTGAAGACTGTAATGGATTCACGTTTACAAGGAGGATATCCATTGGCATCTGTATTGGAAATAGCTCAGCTTGCTCTAAATTGTCTCGAAATGGAACCGAAAAAGAGACCGTCGATGCAAGAAAGTGTTGAGATACTTGAAAGAATCGAGAAACCCAGACAGCCTAGAGCAGTACATTTTAGTGATCAGGCTGGTTATCAACAGCTATAGTAAGTACTATTTATACTTGGCCGCAGGTTGTAGGTTCTAGACTTTCCCCTTTGTCTGATGCAATCACCTTGTTGTGCAATTGCTGCTGCTAGTTAAGAGATTATTAGGTAATTTTGGTGGGAAATTATTGTATTGTATCATGATTAGTGTTGTTCGGATCATTCATTAGTCATTACATTACAATTATGAATTATTAATTAAAGTGTTCAAAAAGTGTTTTTTCTTTTAAAAACAGACCATTTTTATGGGCCTAAAAAAAGCCCATTACGGTACTACACTAACACTGCCCACTTTTATGGGCCTAAATAAACAGCCCAATACGATAATGCACTGCCCACTTTTATGGGCCTAAGCAAAACAGCCCATTTTTTACACCCCATAAAATTAATTTTACACTGCAAAATTAATTATCAAGCAGAGAGAGAGAGAGAGAGAGAGAGACCGCGGCAACAATGGAGAAGGCAAAACTGTTGGGTAAAGCTATTGTGAAAAACTCGAACAACCCCCAACTGGCATGGATGCTCTTCAACCGCACTCTCATCGTCGGCAAATGTAATAATATCACCTCATTCCGACGAACCCTCCCTCTCATAATACCTATTCTGATCCGCGCCAATATGCTCTCCGAGATAGACACTCTCCACCACCATCTCCTCCTTTTTCCTACACCCCAACATCATCTTTTGTATTCCATTGTTAAGTTCTTAGCCAATGCCGACCATGTTCACAAGGCCTTTTCTCATTTCCAATCTATTCGAACCCAATTCCCTCACACCCCGCCGTCTATCATCCTGTACAATTTGCTTGTTCGAACTTGTCTCAAACAAAACTGCCCCAATTTCGTTTCTTGGCTGTATAAAGATATCATTTTATCCAAGGTTAAGTTCGAAACTTATACTCTCAATCTTTTGATTGATGGGTTGTGCGACTCTGGTCGATTGGAAGATGCGCGGGAGCTGTTTGATTTAATGCGCGCAAAAGGCTGTGAACCTAATGACTACAGCTTCGGAATTTTGGCCCGTGGATATTGTAGGTATGGTCTCGCTCTAAAAGGTATGGAGCTTCTGGATTTGATGAAAAGGATGGGTTCCGTTCCTAATATAGTAATATACAACACATTCATCGCCAGTTTTTGTAAGGAGGGTAACAATGATGAGGCTGAGAGATTGGTGGAGAGGATGAAAGAGGATGGTCTCGCCCCGAATGTTGTTACCTTCAACACTAGGATTTCTGCTCTTTGCAAGTCTGGGAAGATTCTAGAAGCATCTAGGATATTCAGGGATATGCAAATGGATGGGGAGTTGGGGTTGCCGAATCCTAATGCTGTGACACACAACTTGATGTTGGATGGATTTTGCAGGGAGGGGATGTTGGAAGAAGCAAAAACTCTAGTCCTATCCATGAAAAGAGATGGTATTTTCTCAAGTGTGGACAGTTATAACATATGGCTGTTGGGTTTGGTAAGGAACGGAAAGTTTTTGGAGGCTCAAGCTGTCCTAGAAGAGATGGCTGATGATGGAGCACGGCCAAATGCATACTCATATAACATTCTAATTGATGGTTTATGTAAAAATGATATGTTTGCAGATGCGAGGAGAGTCGTTGATTTGATGATAACTAGTGGAGTTTCCCCAGATGTCGCCACTTATAGCGCGCTGCTCCAAGGGTATTGCAGGAAAGGAAAGAAAGTTGAGGCTAATAAAATTCTAAACGAGATGATTAGCGGTGGATGTTTGCCGAATACTTACACTTGCAACATACTGCTCCACAGCCTTTGGAGAGAAGGTAAAATAGCAGAAGCAGAGAGGCTAATGCAAAAGATGAACGAAAGAGGTGAAGGCTTAGATACTGTGAGCTGCAATATTGTGATTGATGGATTATGTAGAAGTGGGAAGGTCGATAAAGCCGTTGAAATTGTGAGTGAAATGTGGGTTCATGGTAGTGCTGCTCTTGGCAACTTGGGAAACTCGTACATTGGTCTAGTAGATGAAAATAGGAAGATATGCTTGCCTGATTTGATTACGTATTCGACAGTTATAAATGGACTATGCAGGGATGGCCGGCTTGATGAAGCCAAAAAGAAATTTGTTGAGATGTTGGGTAGAAAATTATGTCCTGATTCCTTTGTATATAATATTTTTCTGCACAACTTGTGTAAGAGGGGAAAGATATCATCTGCATTTCAGGTTCTAAAAGATATGGAGAGAAAAGGTTGCAACAAGACTTTAGAAACTTACAATTGCTTGATATTTGGATTAGGTAGTACAAATCAAGTATTCGAAATGTTTGGTCTGATGGATGAGATGAAAGAAAGAGGTATTTCTCCTAATGTTTACACTTACAACATTGTTCTTAGTTCTATTTGTGAGGGAGAAAGAAGTGAAGAAGCCGCTTTTCTTTTTGATGAGATGCTGCAGAGAGGGATAACACCTAATATATATTCCTTCAAGTTGTTAATCAAAACCTTCTGCAGGACTGGGGAGTTCAGACCAGCACAGGACGCCTTTGAGATTGCTGTCAGTGTTTGGGGTCACAAGGAAGTACTTTATAGTTTGATGTTCAATGAGTTACTTTCTGGAGGTGAAATTTTGGAAGCTAAGCAATTATTTGAAGATGCATTAGACAGATGTTTTGATTTGAGCAGTTTTTGTTACAAAGATCTATTTGATAGATTATGTCTCCATGAGAACTTAGAGTGCTCTTATGATCTTCTTAAGAAAATGCTGCAGAGAGGTTGTAGATTTGACCCCGCATTGTTCATGCCTGTGATTGATTATTTAGGTAGAAGGGGAAATAAACATGAAGTCAATGAACTGACAGAACGAATGTTAGCCATGAGTTCAGAAGTTGAGATTGAAAATAATGTTCATATAGACGGCAAGAAGTTAAATCATAGCAAAAAATATAGTGATGGTGGCAGTGATTGGCAAACCATTCTGCACAGGTATGAATGTTGGAGTGGCTGCCTGAGTTCTTCTCGTATTCTTTTCCTATTTGATATCCGTATCTATTTAGACCTTCGGCTCTTGGGTGTTAGTTTTATTCCAGGTAGATTTTTAGACTGATTCCGGTATTTGATGTCACCACATATTACGATGGTAAAAAAATAAAAATGAAATGACCATTTAGTTTCTAGTAGTACAAGTCATGATGAGTCAATCATGTGTTTCAATTCATTATTTGATGACTACAATGTATTCCATGATCTACTGCTTAGATCTTTTAGAACATCTTCAGATACACGATGAATTTATTTGAAGATATTTTACAAATGCCAAAAATAGCAACACAATTCTATTGGTTCACTTTTGTATTGAGGTATCCTAGTACTGAGAATTGTGCCAATTCCATTTTAAGATACCATGGGGTATAGATATTGTCAGTCAGCAAATGATCGTCTCCACCTATCGTTTAAGTTTCAGTGCATTTTTTTAATTTTATTTTTGGCATCTTGGTATAATGTCTTTTGCCCAATCTTGACAGAGATGACGGGAGTGCCATTGCCATGAAAACTCTGAAGCGAGTACAGAAAGGCTGGGGTCAGGGATATCTTCAAGCCCAGAAAAATGAGGTTTTTGATGAATGGGATGTTACTGTCTAAATATACTTAGGGTGAGGAGTCAGCTGAGTGCCAGGAATCAAGGTCAGAGATCTCGCTCATTGGCTGTGACAAGGTTCCGGTTCTACTTGTTTTCAGGTATGGTGAAACAAGACATTTCCGAGCCAGTTATCACTTATCAAGTGTATTTGGACCAAGTTTCTGGTTTTTCTTATTTTTTGTTGGCTGAAAATAGTTGGTTTCTGTTCTATGCTAGACTGCACATGATTGTTGTTACTGTCTCTTTCATATGCCATTTTTCGTATACTAGTATACATGTTCTGATCTTCTCTAAGTGTTTTTAGTTATTCTTTGTCTTAAGTTTAGCTTGGTGCTCAGTGTGCAATTATTTCAGGACTGATGCAGCTGCGTTATGTCAAGAACATGACGATAAGGACCGAACAATGGGTGTTCTACATGCTATTCTTCGCAAGCAGATAATGTCAACATTGAATTCATATATTTACATATAAATATGTTTTTATGATGACAACATCATTCTCAAATTAGCCTAATGCTTGGGTGAAATTTCTCAATTGTTTTAATAGACTGAGGAATGCTAAATGCTGCTATTGAGACTTTGGAGCGAAAACCAAGAGCCAGTGGCTTCCTTTGTTTCAAGTAAATGGTTTTTACACTTGGGTGAACTTTTATATTTTTTCTCTGAGTAATGGAAAGGCTTTCTTTTATGGACATACAGTAGCAAACATGAGCCACTGTTTCTACTCAGGAAAAAGAAATGCAGTGTACTACAAATAATTCAAAACCTCCATTTGTAAAAAAAGTAAAATGAAAAAAAATAAAAAAAATATACAATCGCTTCTTCTTTGCTTTGACAAACAGATCTTTGAGGGTAACCTTTTGTACATATTATGGTACAGTAGAAGGTATCATCGACTGTAGTACCATTAAAAAAAAAAAGTAAAGACACGAAATGTCACTCTGTGACTGCTATTATCTAGCTTCTTACGACCATGCTTGTCCCCAAGATCGATAACCACGTAGAATGGTAAATGTAGAATGAGGAACCGGACACGCCATCAGTTACAGCTTCTTATTCATGGTAAGAAAAAGGCAACTTTAGGATGGGCCATTACTTCCTAATGAACTTCCAAGACTTGGATGATGATAGGCTTGATTGAGGGCGAGTTTAATTGTTCTGTTCTTGGAGGATCTGTGTATATCTATACACTCTTCAAGATCAGCATCGCAAGTCAAAAGCACCCACTCGGAGTCATCATCCAGGTACTTTAAATCAACTCTACCGCCATTGTCTACGTTAAAACGCCTAAACACCTCTTGCTGTAAATCTTTGAAACCCCACTGTGGTTGCAGACTGAAACGGATCTTTTCTTCCCCAAAAGCAGCTTTTACTCTGAAAGTATCGACATGATCATGTGGTGCCTTGCTGCTCTTCTCTGGCACAGGTGGAGCTTCAGCAGAAGCATTGTTGCTGAAGAATTTATGGCTGCATGATCGAACTAAAAGCTTTGTTTCTTCTTGGCCTAACAAGTCATGTAATCCTGCATCACTCCGTGCTCTTTTTAGCATCATCCCTTCAGTCTGTTCTGCTGATAGAGCATCTCCACTGCTTGAGCCGTTGACAGGGAAAGACGACTGCTTCACCCCAGTAGAACAACAGTAGCTTGAACTTGAGCTATGGCTGCCTGAGGAAGAAGATGATTTTGAAGCTGTGGTTGTAGGACTTAACAAGGTCCCATCCGCCCGAGTCTTCACCTGACCACTCATCTTTGACGTCGATAAGTGGCTGCTTCCTGGTACATTTGGAGAGACAAGTTCGGGGAAGTTGTTGTAGAAAGAACTGAGCTGAATAGAACCCTCTGCACCTTGGACTGAATCAATCACAAGTTGAAGTTTCTTCAACGAGTGCCCAACTTTCTTTATCTTCCGAGAAGGCCATCGAGTTATACCATGCTGTCTGCATATTCTTTTCAAAGTCGTTGGACACACTGCAAATGTAGTTAAAGAGCTGGAATTAGATTTTTTAAAGTTTATTATCCTGCTAAACTCATGAAGAATTTCGAAAAGATCTTCGATTGACAACAAATCTGGACCAAGAGAAAGCAAAAAAAAATCAGAACTCAAAGCACTATTAGCTAAGAAAGGAACAATCATCATACCTCCTATGTTCTTGGCAGCATCTTTTAGGCTCCCAGCAAAATATTGCCGAAGTACTTGCAAGCTAATGCTCTTCTCAGTCTTTGTCCTTCTCTTTTCAGCGCTTGTTTTAGAACCAACAGAAAGATCCCCACCAGCAAAGAAAAAGTTTCCACTACTCTCAAGACTTGGTTTGGGCCCAGAGTCCTGCTGGTGTTGCTCATCCCCAAAGAAAGCTGGCATTTGATGGAACTCCGACCCTGAGTTATTCCACTGGGTGGTTGACACATTGAACTCTGTTGGTTCCTCCTTGTGATGACCCAATGTGAAAGCAACTCCTTTGCCCTTTTGCTGGGAATCATTCATTTTCATTTGCATTGTCGAGGATGAAGGATTCGGAGATGCTTCTTTGGATGTTGGATCTACCAACTTTGGACGTTTTCCACCAGCTAAAGTGCCACCTGTCTCCCTGGCTGAAGTTTCTCGAGCCAACTCCTGATCCGTAACCACTCGTAAGCTCTGGCAAGTTCTCTGTATAACAGACGATAAAGAGTCGAGCATCTGTCTCTGACCTTCAGCATCTCTGCAATTCAGCGGCAAGAACAGCTCCAAAACAAAATCAGCAGTCCCCGTGTATGTGCTTCTGAGCCGTATAGCTACAGCAGCACACATATTGAACATGCGCGCATGGTGTGCGAGAGGATATTCTGTTTTGCTCATAGCCGTTATGTCCTCAGAAAAACAGGGTTCATTTGTCAGGAAAGCTTTGCCGGCAATACCCTCACCTTTGAGCAAGTGGTGCTCAGAACATGCCTCGTGAAAGCCGGAAACTTGCTGATTGGCCACGTAGCAGGCTGAGTCAATGGTGGAAACACAATGTGTGTAATTCTCGTCCGAGTGGCGGCAACCACCTTTACCTTGCTGAGTGCAGGGAGCCCATGTCTGTGCCAAAGGCAATTTATGGGTGTTGCATACACATTTCAACACATTTCTGATCTCTATCAGCACATCTTGGTAAGATTCATTGCCATCCTGATAAATTGCAATATGGAATTTTTTTTGTATAAATTTCAAATTGCAGATAATTTTGATTTGCCAAACTTCAAATAAAAAATCATCCATTACCTCTACAACATTGGGAGGAATCGGTATATTAGAACTCTTCAAATCAACAGCCTGCAGGCAAGAGTAATGTTTGTTCAAAGCAACATAGATACGAGAACAAGAGTTGTTGTACAAGATTGGAATTGTCACGTGTTTTGTGAACACAAGATAGGAACCTAGAGTGCAGAACAGTCCAATACCTCTAGAGCTTCACAGACATTTTCAAGTTCGGGGCGATAATTGACTCTCTGACTAGTTGTAACAATTTCAACGACCCCCAAGCAATTACCACTGCCCTGTTCAAAAACTGGAAGTGCAACGGATCCTCTAACGTTGTACTGTTGGGCATGATTAACACGTGGATACTCCTCACTTTTGAAGAAACGAACATCGGGGGTCCACTCGGGTAACTTGTTCAAGAAAACTCGGCCAGGTAAGCCAGCAAGCTCCTTGGAGTTTTCGTCTGCTGCAAACTGATAGTTGAGGGAAACATCACGATACTCTGCAAGATTCTTGCTGTTTGCAGTTAGGACAAAGGGTTGATCATTGGTTCTGAGGACTTGTTTACCTCCATTCTTGACAGGAACCCAGATCTGAATAAGGACATCCTTATCCCTTATAGAATCTTTAAGGTGATTAATGGCCTGCACTAGTCTCTTCCTGACTGAGATTGTGCGGATTGGATTTCTAGCTGGCCTCACCCACATCCTTCTGTTGTTCACTTGTGTTTCTTCGACCTGATAACTCGTCGACTGGTCTAAAGGAACAGAGGGTTCATTGTTTTGGGAAGAACCATCCATTTGTGGAGGTGGTGGGGGTGGGGGTGGGGGTGGGGGTGGGGGTGGTGGGTAATTGAGAGAAGATGGGAGGCTAAAAATATTGGAGTTATCAGATTCTTTCAAGTAAGTGGGGTGGGGTGGGTTTGAGTTGAAACTGGGTATGTTGGTATGAATGTCTGAAGAAGGAGGAAAGGAGAAGGAAGAAGAGGAGTTAAGATCGGTAGGAGTAGGAAAAGGGCGCCAGAAGTTGGATTCATCAGTAGTAGTCTCTAACCAGAATCCATCGTACAAGAGCTCGTCCATGAGGCTGAAATCAACTGTACTAGTTCCCAGCATGCTGCTACTATTTGGTGTGAACCCATCATCATCTTCCATTATCACTTCTTCTCATTCCTCCATCTCCACCTCCCCTACTATATATTATATATACCTACACCTAGAATAAAGGGAGAAAAACAATGATCAAGAACCGAAACACAAAAGAAGCGGGGCCCCAGTCAGAAATGCATCAGATGCAGTTTAAGCTAGGCGGATAGATTAGTGGCACAGAGGAATGCATAACAAAAAGGAAATGCGTAAACACCCAAGAGTACTGATGCAACTACTACCTAGGGGTCGAGAAAAAAAGAATCTCTGAATAGCAGTAAATCGTTACCTACCGGGGAAAATGGAATCACCAAAAAAAGAGGGGATACGGTCAACTAAAATCAATGAAGCATCCCCTTTGATTTGAGAAGCAGCAGCACCTTATTATTAGCAGAGAAAGATGTGTGTGTGTGTGTGTGTGTGATGAAACGAAGGTGTAAAAAGGGGGGAAAGGAGAAAGGAAGGAAAAAATGGGCGATCATTTATACATATATGTATATGTATATACACACTATGGAGAGAATATCACTCACTTTGGAGAGAATGGATAATTCCTTCCTGTACAGCAACAAGCAACAGCAGAAACCAATTTTTTTCCTGGAACAGCAAAAGAGATAGATAGATAGATAGATACACTTTCTATTTTCCCCTATCTTCAGACTTCAAAACATCTCTTTCTCTCTCTCTCTCTCTCTGTGTTTTTTCGTTTTTTGCAGTAGAATGAATGAATGAATGGAAATGGCAAGTTGCGGGATGAGAGAGAGAGAGAGAGAGAGAGAGAGAGGCTTAATGTGGGGGAAGGAAGAATCTCTTTTCTTTTTATGCAGACGTAAGATGTAGGTCCCATGAAAATGACACGCGCCTATGCAGCAGAACTTGCATCTCTCATCTCCGAGATAACATCAAACCCCCCCTCCCCCTCCACAAAAAGAACAAACAATAATTGGTTAAATAATAATAATAGGACAAAGAAAGATTCTTGAATATGGGTTTTTATTCTAATTTGTTTTGGATGGTGAAAAATATATATAATTTTTATCTTTCTTATTCTTATTAGTATTATTATTATATATAAATCAATCTCTTAATACTGGAAGTCTGGAACAGCAGTAGTTGTACTGAAAATGAAAAGAAAGATTCTTGGGCCTCCTCTTTCATTTCATTTCATAATTATTAATAGTGGCATTCTCGCCATTGACTCTTGAAAGATTCTGAGCACTAGTGTTTTGACTTTTTAACTCTGGTTAAACTTCCAGTTTAGCCCATTCCCTTAATTATTTCTCTAGGGTTTTGTAACTCAGATGAGATATACCAAGTCATTTTAAATTCTATATTAAATGGGTATGTTTGTGAAGTGGGTATATATATAAATATATATATATATGTTACCAACAGGCAACACACATTGGACACTTGCAGTTCCACCACAACCACACATGAAAAGATTCTTGATCCCGGCCTTGACCTCTCATGTGGTCCCTAAAGTTTCCAATTTCTATGGAGTAGTAGTAGTACTAGTACCTACTTGATCAATACGTACAATACGTACATACATATACGACTTTGACTTTTCTATTACATTATATGTCTACATACATACATACATACGCATCAAAAATTCATTTCATGTATGTATCACCTTTGCACACTTTCTTGAATCTGATCAGTTTAATTTCTTGCGTTTATGTTATCATTAATTACTACTTTAGAATCTCAATTAGCTAGCTAGGTTAATACAAAGCTAGCATAGATTATTATTAATTATATATAATATGGAAAGAAAAAATTAATGATGGCCCTCAAAATGGTGGAGGGGCATATATATCGTCTGCATCGACTCGCTGCATCTCCCCTTTATAACTTGCCCCCGGCCCCCACCTCAACTCCACCTAACATGTCATTAATCATTATTATAAGCAGTAAGTACGTAATTAATTAATTAATTAATTAATGATCATCTTTTGTATTGATTAGTGGAATCCTCGTGAGTCGTCCATGATTCCATTCAAAGTACACCCCTATATATATACAAGAGAGAGAGAGCTCTAGAGCTCTAGAGAGAGAGAGGGTCTCCACTAATTAATTTCCCCGCCCCAGATTTCTGATGCTTCTGATAAACCCAGCAGCCCCACTCTGTTGCTTATGGGGAAACATGCACTAAAGATTACCATTTCATTAACTAATAAACTACTATTACTAACACTACTCTCTAATTAATATATGTATATATAAATATAATGGTCGTCTAAATAATGTTAACTATAGGTAGGGTACGCTGCAGTAATTAACTCGATCTTACCTATTTTATATCACTTCGTCAGCAATAACAATTGCCGCAGTCGAATTAATACACCCGATCGATGACACACACACACACACGTACTTGCTTGACAAGATTTATTTTTGCATAAAAATTTAATGACACATAAATCTTTCTTACATTTAACTTTTAATCATCTGTCCCGGCCCGTTCAAGTTTTCTAGTTCTTTATCCTTCTGTTTAGGGTTTTTATCGTAAATGAAATCAATTTATAAATAAATTAAGACGTACGTGTGTGTGTATGTGTGTGTGAGAGAGATCAAGAAAAGTACAAGAAGTTTAATGTACGTAGTTTATATATATTGTTAAACCTAGTTGATAGCTTGAATATATATATATATATATATATATATATATATATATATATATATATATGAATTGATGGATTCATGTGAAGTGGTAAAAGAGTAAAGGTAGTCTGCATCACAAAGTACAAGGCACGAAAGTAATTGTGTTTATATATATATATAGTTGGAAAGTAATCGCAATTAATTAATTAATTATGTTAGCAAGTTGGATTAAGTCATTGATAATGATGTAAATGACTAAAAAATGAAAGGTTGAAATAATGCCAGTGTGTATATATATATGGTCACTTGTCATTGTTTTATTTTCATGGTGGGCTTATGTCATATTATCAATTATTTGGGCTAATAATAAAGTTAAAGTCGAATATCAATTAATTATTATATTATAGGAAATTAGGTTAGGATGATTAGTGGATGTATGAATATATTAAAGAATGATAACATATTACGTGCAGTCCAATACAAAAGGCTCAAGACACAGAAGACATATATTTGATTTATAAACATAATCAATATTTAGAGCTATTATTGTGCAAATTGATTTATATTTTTAATGATATAGGATTAATAATAATTATATTAATGATAGAGAGGGATTGGTATCCGATCATTGTCAACAAGTCGCAGCCAATGGTATCTGCTTCTGATGTCAGTATCTCGTCGGATTCTCTCTCTATATATATATATACACACACACTCTATATATATATATATATATATATATATATATATATATATAGGCTTTCTCATGATTTACTATTAATTTGTGTTTGTGTGTGTACGCGCGCGTGTGTTGATAGACTTCATATATATATATATATATATATATATATATATATATATATATATATATATATATATATATATATATATATATATATATATATATATATATATATATATATATATATATATTCCATTTTTGATTTGATTTGTTTATGCAATAATATATCAATGTGTTTGCGTGTCTGGTTGTTGCAGTGTTGGCCTTTTCCGTTTGTAATTAATATATAATTATGTTTTCCACTTCTTTACGGAGTAGCAATGTTTAGTCTTTCTTTTATTTTGTAGTTGGTATTCTATAATAATGGCCTTTTCTATTATATTTGCTATTTCTTTCTCTAATTTAATCCATATAGTAAATTATAAGATGATTTACCATAAATATATTGATTAAATCCAATATCATATTGATATATAAATTTGTCTTAATAATAATAACAATATTATATAGGGTTAATAAGATATAACCCCCTCATTAGAAAAAATATTAGGACTAACTACCTTACAATATTTTTAATGGGTCAAACCCCCTCAGAAATGTCAATTACTGAACTACCCCTATAATTTATAATAGCGAAGACCCCCCCCCCCCCCACCGTTTTCCCCAAATACAGCATATCTTCAACCATATTCTTCAATATAATTTCTCCCCCATTTCCGTTGGTCTGCTATATTTATGCCGATAAATTCTCCCAAAAAACAAACTGCAATATATATCGGATATTTTCCCCTTTCAAACATTGCCCTAGTTTGCTACATCTTCAGCGAAAAATAAAAATCAGAATACCATTATATTGTGCAATTCGTTCAGCAACACAGTTGACAAAAATGGTGAAGAACGGCAAGAAGAAGACAGGTAGTTTGCTATATACCCATCTCTACCACATAATTTCTGTTTTTGACACCTTCTTCAGCGACTCCGAAGGACAAAATCGAGGTCTCCTACAGAAACGGTATACAGCGGTACGCGACGACCATATGCGACGGTTCGGATGTCTTCCATGGTTGATTACTCAAAAATGGAGTTTGTAAACACGATTGTTTTTTAAATCTACAGATCTATGGTCGCACTATTTGTTGACTCATAAAATATTTGTTTTCCTATGAAATTTGTTTTATCAGAGTCCAAAACAAAGAAAAGATCAGTATAAAAATCGGTAGTTCACTATATTTTTCCCGAAGTCAACTATAAAATCGGTAGTTCACTATATTTTTCCCGAAGTCAACTATAAAAATTAGATAGTCAACTATAATTTTTACGATGTCAACTATAAAAAATGGTAGTTAACTACATTTTTGCCAGAGTCAACTACAAAAATTAGATAGTCAACTATAATTGTTCAAATGTCAACTATAGAAAAATTGGTAGTCAACTATAATTTTTCCATTAATTTACCATATTATTTTTCAATTTAAGATACTATGATATTATAAAATTGAATACTCATGATAAAGATCCCATCTTCATGAAAATATAAATTTCGTAGAGTAGAAAATAAAATGATTTCAAGGACCAAAAAATGAGATATAGAAGAAAAGGTACAATAGTGAAATAGTGAGCAGAAATAGTGGAAAAACAATAAAACAGAAACAGACGAGAAAAGAGGAATTGAGGGAAGAAAAAGAAGAGAGAAAGAAGAGAGAGAGAAGAGAGAGGGAGAAAAAGAAAAAAAAAAGATACCGGGAAAGAGAAAATTGGGGAGGAGAGAGAAGAGAGAGAAGATAAGAGAGAGGAGAGAGAAAAATAAGAAGAGAGAGAGAGAGAGAGAGAGAGAGAGAGAGAGAGAGAGAGAGAGAGAGAGAGAGGGAGGGAAAAAAAGAAGAAAAGAAAAAGATACGGGAAAAGATGAAATTGGGGAGGAGAGAGAAGAGAGAGAAGGGAATGAAGAGAGAGAAGATAGGAGACAGGAGAGAGAAAAATAAGAAGAATAAAAGAACACATTAAAAAATTGAGGAAAATAAGGAAGAGAGAGAAATTAATGGAGATATAAAATGACGTATATGAGAGAAATAAGGAGAAGAGAGAGAAAGTTGGAGATAAATATGGACAAAAAAGGGCATAATGAGCATTAACATAAGCTTAGGGGGGTCACACAATTCAGAAAATATTAAATGGATTTGTCTACAAATGGTCAATTATAAATTGGGCCTATACTATATTATTTTAGCTAATGATATAATAGTTGAACAAGTTATTTTGATATGACTTTTTGTCACCAATACAAGAGGCCGGCTTGACAAAATTAATTAATAAATAATTAATTACCAAAAGACGACTAGCAAGCTCCCCCATACCATATGTACATTAATTATTATTATTAGTGTCCAAGAAGATGATGATCTAATCTCTTAAATCATTTAATAATTAATTTAATGAATATATATCTATCTCCAAATTAGTAATTAGTAAACGTTTTAGGTGATACATACTCTCTCGTCCTCCCCCTACCTTAATAGTTAATACTATCTTATTACTATATATCTTTTAAAAAAGTCAAACCTCTATTATTTAGATGATGACAATGATGAATTATTAAATGTAATTTTGTGATATATATATATATATATATATATATATATATATATATATATATATATATATATATATATATATATATATATATATATATTAGCCCTGAATACTAGTAGATACCAATAGATGCATTATGGATTTTTGCATTATCACTTTGGTATATACACTCAAGATTCTTTGATATTCATTCACACGTACATTAGCTTAGTATTTAAATTATTGAGATAGTCATTCAATTGATTCTTAAATAATTGGTAATGAAATGGTATATATCCGATGTGGAAACATGTATGAAACATGTAATAATAAGTTAATATAAACTAATTAATTTAATTTGCATTTAAATCAACCTTGGGATTTATATTTTAGGCAGAATATGTATAATGTTGAGCGAGTCCACAGCTAAGGCCTAATCATACATACATACATACATATATATATATATATATATTTCCATGGTAAAACTGCATTTTATTAGGCTAACAATGCTATATTCGTGTATGTATTATGCTACGGTATATACGATCAAATTAACGCTGCTTGGGACTCATTAACGTATGGATAGAAAAAATACAAGATACGATTATAACTTATACATTTTGAATAAACTATAAAAAAAATTAGATAAAATTTGGTTAATGACATGCATTGCTAGTACTTAATCCATTAAAGAAAAGAAAACATGGTAAGTGAACATTATTAATCCCATAAAGCACTCACTGTTGTACAGTGTATACAACAAATCTCTAGTTCTATACTTGAATGGCGCCTCCAATCCCCAATATACAACATATCACAACATATACATACAACAATCAATTTGTTTTTGTTTATCTGTCTAATATTTCCTCACTTGTGTACCTGCTGCTGCTGCTGCTGCTCTTGTTGTGTCGAGGGTGTGCATACCTTCTTGCCGTATTTACCCAACACATCAAACAACCCAACTCGTTGCATCTCTTTTGCTGAACCCACCAACACAAGACAACAAAATATTAGTTACACTCACATTTTCTATTTAAATCCAATCAAGTGACAACATTCCAGAAGATTACATTCACTCAATTGAATTTGAAATGATTATGCTACAAAAACATGTCAAAACAGAAGATGTTGCTTCTTCCTGGGATCTATTTCATTCCCTTTTCTTCTCTCCAATGTTCCACGGAACCATAACTCACTCCACCTTACAAGCAATCAATCATGAATTTACATGTACAAGATCACAGGACATGCAATACAGTTTCAAGACACGATGTAGATGCCAAAGCAGGTCTATCTATCTCAGCTTAATTATAACCAATGACCTTCAATATACTTGAAGAGAGTATGTATGACACAACATCTTAAGATTTAAGAATCCTAAAATGGGAGGGATACAAAATCATTATGTTCTTATGATAATGAATATGCGTGTCAACATAATTCCAATGGTCAAAAATATTAAAGAAATTTCTTAGATGACGACCAGTTTGCATTGAGAATATCCACAGTCAATCCATCTGCTTTACACGATTTTGAGGGTTGGCAATGTCATGCCTAACTTTCCTTGTAAGCAGATTACTATCTGACACTCTTGTTAAGTGAACCGATATGTCAAGTTCAACCAACGAGGAAGGATGCAAAACATAGCCCAAGTTTGGTAGGCAAAGAAGTAAGAAGAATGACCAATTTGTAGATTCTACTGAAAACAACTGCTTGTAGAAACTGTCAAATTGTGCCAAGATCCTTTTTCTTCTCCGTTGAGCTTTCCAGGAGAAAACAAAATCCTTTCTACAAGTAAATTGCATTTCAATTGTTCATAAGAGCAATATAGTCTGCATCTAACGAGGACGGCCGAACAAATATCATTGCACAATATGAGATTTTACTAACAAGTAAGAAGCATGGTGCTTAGTAAGCAAATAATTAATATCCACATTTAAACTAGTAAAGGGAAAAAGAAAACATGCAAAAATGCAGATGAAACATAATGCAATTAAGTTATATTACAAAAACAAAATAAAGATAACATAGAATCATAGAGATTACCTTCCTCTAATGAAAGCTTAATTGATCGTCTCTCGAGTTCGACAGCATGCCTACTAAGCTCAACAGAGGAAAGAGATCGAAGCACTGAACATTCAGAATGAGAAAGTCGTTACCCAAAATATTGTAAAATAACAATATAGAGATATTATAAAATGAAAGGGCATACTCTGAACATATTCATATTGATCTGATTGATCCAACATTTTCAACAAACTCTGCAAACGGCAATATCGTTTTTCCCAAAGCGCAACATTCACCATTATTGGATCTTCTGATGAAGGATTTGCACAATCAACATGAACATGCTTCATATTTTCTGGTGATGAGATGTTATTAGACATTCCAAGAGATGGAGAAACTGAGCGTCCTGTAGATGAGAAACTTGGGGAAGAAGCCCTCTGAAGTGGTGCAATATCTGATACAGAAATCACATGTTCGTTCATCTCCTTAAGTTGTTGAGTTGCTTCACCCTGGTCCGAGGATTTCACTGAAGGAGGACAAACAACAGCATCAACTCGAATATGACAAGCATTGCTCTTGGCTGGAGGACAATCAACAGCATCAACTCGAACATGAGAAACGTTGCTCTTGGCTAAATCTGTTTCCGGTTTTCTGCGAACATAGACTATGTGCCCGCTCCCAACATTACTTCTTGGAGGGCTATGCTGGCACTCAGATATGGGCCTTTTGGTTCCAGACATCTTAACAACTTCACCAGCACATTCACTATCCTCCATAAGGAGAGGGCTTCCAATAGATTTTGACACCGTCATTGGATTTTCATTACAGGAAGACTGCAATTCCGATGTCTTTGCAGGTACAAATTCTGAAAGCTGCTTATCAGAGTTCGACAAGCCAGATTGAACATGAGCAAGCCCGTATTCAGTAAATGTCGAATCTTTTGTCTGTTGAACCATCCGAAAGTAAAGAACTAAATCAAATCCTGAAACATAAATACATGAAATTAATCGTTGGAGAGTATTCAGGAAGGAGACTTGTCTGTTAAAAATAAAAAAAAGGATGAACCAGCACCAGCAGGACATGAAAGATGTTGGTTTCGCAAATTTGAAACCAGTAATGTAGTGCTGGTTTCCTCAGTATGGTTAGATGATTATAACATTATCCAGATAAGAAATTATTCAGTGATCCAGTGAACAAGCGAAATATTTCTGGCACTAAAGAAGTTGGAAACAACTAAGTATTATGTAATAGGGTTTTGCCGTTCAAATAGCTAACTAAACAAGATATAGCTATAAAATATCAGTTTGAACAATATGTAGCGTCATGGAGTTAGGTAAAAGTCATCAATAAATTCGAAAAACAATAGAACTAAATAAAAAAAAAATATAATAATAGTAACTGGTTTTTAACATCAATCGAAAATAGTGTTATATCTTGAAATAGTGAAATACTGAATCAAACGGAGAGACGCAATCAAAGCTATTATGTTCAATTAAGTTGTATCTGAAATACCATCTAGTTAAGGTTTACAAGGTAGTAATGACAATGCAAATTATGCTTATATTATTCCATTAAACAACTTACTTCCGTTATGCGATACGTGTCAGATCACCTATTACCATCAACATGAAATTCCTAAAATTATGTTAGCATATTGATAGAACCAACAACCAACAACATTAAAATTTCAACAGATTATTTATGCTGCATTATACCAATAGATAAATCTAACAAGGAAAACTCCAAAAACGAGTTAATCAAGTCCATTAAATTTAATCAACAAGAATCGAATGAAACAATTTCACCCAGTTCATCTGAAGAACAAATGTAAAAAGCACCAACGAGCTGGAAAAAAAGAAGGAAACGAATCGCAACAAGTCACCAATACTTAGCCCCTCCTCTATTGACAAATCATAGCCATATAAACCATCAATTCCAAACCAGAAAAAAAAAAAAAACCCCCAAAAAATGTCTGAAAAAAAATGTAAAAGAAATCAGCATTTAATTTGAGGCAGAATGAATGTAATTTTAACATTCCGACTAGAATTCAGCACCTGATCACCCCTTATTCGCACATGTAGCGTGCAAGTGAGAATAAGCACAAGTGATTAAAAAAGTAGGAAATTTGAAGAGGCAAAACAAAGAAGAGAAGAGAATTACAAATGCAGGTTCGAATATAAACTATACCACTTGAGGCAACGGCGGAGACTCTGCGCAGCCACAGATTCACACACACACGGAGAGAAAAGGGGGGAGAGGGAGAGAGGGAGAGAGAGAGAGAGAGAGAGAGAGAGAGAAATCTGTAGTTTTGGTAATAAAAAAGCTGCTTCGCGGACAAGTGTTAAATTCGAGCATGTCTCTCGAGCGGTTTTTAGCAATTAGTATAATCGTTTTTATTCCAACGACTTCATAAACTGAAAGCACGTTTTAAGGCTAATGGGTCAAAAGTGGCAATTAGTATTAATGGAAGATACAAGGCTTAAATCACCTTGCTTTTTCTTTTACACGCCAAAAAAAATTACCTTGCTATCAATTATTATCATTGAATCTGTAATCTTAATTAAAAAATAACCAGAAAATAAGAATTTATCAAATAATAAATCTTAAACTCATGAATCACAATTTGTCAAGTCGTTCGTATAGGTTAAAGATGCTGTGATAAAACCACCTATTTTACTTCAGTAAATAAACAATGTCATAATCTACAGGACGATTGAAAATGATCATTGTTACACTCACAGCAGGTTCCAGAGTGATCGTTTGAGAAGTATGCGTATATAAACCACAAACGATGTACATAATAAATAAAAAGGCAAAAATGTGACAAGTGCCCAAAACCCCAAACAAAAAAAAATGTGGATAGAAATTAAATACATCACGAAAATACACATGTATAAATAAGATATATGTATATACACACAGGCACAAATCAATGTCTAAAATTGCTATAATGAAGAAACATATCACATAGCAAGTTTGTTTACAGAAAATAAAAGTGGGGGGTGCAATATTTATTCTCACGCCTCTGTTGCATGTACTTGTCTCATTTAATAATAATGCCTGTATAGAAACTTGACTAATACTACTATGTTCCAAAAAAGAAAACGAAAAAAGGCATGTTGTATAGAACAGTTGCGATTGTGAAACTATTGACCAGGGTTCCCCAAAAGACGTTCAACAGCAGCATGAACATTTCCAGAAGTAGCAAGGAGTGCTCTGATATTTTCTTGTGTGTCAAAAAAGCCCATCTCTTGTAGCTGTGATAACTGGTTTGCATATAGTTCTTCCGGAGGTACTAAGAAACAAGCAAAATATTGAGTTTATCAGACGAGGAAAATGTGATTAATATAGTTGTTTATGAATAAGGAGGAGTTATGAGATAGTAGCAACCATTAGGAGTGTTTTGAACATTGAAACTGCCACCTCCAAGTCCACCAAACATGTTAATCAGCATGTCCAATCCCATGTTGTTTTGTGCTCCTGCATCTAAAAACACACGCAGAAAAAAAGAAAAAAAAAAAAGGCAGAATTTGGGTGGGTGAAAAGAAACGTAAAACTCATCATCCGCATAAATCAATGAATAGTTTAGCTTGCTTCAAATACCTCTACCTTGACCCGTCTGAGCTCCTTCCCTGCAATAACCGGATAGAGTCATAATAATGCTTCATAGTTCTAAGCACATCCAAAAATGTCTACTAACAAATCTATGCATCAGAAACACACACAAAATAGCAACTGGGCTGGAGAAAGTAAATGATGAACATAATGCCATAAACGAACAAATTACTTGGGGACAATTCTACATCTTATTGAAGATTGGGAATGCAGTTAAGGCAACGAACAAATTACTTGGGGACAATTCTACATCTTATTGAAGATTGGGAATGCAGTTAAGGCACAAATCTACAAATCACATTTACGAATAAACTTTAACCCATAGAGCTTCACCCTAATTAGAGATGACTTGAAAAGGCTAGTCAAGTTCACTTTCTTCAGATTTAGAAACATTATATGCAGCTATTGTAAGGCTGGATAGGAAGCTATAACCCCCCAACCCCCACCGCCATCTATCCGTGATAACTACAAACTGAATCATACTGAGCAGGGGATTATTTCTCACTCACGCTGTTGGCTGCTGCCGAGTAAGTTGAGTAATTTGTTGCTGCAGAGCCATCATTTGCTGAAACAATAAAATTTGACAAGCTGATGAGAAAAAAAGAAAAGACCTAGATAATATGGTTTAATAGATTTAGAGAAATTATGATATTTTATAGCATGAATCGAAAGGACATTCATTAAAATTGAAATTCAAGAGCTGAAATTGAACATAAAGTAGTAAACTTTAACCATAGACACAGTTAATATTTCACCAATAAGAACAAATTGGTTAGGCACTGATTTGACCCTGAATTTACCAAATTCAACTAAAAAGTTGTTTCTTAGTACATAAACTGATGACAGCATTGCTGAAACCATTAATGTTGTTCCAATACTTTCTCAACAGTAGTAATTTCACATTAAAATATTAATTGATAAATTGAAATTGTTACAACATCGTGTTACCACCAATCATTATGCAACCCAGAATTACTGATGCAATGCACTTACACCAATCACCATTGGCAAACCCAGGTCATTTGCATGCAATTGGCTCAGGTTCAGTTGAACTCTCTTCATGTTAGAATTTCTTAGTATTTTATGTGTCATGTTATTTAAATATATAACTGGGTATACTGTACTTAAATTAGTATGAGCCCATTCCAATTTTAAGATAAATCAAGACAGATCAAACTAACATGTTTTTTAGTTATATAATATCAGACATTCATAGCTGAATAGAGCATAATATCAAACCCTCTTCAGACCGTGTTCAGCAAAAAGAAAAAAAAAATCACCCGTAGACTGAATTCTACACTTGTGTGATGTGTCGAAGCTCAAGCAGCATAACAATCAACTATACAGAAGAAAAGTCATACTGCAGAGAAATTGTATGGAAAAAGGTCATCTAAATACCTGCATAGTCTGAGGCGAGGTTAACTGTCGAAGAATTTCTGGGTTTTGCATCATTTCTCTTAATTGAGGGTTCACATCAAGCATGCTGCGGAGTTGAGGATTGAGGCCCATGATCTGCAACAAAATTGTTATTTCAGTATAACCAAAAAATAAATAAAAGCAGAACAACAATATCCAATCAGAAACTATAGCAGTACTTGATCCATGTATTGAGGGTTGGAAAGCAAGCTCTGCATCATTTGTGCCATTGCAGGATTTTGCATTAACTGACTGAAACCAGAGAAATCTGTTGTGCCTACCGTACTTTCCAATTCAGGAAGGGTGAGTCCACCCAATCCAGCAATTGGAGGTAGTCTTGCATCACCAGTTGGATTACTTCTTGTAGCATCATTTGTTTGAGATCCTCCTAAAATGTCACATCAATGATCTCACACATATGTCATTACAAATATATCCAGACAAGACAATCAAGCTTCAGAGAAAATCAAAGAGTGCTAAAAATCATCTTTGAAGGAAAAGATGATAAGAGTTGGATTGTTGTCTAAGTTAATCAAGCAATGAAGATGCAAAAGCCATAACTTTGAAGAACTAGATTGCAGAAGTAAATGCATTCAGATAATAATCATGAAAAATTACTAATTCATGACTACCACACGCATTAAATACACTTAAATCAGGTCACTGAATAAGGAAAGTGAATGAAACTTAGAAGCCTTTACATGGCACATTTTCTCTCTGATTTGCACAAAGAATTGTTGAACCCAAAATGGATATGAAAAAATAAGTTAGACACGTCTTTATGAACTATGCAAGAATATACAGTCAGATGATTTACCGAGCACTAACAGATAAAGTGACATTAAGATTTGACAAATTAAAGAAGTTCAATCTTACCGGTATTATTACTCCATGGATTTGGAAGTGGATTCGCATTTGGAACAGTAGTCCCAGTCCCGGGTCCAGTAGTTACATTGGATCCATCTCTCGTCTGGACACCCCCCTGAGTCCCTAAGAGAGCTGCAAATGGGTTTGATCCAGTATCAGTTGCTGTACCCCCGGCTGCAGTTGTGGCATTCAAGAAGGGTTCTTGGACATTTTCATACATGCGCCTGAGCATGTTGAATCCCTCAGGAGAAGATTCAATATTACTCATTGCCCTGTCAGTGTTTCGCATCATTTCACGCATCAACTCAGGGTTTCTTGCAGCTTCTAATGTTTGCCGAAGGATGCTGGGATCATTGAGTACGTGGCCAAGTTCAGGGTTCCGGTCAATTATTTCACGCATTTGTGGGTTACTCATAATTAAGCTGCGCATAATCTCAGGGTTGTTCATTAAACTCTGAATAGCAGGCATATTCATTATCTCTCTCATCATGTTCGGGTTCTGAGTTAGTTGTTGTTGCACCTGTTCAAACTCAGGAAGTCCAGCTCCAAACACACTTGATGCCTCAGTGCCACCTAATGCACCTAAATTAAGCCCTGGAAATAAGGATGCACCTGTACCAGCCACCCCAACCCCCCCTGGATTTAGGCCACCATGGCCAACAGCATGAGTAGTACCGTTGGTGTTCGCACTAGTAGGAACAGCAGTGGGAGGAGTTGCAGCAGATGCAGAACCGCGAACCATGTGAACAGTGTGATCTGCCTGCAAACCTATTTAAGAACAAAAAGCTTATAAGGTAAGGCTAGATGAGAGCGAAAATGGGTTATAGTTGATGGGAAGGAAGACAATTATTGACACAATAAATCTATTTCCACTTTTGCTTTCTTATCTGTGCCAATAGGCACAACATTCCGAACACATTACTACTGTGATCCATTCAGTCAAGAGATGTTTTATTCAAATTGATCGTTCACACAAGAATCCTCTTTCCACTTTAGCTTTCTTATTTCTGTGCATAGTGACAGCTTACTAGAAGTGCAGATTCTGATATTTCAGAAACAGTCAATAACTTTAAACTGAATTTTGTAATTGAAGATATTTACTTGTACGTTCCTCAAGCTAAGAATCATACAAGCATGTAAGAGGTACATGGTTTATGAAGCCAAAAAAGTACCAGATCTCCAAAACAAACATAATCACGATTGCTGAGCAATAATAAACCTAGAAAAATTGAAGGCGAAAAATTGAAGGGGAGTAGTATACCATAGCTGACTAGTGTTTGGTCATCCTTCAAGATCCGACCTTTGTAGATCAAACGCTGGTGTTCAGCAGGGACGTCGCAATTCTGAGCCAAGACACCTTTAAATTCACCCACCGTCGAGTCGAGGATCGTTTTCACCGAAAATTTAGAGCCGTTTGAGCATCGAATATTTACATTCACTCCCGCATCCCCGGGGACGCCAGCGCTGGACTCACCCTCCGCACCCATTGATTTTTCTTCTCTTTTTTTTTTTTATTTAATTATGCTCGCAATAGAAAAACCTAACAATCAATAGAGCTTTGCAATTGCAAGGTAAATAGAAAGTTGGGGGCGGAAAAGGAGATTGGTAAAAAATAAATATAGAGAGAGGGCAGGGAGGGAGATTAAAACCAAAAAAAAAAAAACAAGATTTATTTGTCGTCGGCGCGGTACGAATATTCCTTTCTCTTCCGATGGGGAATTTAGGCTGTCTTTTTTTATTGGAGGATACAAGTGTCATTTTACGTAATGTTTTTAAAAGCCTACTAAGAACAACTCCAATGAAAAATTAAATTAAATTAGTAGTTTTGATGTTTTTGTGGAGCGTGGTGGGCTTTGGCTTATGAGTTTGGCACAAAAATTAAAGAGAATGATTGAATCATCTTGAAAACAATTCAGGCCTGGCCCAATTTTATTGATGACACTTGCATTTTCTAATTTATATGAAAACAAAAAAAGAAAGGAAAGAGTACAGGGTAAGCAGTCAGTCGATTGTCGATTGTCGATTGTCGATTGACATTTACTTGGCGGTGGCCGGAGCCGGACTGTGTGTTGTCTGTCTATTTGGAGCAATTATGGAGAACCCCGCTATTCTGACTGAGTGGTTCGATCGAGTTGACTCCAACAAAACCGGAAACATAACCGCAACTCAGCTCAAGGTTTTTATTTTCCTGATGCTTTTCCTGATGCTTTTCCTTCTCTCTCTCTCTCTATATTCATTCATTCATTCATTCATTCATTCAATCAATCAATCAATCAATCAATCAATCAGACCTATTATTATTCAACGGATCTTTTATTTATTTATTTATTTGGGGACGATCGATCAGAGTGCTTTTGCCGTCGGAAACCTGAATTTCCCTGTATCCGTTGTTCAGCAAATGATCAGGTCTGGTCGTTAAGGGTTTTGAAAATATGAATACATGAAAGTTGCTGCTTATTTGTTTTAAAATTTATTGGCATGCCAGGATGTATGATTTCGACAAAAACGGAACTATGAGCTTTGAAGGTGACTTCTTTTTCTCTATCTCCTTCTTTTCTTCTCTGCTTGCAGCACTTTGCACTTATGTATTTATTTATTTATTGCCTTTATCCTTTCCTCTTGCTGTACCATATGACCACCATCTTTCTCTCCCTCTTCTTTTTTTGTTTTCCAGAATTTGTTGAGCTCAATAAGTTTCTCCTCAAGGTCAGTGTGATCGTCCACAGATAGTTCCCATTTCCAAATTTAGAAGATACAATCAATCAATCATAAACTCAAACTGTATGGTTTTAGGTCTGTTATGATTTATAAGTGTCACCCTCAGGGTCTTTTTCACGCTTTCACATGATCGGACAGACTTCTTTTCCTGTTGAAAGCAGCAAAAGTTTTAATTTCATGCAGAAAATATTTATAAAAAAAAACAATTATTTATCAGATATATTAGTTGTCTATGACTTGAATTAGGTGTATGGCCTAGAGAGGCTAATTAAAGGAAGTGCATCTCTTAGTCTCTTGAGAAAAGAAGTTACAGGTATGTACATTTCATAATTCGCCGACATTTCCTTTGTTTGCAGGTTCAACAGGCATTTTCGGGCTTCGAGAGGTGATTTGTTTCTAAAATATGACTTAAGATCCGTTGTCTATATGTAGTGGATCGACATGTTTCTTAGAAGTTAGTCTTTGATATGAGTTCCACTTGCCTTGTTTCTTTGACAGCTATAGATGCATATAAGCTATCTTTAGACTTATGATATGCATAGCCAATATAAACTCGAGATACTTGTCTTCTTATCTTTTTAGTATCATAATGAAGTAAGTCGACCTTAGTTGGATCCTGTTTTTACATGCTGATAATTGATTTAAATCATCAAATACATCTTATGTGGGAGCATTTATCTTGTGAAAAGTTATAAACCTATTGATATCCTTTTCCTTGGATCTTGGTCGTAGATTTGAACTCTGGTGATAAAAAAAAATGATTTTCATCGACCTATGATTTACATGTGCAATAGTATCTTATGTGATTTATTGATCGTTGTTGTAAGTTTGATCGAGATTATTCCTATGCCTTATGTCGCACTTTCTCTTTCCCATACATTTAGAAGCAATGCTTATAAAGAATATGAATGAGTCTCGACACTTGATAAAGTATCCTTCCACTTAAAGAAGATAGTACATGGTCCTGCATTTTATTGGCTGCTGGTTGTGTTGGTAGTACTACTTGCGGTTATGACAAGTTACGACTATCATAGTTATTAATTTTTGTCTTCCATGTTTGAGTAGGGGATGTGGATTTCTTGCTCCAGATGAAGCATACAAGGTATATATGCTTTAAATTCGATTGGTGGTAATTTTTTTTTTTTTTTTGTATTTTTTTTTTTTTATTGTTTTGCATTCTTTTTAGGTATGAAGCCTTAAGTAGTTCTGAGCTTGTAGCAATAGCAATTTCGAGACGCTTGATGATTATAACCCGTTATGAGGAATTGGACAGTGTCTTTTATTGTATTCTTCTGTGATGCTTTCTCCTATATTACTTACAAGTTGTTTAATGGTCATAGGCATTGGCGAAAATTGGGTTCTCTCTCGACTCACCCGCTTTTTATAGTGCTTGTGAGGTAAAATAAGCAAGATATATTACTACATGACATGGTTGGTTTACACTTTACAATAAGATGATTGAATTGACTAAATATGTTATTTCCCTCTTTATAATCAATCAATCATACAGAGTTTTGATCAATCAAGGAGTGGAAAACTCAGACTTGACGATTTCATCTCTCTTTGTATATTTGTACAGTCGTCGAGGTGTGTGGATTCTCTTAGCTGGGACAATAATATTATAAAGGAAATAATGAAATAGAAATTCATATGTATATTTTATTTTGTAGGAACCTGTTCAATTCATTTGATAGAAGCAAGCAAGGAAGGGTGACTCTTGATTTCAACCAATTTATTTATTGCAGTGAGTAGAGGAACTTATTGTTTTCTTGCTTCCTTTTAACCAAATAATTAGTAATTATATTTGGTTTGTGTCCAGCTTCAAATTGCAGAATATGATGTTGGGAGGGAAATCCGTCGGGGTGTTAACGAATTACCGTTACGGCAATGTTTGTTGTATCATATCAACAGTGACTCTCGCTTTTGTTTTATAATATGTTGAGATTATTTTTGGTTTATTTGTAGAATGAATAATAAAAGATAAATTGTATAGTGGTGATTGATGTTCTCATAAGCCCCACAATCAATATAATTATATAAATGCTCGTGTGCAGTGTTTGTGGAGCATACATAAACTGTGTTTTGCATTAAACTAATTTATTTGCATAAAGGGGGATGTATCACTGTTAGTTATCACACTAATTAATATCCAACAGCTAGATATCTGCCTTCAATAATATGTTTTTAGGAATTAATTATGACTAAGATGGGCCCATTTTCTTTATCCAAATTCCAAATCAAACCACATGAATCCATCTTTAACTTTCAAGTAATTAATTACCACTCACTCCATTAAGTTAAGTTAATAGATAGATGGGTCCGCATGTAGATTTTATTGAAAAGAAAATAGATAGATGATGATGAATTTAGTGAATAGTGTGGGCATGTGAGGACGCGTCAAATTTGTTCATACCAAAACGCGTGGCCCAACAGCTTTCAATTCCAACCATCAACTCCCACATTGCAAATTTTTTTTTTATTTTTTTACCCGCGAAAAAAAAAAAACAAACAAAAAATCTCCATCCTTAAAATCCGCAATCACCAAAAAGAAAAAAAGAAAAGAAAAAGAAAAAAAAGATATATTACAAGCAGAGAGTGGTGTTTGGAAGTGAGTGGGGGGTGGTGGTGATGGAAGGAGAAGGAAGCAGAAAAGGAGAGAAAAAGCGTGTATTGATGATGATGATGGATGGAGAAAATAGAAATGGGATTGAAATGGTGAATGAAATGGTGGATATGATTGAGAAAGCAGGATCCTATGTTGGTTTCAGAAAGACACATAAGAAAGAGTGTATCAACTTAGTTAGGAGGTTGAAGCTTCTTATGCCTCTGCTCGAAGAGATTAAAGATATGATGATGATCATCATCACCACTCATCATCAACCTGATGACGACGATGCTGAGCTGGCTTGCTGGTTGCTTCATCTCAAGAAATCTCTTTCGTCTTCAACCAAACTGCTCAAGACCTGCTACTCCGCCAGCAAGATTTTTCTTGTTAGACTCACTCACTGACTCACTCCTTTTCTCTCATTCTTCTTTCTCCTGTTTTTCAGCACTCAACTCTTTTATTTTTGCTTGTTAGGCCCTGGAGAGTGAGGCAGTGATGAGCAGATTTCATTCTGTTTATGACAAGATAAACCAATCACTCAACGATATGCCCCGTCATAAGCTTCCCATCTCTGAGGAAGTTCAAGAACAAGTAATTTCGGCTCTCACCCCTCTTTTTTCTTTCTTTCTTTCCTTTCTTTCTTTCTTTTTATATATGGATTTGCTTCCCCCATAGGTGGAGCTAATGCACATGCAACTTACCAGAGCTAAAAGGAGGACAGAATCACAGGATATGGAACTCGCTATGGATATGATGATTGTCTTTTCTACAAACCACGACACCAATGCTGACGATGCCATCATCGAGAGACTAGCTAAGAAACTGGACTTGCATACTTTGGCTGACCTCAGATCTGAATCTATGGCTGTTGCAAAACTTGCCAAGTCCAAGCCTAAGTCTGGCGCCCATAATCAAGAAACTGTCCAGCAAGTTGTTCATCTCCTGGCGAAGTTTAAGCAGATAGCTGGTATCGATGAAAACAGTGTCCTCGATGGCCCTGCCTCTGTGAAAAAATGTTTGGAGAAGAGCAAATCCTTGTTAATACCTCATGAATTCCTCTGTCCAATCAGCTTGGAGATTATGGCAGATCCTGTTATAATTGCCACTGGACAGGTAATTTAATTCCGCTCTTCCTTACCTTTTCATCTGAGTCGATTGTGGGCTTTACCTCATTTTGCCTTTTTTCTGCTGCCATTTTCTTCAGACTTATGAACGAGAGAGCATACAGAAGTGGTTGAATTCAGGCCACAGAACATGCCCCAAAACAGGACAAAAGCTTACTTACATGGCAGTGGCTCCAAATTTCGCCCTCCGTAATCTCATTCTGCAATGGTGCGAAAAGAACAATTACAATCTGCCCAAGAAGGAAACTTGTGATGAACCTGACATTGCATCTTCTCCCCTTGCCGAGGAAGTTTCTTCCTTGATCCAAGATCTGTACTCGTCCCATGTGAACGTGCAGCGAGATGCCATTGTCAGAATTCGCATGCTCTCCAAAGAGTCTCCCGATAGTAGAATCATGATTGCCAACAGTGGAGGCATCCCACCTTTGGTATATCTCTTGTCATGCACAGATTCTGAAATCCAACAGCACATTGTCACTGCTCTTCTGAACTTATCGCTCGATGAGGCAAACAAGAGAATCATAGCTAGAGAAGGAGCCATACCTGTTATCATCCAAGTCTTGCGAAATGGAACAGAAGAGGCCAAAGAAAATTCCGCTGCAGCTTTATTCAGTTTGTCAGTTCTCGAAGAGAACAAAGTTCTAGTGGGTTGCTCCAATGGGATTCCACCTCTCATTGATCTCTTACGAAATGGAACAAACAGAGGGAAAAAGGATGCGGTAACTGCACTATTCAGCTTGGTCCTCAACCAAGCAAACAGATCGAGGGCGATCAAGACGGGCATAATACCTCCATTGCTTCACCTGCTTGAAGACAAGACTTTGGACATGGTTGATGAAGCCTTGTCGATTTTGTTACTTATAGCTTCACATCCTGAAGGTAGAAATGAAATTGGAGGACTATCTTTTATACAAACTCTGGTTGAAATTGTTCGAGATGGGACTCCAAAGAACAAGGAATGTGCTACAGCTGTTATACTGGAGTTGGGATCAAATAATTCGTCTTCTCTGCTGGCTGCACTGCAATATGGTGTTTATGATCATTTAATGGAGATTACAAGATGTGGCACTACCAGAGCACGAAGAAAAGCAAATTCCCTTTTGCACCTGATGAGTAAGAATGAGCACATACCTTTAATTCATCGCAAGTAATGGTCGTTCCTTGCTTTTCAGCACAAAAGTGTACCTCCCTGCCTTTGAAACGCTTGACAACTACATACAAATATGTAATCACAAGGAAATTTGAACTTCTGATCGCATGCATTTCAAATCAACAATCAAAATTGGAAAAAAATATAGTTTCATCTGCATTTCTTTGCTTCAGATCAAGAAGCAGGTATTATTCTTACTAGCTCTTAAAGAAAATTAAAATTAAAATAAAAATATATATTAAAAAAAGACCCTATGTCAACTAATAAACAAACTGCATTACCATGTATAAATATGCTTTATTCTCAAATTGTAGTGTTAATCAGCTGACTACAACTCCTAATAGATGTACCATAGTAAGGTGGCACGAAACAAAGAAATTGGAAGGCTCTGTTTGCCCTGAAATCTTATTCATTCAAGTTGCATATAGTTGCATGCCTAAGCAGATAGAAGCAACAAATGGACTAGTTGAAGATCAAGGATCTCAACCTAAAGAAGCTATCATGGACAGTAACAACTTAGACGACTCTAGTCTATACTAATTGACGAAGTTCTCCAGTATTAAGAGCAAACTTCCTGTGCTGTGAGAGAACATCGGGGACTTTGACTGCCTCCATTCTTGAGATCAAGCCATTTTCGTCTGTTTGTTGTCCCTGTTCCTTTGCTGCATTCAGGACTGTCTGCAAAATCTGCAGCGGATCTCCATGGCTGACAACCAACAGTGTGCATCTACAACACAACAATCTCGGTTACATATGTTCCACTCACACACAAATAATAATCACAAAATGAATTTGACTATTACCCTTCAAATTCCGACTCCATCACTGTCAAAGCCCTTGTGAGCCTGGTGACAACATCTGCAACACTTTCTCCACCGCTGGGCTGCATGAAGGGATCTTTCTCATCCAAGGACCATATCTCGTGGTACTTGAGTGGGTAGAGTCAATATGAAAATCATGAGTTCATCCATAAATGTTATTTTAACCCATAACTTACACTAACAGCAAAAAGAAATAAATTGGCATTCAAATCAGGTATGAGATGGCGTTGATTTCTTACTTTATCATGAGACTTGAGCTCAAATGAGGGACCAAAGAATCTCTCTCGAATGTCCTCAATAGCCTGTCAATCAACCAAACAATATAGCCATAGGATGAAACAAAGTTAAAAATACTAAAATGAGTTATGAGTAGGATACAAACCTTGCATTGTGGGCCTTCAAATGGAATATCTAAAACAGAAGCAACAACTTTTGCTGTGTGCGTGGTCCTTGAGAATGGTGAATAGCAGATTCGGACATTTTTAATATCAATTTCATTTTCTTTGAGGTCCTGCACAAACAGATGGTTGAGTAAATCGGCAGCAGGTGTTTTGTATCAGAAATATTTTTTTACAGGAAATGCTAAACCTCTCCACGGTGGGTGATAAGAATAATAAAGATTTATTTCATGGTCCAATATAGATCCAATTCAAATTTACACGAGACGAGAAAATAAACAGTTCTGAATTTTGTTAACATAGAAATGAAATTGAGAAATGTAGGAATATAAGATTAATTTGGAGAGAGAAAGAAAAGGAAAATAAAGAAAGTGAGGTGCCTTGAGGAAAGATTGTCCGGCGAGACGAGCCTGATGAACCCCATCAGAAGCGAGTTGATATTCTTCGAGAATCCCATTTTCCTGTCACAATAAATGAGGAAATGATGATGATTGATTGATTGATTGATTGATTGATTGATTGATGAAGATGAAAAGAGAAGGAAGAAGGAAGAATGGGGAGACCAGAGAAGAGACAATAAGACCGCATTGATTAGGAATGCTTTTGCCGTGCCTCAGAATCCAGTATCTGTTCTTCAGGAACGCCATTATTTATGCTTCACACACAATTACAAATACCTACTATATTCTCTCTTTTCTTTTACAGAACTGAGGAGTGATGAGTGTTTGGTATGATGTATATATATATACTTGTTTTGACTTTTGATAGAGAAATTAAATTATTTTTTATTATACATTTAAAAAACAAATTACTACTTCAAGTACTGTTAAAGCGGTGAAGCCCTCTTAAATTTGGGCCGGTAAAAGCCCCCAAATAAAGAAAAAAGGGTATGGGCTGAAACACTCCAAATAATTATTTTACAGGTTAGGCGGCGGTTATATGCAAGCCCATTTTTTATTAGCTCAAGACCTTCAATATAAAAATAATAATTTACCCTTAATGAAATTTAAAATCAAATAAAAAACACAAAATATTAAAAAATAAAAAAAATCATTTCCTTTGTGCAAGACCAAATAAAATACATAAATCCATAAACACCTCTTCTTTATTTCACGACTTAAAAATTTTCTCCTTCTTCTTCACAAACTCACCAAGTAATCATACACACCAAAATTATCAAATAGATATCAAACATTCACGATGGAACCAAAAAACAATGATATGGTGGTTTACGAGGGTGGAGAACACAATAATGAAGTATGTTTTAACCGTTTATTTTTGCTTTTGGGTCGTTTTTTTTGTTGGGAAAAAAATTCGACGATAACAAAAATCGGTCTGCAAATACCGATTTTTGTTACTAAAGTCGGTAACCACATTCCGATTATTTTAATAAAAATCGGTACTTAAAAACCATTTTTGTAGTACAAATCGGCATGACAACACCGATTTGTTTTTGTATTATCGGTATTGTCATGCCGACTTGTACTACAAAAATCGATTTTTAAGTATCGATTTTATTATCTATGTTTTTTAAACACCGTTTTCTCATACTTTCGTGCAACAACCTAGGGAATTGATGGAGGATTATTCAAATGAATTATCTAACGAATAAATATTTGACACACGGAAAACTCTACTTGATTGGGTTAAAGGAGTTGGTAGACGCCACCGAATGGTGATAAACATTTTTCATTTCAAATATTTAAAAAATATCAATTAACCATATATATAATGTATTATTTAAAAAAAATCCGAAAAATATCGTATCCGAAAACCGATTTTGTCGACATTAGAATGCCGATTTTGACTTGTAAAGTCGACGTTGTGTCGCCGATTTGGTTAACAAAAATCGGCATTATGACACCGATTTTCGTGTACAAAATCGGTCTCGGTAAACCGATTTGGGAAACCAACGAAAAAAAAAAATCAATTTCAATCTCAATTTTTTTCCAAAATCGGTCAAAGCATTGCAACCCAACAAAAAATAAGTATAGATTAATGTTCATTCATACATATTTATCAAGAATCGATGCTCGGTTAATGTTTTCGAATTTACAAATAAAAGTTTAGTAAAAAGGACTTACTTGTTGGTGGTGGTGCGGTGGGTGGGTCGCTGGTCATCGCCGGTGCGGTGGAAGTCTCGCTGGTCGGCGTCGCGGCGGTCTGGCGGTGGCAGTCGTGATATTTTTTTTTTGTTTTTTTATTTTTTTATTTTTTGATTTTTGGTCTTGAACAAATTAAAAATATGATTTATTTGTATTTGAATATTATTTGTGGATAAGGGTATATTTGTAATCTTTGGTCTTGATGTAATAAAATTAAATTAATTTACGGGCTTGAACTAATAAACTCCTTTATGTTGGTTTGAACTAATAAAAAAATGGGTTTGCATATAACCGCCGCCTACAAGTTATTTATTGGAATGTACAACACAAGTTCAAATTATAGACCACCAAACAATTTTTTTTTTTTTTTTTTTTAGAAAATTCAAGTCAATTACAAGGGAAAGTAGGGGAGGGGGGACTCGATCAACTCTCCTAATGAGGGTTGGTCATCACGGCACCAAACAATATAATGTGTAATAAATCTTCATTAATTAATTAATTTTTTTTTTGTTTATCCTAGCTAGGATTCTGCAACTGGCATTTACTGGATTATCGGAGAGCATAGCAAATCTATTCACATCAGAAATGACATGCATGCCGATGGTTACTAGATGGAACATTCAAGCGAAAATGGATCGGAGAAAGAGGTGTGGGAATTAATTAATTGGATAAGTATATGAAGAAATCATCGGGCCAAAAGTATAGCAGATCATGCATCCATGCTAGCTGTGCAAATATGGTTGGTGCAATTGATGCTCAGTTGCGTAAATTAGGACAAAAAGGGTGTCCTATCCTCACAGAATTATTTTAATTTGTTCGAGAGCCCTACGTACATGCCAATGGACTATGCGGCTTCAACTTATATGCATCACTAGTACTATCCGAATTCCCAACCAAGAGTATAGATATAGATTTGTACAAGCCTTGTCATCATGCTACAAGCCTACAACTAATATATATATATATATATATATATATATATATATATATATATATATATATATATATATATATATATATATATATATATATGCCTTTCTCAAGAAGCTTCCACGTTTCAGCAGGGGATAGATATATCTTATTTTTGACATTCCTTAGTTGATAAAGCTAAGATAATGCTTACAAGTGGGTGGGGTACTTACGAGAGATCAGTTTGAACTTAAGCCAGCAAGGTGACAAAGTGACAGCATACATGAAGACGAAGCTATATCAATCAGCTAGGTGTCTGCCATGCATTATTACATTTACGCCAAGCGCGTGGGTCCATTCAATATTTTGAAATTATATCCATATCACATATTATTAATTATAATCAGCATCGGCAGCAGCAGCAGCATTCATCAATGGCGGCGGATATTGAGATTGCGATAATAGGAGCAGGCATAAGTGGGCTACTTGCCTGCAAATACACATTATCAAAGGGATTTAATCCCACTGTTTTCGATTCCAATGACATGATTGGAGGTGTTTGGACTAAGACAATACTGAGCACTAAGCTCCAGACTCCTAAATCACTTTACCAGTTCTCCGATTTTCCACAAAATTTCCCCAGCCAAAAGCAAGTTCTTGATTATCTCCACTCTTATGCCCAACATCACAATCTCATCCAACACATTAACCTCAACACAAGAGTCCTCAACCTCACCTACCATGGAGGACCCTCTGAACAAGAAATGCTGACGTGTACATTTTGGGGTGGCACAGGCCAACCATTCGGTCCCACAGGAAAATGGCACGTCACAGTGCGTGACACTCGAACCCTCTGCACACAGGTCTGTACATGTCTTGTTGTCTCAATCTAGACAGACAGAGAGAGAGAGGTATTTATACGGATTTCTCGATTATCGTATACTGTCGTTCAAAATTGAAATGCAGGTTCACCAGGTTGACTTTGTCGTATTGTGCACGGGGATGTATAGTGAATGCCCAAATATACCAGAATTTCCTGCAGACAAAGGCCCCAAAGCATTTCAAGGAAATGTAATACACTCCATGGATTACTCCACCATGGATCATCAAACTGCTTCTGAATTAATCCAAGGAAAACGAGTTGCCGTTGTTGGATTCCAAAAATCAGGAATGGACATCGCAATGGAGTGCTCATCCGCCAATGGTGAACATATGTACATGTTTTCTTTAAATTTCCCAGCCATGGAATTTTCTTCTCTCTTAACATGCAAAGGTGATGTTTC
This sequence comes from Erythranthe guttata, assembly GCF_056151865.1. NCBI lineage: Eukaryota > Viridiplantae > Streptophyta > Magnoliopsida > Lamiales > Phrymaceae > Erythranthe > Erythranthe guttata. The sequence goes on from NC_142534.1 coordinate 109,227, forward strand.
CTGCAGGCATTAAGCAACCATGCACACTGTTGTACAGGAAAGAGCACTGGAATATGCCTGATTACTTGCCATGGGGAGTTCCCCTTGAATTCCTGTATCAAAATCGCTTCTCCGAGCTCTTGCTTCACAAGCCTGGTCAAGGGTTTCTTCCCAATCTCATAGCAACCCTTCTTTCTCCTCTGGTGCGAGCGACCGCCTCACATTCGGACTTTCTTGATCATTAATATTATGTCTTGTAAGAAATGGTGACGGATAGTATTTTTTTGGACAGAGATGGGGAATTTCAAAATTCGTCGAAAGCCACATAAAAAAGAAGCTGAGGCTTGAAAAATATGGCATGGTGCCACCATATAGCTTCTTAAAGTCGGTCAACTCTTGCACCATAGCAACTGTACCAGAGGGCTTCTTCGAACGAGTTGAGCAAGGAAGCATCATACTTAAGAAAGCACGAGGCTTCAGCTTTTGTAGCCAAGGTGTTGTCATAGATGGCGAAACCGAGCCTCTAAATATTGATCTACTGATACTCGCTACTGGTTTTAGAGGTGTCGATAATCTCAAAGATGCCTTCATTTCACCACCCTTTCGAGATTTAATGGACACTAAAGATAACGGGCTTCAACTCTACAGGTTATAGATTGGAATGGACAATTTTGTGTCACAACAACTTCGATTATAGACCACAACTAACGGTGCAATAAATTTAATTAATATTTTTCAGGAGATGTGTTCATCCTAGGATTCCGCAAGTAGCATTTATCGGATTCTCGGAAAGCATTGCAAATCTATTTACGTCAGAAATGACGTGCCGATGGTTAGCAGAGCTTCTGGATGGAACATTCAATCTACCGATCATAAAAGAAATGGAGAAAGATGCATATGAATGGGATGAGTATATGAAGAAATCATCGGGTGAATACTATAATAGCAGATCATGCCTTGCTGGGGTGCAAATATGGTACAACGATCAATTGTGTGAGGACATGGGATGGAACCCGAAACGGAAAAAGAGTCTCCTCAGAGAATGGTTTGAACCATACAGACCGATCGACTATGCTTAGAAGTTATATTATGTATCAATCAGAATAAGTTTTTTGGTAGAGGATGTTCGATTATTTACCCAGTTCAACAGTAATGTCATTCTAGATACAGCAACTGTACATCTTCCACTAACACAAAATCTCATCAAAACTAAAGCAAAACATTATAAAGCATTTCTTCTTGTCGTTTCTGGAGAAGTAAATACCACTAAACGTGAGCTTGGTCAAAATCTGAGTTGACTGTTTCACACGCCTCTACTATGAGTTACTAACCTTGGCCTTTAAACATCGCTATGCAAGAACCACCACGGACCATTTCGTTGGGATAATCTGAATACAAGCAAAATATATGGAGTAATTATTGTTCATCTTTCTTTTTTTTTTTTTTTTTGGCTGAGAAAAGCAAACATCAGTGAAATGAATGTTGAACTGACCTCATAAGTCCAGCCACCATTCTAAGTGCCATGAAGAGAGTCAAACCGTACCAAACACCGGCAAGACCAAAGAGTTTAGGAGCAAATAGCAAAGACGCTGAAGATATTGCTCCAACCACCATCTACATTTCAAAACTCATTTCATCGAAACACTTGTCTCTTCATGTTTAATGATATGTAATAGAAGCGATTATAAGCATACCATCGAAACTGCAGCATAAGGAAAGTCTGAAACACCATAATGAAGACCATCCACGATAAAAGCTAGAGCATTTATAGGTTGGCTGGCACTAACAAACTGCACCAAAAATGTTAAGACAAAACTATCAGCTTCTCTGACTAACCATACACACAGATTGGATTAACTAACTTACTAGAACACCACTTGTAACAAGTTTCAGGACTTCCAAGTCCTTGGTAAATAGTGGGGCCAACGAGCTAAAAGAGAATCCGATAATTAAAGCCAACGCAACACCAGTGAAAACACCAAACTGCAAAAACATTAAACTAATATAAGTAAAATAATACCAGGAGCTGAAAGAAATATGACAAAAGAAACAAGAACGGTGACAAGTACCTTTAAAACAAACCAAGTGATATCCTTTACAGTCTTGTAATCTTCTTTTGATATATAACTGGCAATTAAGGCCTGGAAAAAAGCCAATTCTTTAGATAACAACAAAAACACAAGCAAAGAAAAACATGGCATAAAAAGCATATACCTGAGCAGATGAAGCAAGAGCATCAGTAAGAAGGGATACAGCAAGCCAAACTTGCAAACATATTTGATGAGCAGCCATAGCTACAGGTCCTTGACGAGCAGCCATCGATGTACCCAGTGTAAATGTCACCAGAACAGCTAGAGTCCTTCCAATCAGAAAACCACCTACAAATCCCCAAAATTACTCAGTTGACATATATTGTATTCTAAACATTGAATTCTATTTATCAGTAAAAAGAACCTTAGGAATCATGATCAACATGCTTACCCGATTTCAGATAGCTACTAAAGTTCAGGTCTCCAAGGTTTGGAGGCAACAATTCAACTCGTTTATTAAGATTCCAAATCATTGACAAGCTAACAAGATATCTGAAATATTCAAGAACACGCCTAATATGAGAACCTAGTGCCAAAATTAACAAGTTGAATGAGAACAAATGGAAACAGTGTAAGAATACATACTGAGAGACAACGGTGGAAATGGCAGCTCCATTAACACCCAACTGGCAGTAGTATATAAAAAAAGGAAACAGAAGTATAGCAGTAAAATTTCCAAAACCTGCAGGGAAAAAGTTGTATCAATTTCTCAATAAAGAAAAAAATATCTAAACAAGGTTGCAAATGAATAAGCATAAGCAAAACTAATAACACATATTTTCTGGTAAAATAATAATTGACTTGGTAGTTTAGAACATCAGCAAGAGAGCTAGGAAAACTCTTCAGTTCTTGTAAACAAACTTTGATGTGCATACCCAACAGCTATTAACTGATTTATTTACCTAAATCAAGTGATTCAACTTACCTAAACAAAATACAGGGGTCTTTGTATCCTTGAATCCACGAAAAATGCCTTGAAGTGCCAAAGAAACCACAAAAGCAGGAGCACCAAGAGCCCTCAGCATAAGAAATCGTTGTGCAGGAACACGCATGGACGAAGCCTGCAATACAGCAATAAACCCTTTAAAACAACAGTCCATTAAAATGGTACATGTGTACGTGATACCAACCATACTACCAGAGACCAATCAGTTAGTCATTTAACTGCTAACCGAAGATGTGGCACTCATGATGTACCGTCAGAAACTAAGGAATAAGATGAACGAGATGCGATCATGAGAGGAAATGAAGAGAAATCTAAGTTTTCATTGCATCTCGATCCATACCGGTGATATGCCCATCAAAGTGAGAAGAGGTCCGGATCCTAAAGACAGGGCCGCAGCTTCAAAGATGCCAATACCAATAGCTAAAAGCAAAGCTGTAGAGACAGAAGGCAGCTGCATCTTTTCTCCTGCATCAATAAACATTCACTGGCTAAGTTCCTTTCCCAACCCAATGATTTACGTACATCATAATAACATTTAACAGGTATCACATATATCAAATCTACCTGGTGTGGAAACTCTTGCATTTTTTGAAATGTCTTCAGCCACAAATGAAGTAGCAACACTGAGGAGGGGAATATTAAAAAGCTTCGAGACTATGTTGAAGAGTGATATGGAGATGCCAGCAGAAGCCAAATCCACAGAACCTAAACAAGAAACATGTTTAAGGGAATAGCAGAAAACATGAAATTTGTTACCAGGGACTTGTTTAGAACCGAAAAAATGAAGATATGAAGCGGCAGGTTTGAAGAACTATCATTACAAAATTTCAAAATTGACTAGTGATCCTTGATCATAAAATTATAGCCAGGCATGCAAAAGATTTCAGCTTTTATCCCCAAAACTCATTCAATGCATCGATTTGTATCAGAAGTGTATAAAAGACACATATAGCAAAGTATAAATGAGGATAAAAGCAAAATAGTGTGAAACACTAATACACAAATGAAGATAAAAGCATTACCCAAATGACCAATATATGCAGTCTCCATTAGTTGCACCATTGGTTCAATGGCCTGTCCACCAATTGCTGGTAAAGACAACATTATGAGCTCTCGCCTGACATCCTTTGGCTTACATGTTTCTTTAGAAGGTTCACTCAGATTGATCTGAGAGGGCACAGTCCCGTTCAACTCACTGAAAAACAAAGAGAATTTTCTGATTGGCATGTCTTTGTCCGCACCAGAGAGAGTAAATGTCTGAATATAAGTACTTAATAAAAAAAAAAAAAAAAAAAGGTGCATACTTAAGGCCTCCTCCTCCACAGTCTTGATGAAGGGCAGAGGTGTCGTCCAAATCAGTAGATTGCAAGCCACAATCAGAACTTAAGTGAGAATTGAATCTTGAAAAAACGTGGTGGTTCCTCTGACGAATAACAGGATAAGGCAGGAACCCTTTTGCTCTGTTGACAGATAGAGAACATGCGCCAGTGCCACCATCATCAATATTTCCAAGAAAACTGTTGAACCCTATGAAATTGTTTGACGGCAAAGCCCATTTGGTAGTCCTAGTCGATGATATTGATAAGCCGCCGCATGAAATCGAGGCACCGCCACTGAGGAGTTGCGCGGCCATTATATTGGCTCCAAATACCTGCATACAAATACTAGTTAAATGTGAAACTGCAGAGGGAATATATGAAAGGAAATACTTGTCGAATAAAGAAGTAAACAAGGAAAAAAGATATTTATTCTTGATTTGTCGAAAGGGACTTGCGTAGGATGAAACTGAGATGAGACGTCGGTTTGGGTCCCTTGTTCTGTGTCCACTCCTTCCTTAACGTAAAAATAAAAATGAATGAGAGAAAAAGAAAACGACGGCGGGAGAGAAATATGGCAGTTTCGGTGGAGTCCGAGGTTTATGCTTCCTACTTTATTTAGACTGCAGGGTTTTGACTATTATTTTATTAATCTTTTATTAATATTTTCTACAAGTAAGGGGAAAAATTAAAGAATATAAATGATAGTGAGAAAGCAGTGTAATGTGAAAATTATTTATTTAAATAGTAAGGCCTACTTAATGAAGATTATTATTATTATTAATTTAAAGGAGCAACTCTTACTCTCCATGTTAATTAAAACAAAAGTGGTTAAAAGGAATTCAACAAGCTTGTATTCATTCAAACTCTGCTTCTCAACTTGAAAATAAACAACAAACACAAGAAATACAAAATTCACAGAGTCTTGTATGTCCAAACAGAATAACATACATACATACATACATGTCCAATTACTACCAAAAATACAAAACAAAACTGAGAGCAACTTAATTATTACAAAATTCCGAAAATCGCCGTAATTAACCTATATGTATCTCTGTCAGTCCAGAAAGGCAAGAAAAGGCATCATCATCGTAGTAATAATCAAAATGACAACTCCATTCCATGATCCCCGCCCCATTATTGCAGATGCAGATGATTTATTATCAGAAGCTGCATCAAAAACTTATTTTTAATCATAACGTCTCAATATAATATCAGCCAAGCCAACTCTGATGCAGATACAACAAGAAAATATAACATATAGGATCTGCTGGCATTGGCGTATATATAAAGCATCATAAACTAATTAACTCATCACGTACCAGGGCAAGTTGATTCCATAGCTAGTGTGGTTAGAATTGTTCGGTTGTTGTTGTAACCAGCATATGCACAGGTAGTACGATTACAATCCGAGCTGGATGAAGTGGCATTTCCAAGATACAAATTATCACATCGGATAAGGGGACATGACGCATTAATCTGGGAAGATTCACATTCTAACCTGTCGTTCGCGAACCAATTATAACAATAACCATGAGTAAACGTATATACAGTAGCTAGTACAATTTGATTAGATTATTATATTAGCAGCAATTAAGCACTTACATCCAGTTAATTGCAGCAGCATCACACTTGCACCTTACACAGTTGTTGGCAGTGAAAACGTAGGTGTTGTTTGGAACAAGTAATGGGTAATCCATCGAATTGTTGTTTACCGTTGAAGAACAAGCTGTACATATAGTATGTTTCAAAACAAACAACCAGAGTTAATTAATTATTAATTAAAAATCATATATATTAGTATTTAATATGAATGACCTCTGAGTGGAACATCAAGAATAGCACCGGCGAGGAGGCTTTGAGGAGTGGCCAAATTATTGAGCCTCAAAAGGGTTTCCTGGGAGGTGTTATACTGTAGAGCTATAACCTCAACTGAGCTCCCCGGCGCCACCACGTGTCCGTAGTGCACTACCTTCTGTCCGTCCACGTCATCACAGCTGCAGGGCAGGGGTATCCACAGATCCTGCCCCTCCTCTATCAAGTCCGCGTTTGGTATTTTATTGACGGCCTGGATTTCTTGGAAGGTGACGAGGCCTGAGAACACCTCCGCTGCTATGTGGTAGAGGCCGTCTCCGTGGACGATCTTGTAGATGGGGCGGCGGTTTGATATTCCTGTGCCGTTGTTGCAGATGCAGGGGAAGGGGATCTTGATTGTCTGGTTGGCTGCTACGGGGAAGTTGGGTGGGGTTGAGGAAAGGGGGAGGTTGTTGGCTCCGAGAAGGGAGCGGAGGTTCTTGATGGTGAAGAGGGTTCTGATGGCGGAGAGAGTGGTGGCGTTGGGGGAGACGTAGTCTACAAGAGCGTTGCAGGTGGCGCCGGCGGAGGTGCAGCGGAAGGGCTGCTGGGCAGAGGAAGAAATTATGGTGATGAAGAGCAGTAGTACAGTTGAGGAAAAGAACAGCTTGGAGGAAGCCATTATATTTTTTTGGGTAAAGTTCATTTTACCTACTTGAACTATACCCAACGTATAAAATACCCCCCTGAACTTCAAAATGAACCAAACTAGTCCCTCCGTTTAAAATCCGTCTGGCCTTGCTGACATGGCACTTTGACTTTTGCATAAGTGACAGCTGGAGTAGATTTTGGACGATTTTACCCCTTACTATTATTACTATTTTCACTTTGTCTCCTTCACCACACCACCATCACTTTCGATGGATTCAACATAACTAAAACCTTAGTTTTCAAATCCAGATTCAGCAACATACCATAAGAAAGTTTATCAAAAATTCACCCAATTTTGTGAAGAAAAACATTCTTTAATTGATGTAGAGTAACGCAAATCTTGGAAAATAAAACAACATTCTATTCTAAGGAACAATAACAAAAGCCCCAACACCAAAATTATTCCAGAAAATAGAGAATAGCAGATTATACAATTCTGTTTTTGGGAATGTTGGTGGCGGATTCCGCCAGGACCTAGTGTGTGTGGCGGAGCAAAAGCCGATTTCTTTTTGGTTTCTTCTTTTCTTCTTAATTTCAACTTTTCCGGCCGCCGCCACCGGCGGAAATCCAAACGACTCCGTATTTGGGTTTTTGAAACCAAATCCAGCCGCGCTTCGTCAAAATGTTCACCATCTCAGTTGGAGCCCGAAATTAGTGCCCCAAGTAGTGAGAAGCTTGACCTCCCACCGGTGCGAAATGAGGTCTTACTGCGGCGGATATTTTGAGCAGCGTGGCGCCGATTTGCAGGAAGAACTTTAATTTTGACTTTAATGGAGCAATGTTGGCGTGAGATTTGGCAGACAATTTCATTTTTTGCAATTTGTTAAATAAGTGAAGAGAAAAATATTCTGGATTTTGGTAAAAGAATGTTTAAATTTGGTAGAAGAATCTCAAGAAAAAAAAAAGAAGAAGACGGGGGAGGTGTGAAGAAGACAGATCACAGTTGTATCAATATAGGGTATCAACGTAATTGCACACTAAACTTAACGTCTGTTAGTTTTGTAATGTTTTTTAACGTTGACCCACAATTGAGAGGGACTGTTTTGGTTCATTTTGAAGTTCAGGGGGGTATTCTATACGTTGGGTATAGTTCAGGTAAGTAAATTGAAGTTTACCCTATTTTTTTTTTGGTAGAGAGAGTAATTAATTAATTAATTAATGAATATATATAGAGGAAGGTAATCAGCTATGAAGATAGAGATAGGAGCCATATATTATATATATACAGAGAGCAAGACTTTTCCTTCCTTGAGCTAGCTAGCTAGAAGAAGCCATTATATTTTCTTTTTCTTTTTTTCCACAACTGATTATAAATTAAAATTAGACTTAATAAAAGATTATCTGTGAATTTTGTTGCCAATATAATGTTTTCCTTCCATTCCAGTGGAGTATTTAATCAATGAATGAACACAAAAAAGACTTTGACTTGGAAATTACTGTGTGTGTGAAATGTGAATAATTTAATATTCTGTGTCCGTGATTCCCCACTACTGTGTGTGTACTGCCAGCCTGCCTGGTTTTATGGTCACGCGCCCAAAATGCTTCAGCGACTCGGCGGGCCCCTTTATAATATTTTATACTTTATTTAGTTGGGGATTATAATATAAACTGTGTTTTCCATGGGCCTCTTCAACTGGCCCGGTTCAGTTTTTCGGGCCGGACCTTACTGTTATTAACTTATTTACGAGGTACAGTTGGGCCAGAAATATTCAATTTTTTATCTTATATATAATTGGGCTAATATCTTTCTGTTTAGTGCAAAATAGAAATACAAAATAGTGCATATTGAAATAAGTTTATTATTATTTTTTTTATGGGAAGTTAATTGAGTACTTATTTGATAGTTCTAATTGCTGTATTCGATGCATTAACAAATGTGTGTTTTCGTTAATCTACAAAAAAAAAAAAAACAGGGAAACTTAAATGCATCTTGTCTTGTAGAGTACAACAATTAATTAATTGGGCCGTTAAGCTCCAAGAATTGACATTAAAAAAAAAAAAAGGAAAAGGGACAATATAAAGATAGAATATTCGGAGACACGTAATTTAATGATTCCAACGCCAACGGTAGAGTGAGACCCGTAATTAAATAAGCGTTTCAATGGTCTTGTCTTTCATTATTAACCCATTTTCAATTAAATTAAAATCATATTTAATTTGCAACTCAATAATCTCAGCATTTGAATTAGTAGTAGCATTTACACTAATAGAAACGTATTTAATTTACTACTCCATAGAAAGGTGAACTTAATTACAGTTTTTGCTTTTTTCACCATACATATAAATTAATAAAACAAATTTCCACGACGAAAAGCCAATGAAAAATACATAATTAATTCTGCTGTGACTGCCTCCTCAATTTATTAATAGGATAAACAAAACAAAAAAAGTGATTAGATCCAACGGATTCAAGGACCCCCATTTTGATATTTAAAGATTATTAATAAGAGACATTTTCTGCTGAGACGTCTGTCTGACATGCATTATTATTGTTATTATTAATTAATTATTATTATTAGGAAGAAGAAATTGTTTACTAATATTTGTATTAATTATTTGCTCAACCAACCAACTAATCAGTAATCACCCTGTAATTTGCACACATTCCGCGTATGCGTTGCTTTACAACAACCCCAGGGGTTCTTCATTACGACTTAATCAACCAATTTTACAGCTTATCATTACACACACACACACACAAATAAATAAATAAATAAAATCTGCATAAGTTATAATTTAGATTGTTAATTAATCACATGTATATATATATCTTCATTTGCTGCAGTCTCCACCACCTACATACCTATCTATAGGGATTAAATTAGACAATTGAAAACAAACACCAAGCTGGTGGGTGTTGAAGAAAATGACAAATATGCAAAGTTTATTCAATTCACATAGTAGATCGTTGCAGTTTAATTATGTATATTATTTTGAAGGGATATGTACATGAAGATCTAAATAATTAAAATAAAAATCAAATTAGTTAGCATAAAGAAAAAGAAGCACGTGAGCACAAAAAAGATAGAACTGAATCATCAAAATAAGAAAACAAGTTCCGTCCGTCTGCAACACTCTCCCAAACTTATATCATTTTTACTCTAACTTTCTACCAAACCCTCACATTTTTGGAAATTATATATAGTGCTTCATAACTTAGGTTTTCCCAAATATTCAACCTTACAAAACTAAACACTATACCCCAAAAAATAAAAACAATTACTTTTAACTTTGAATTTTCAGTTATAGCAATTAGATAATTCATTTTTCTTAAAAGTAAATCAATTAGAGAATAATTCGTGTATTGCGATTTAGCACTTGATTTAGAAAAATCAAGTCATTAATTATATTCATTGAAAATATCATTTATGAAATGTTACGATTTCAAATATTTCCATGTAAAATTAAATATTTTCCATGGAGTCACCCCAGTCTTATTGTGGATTATTTGACTATTGAATTAGCAAAATCCTTATTAAAATAAAATGTAAAGCATATCATAGGAATAAGAATTTGTCCTTAATTTGTTGCAATATGTAGATTGACATATATAGTATAGTATTAGAATTTAGAATCACAAGGCTGTAAATGTAATGAATCGGATTTTAGTAGCAAATTAAAATTATGACGATGAGAAATCGCATACAGAATCCTCCCTAGTCAGATTTTTGACGCGATTCATCCAAAGCTGATGGAGAGTGACTGACTAACTATGGCGGGGGCTTTCTTGCAAATATAAAAAACATTTGTGTGGGTGGGGGGGCCAAATCGCAAAATATTTGTTGCAATCAGGGTAACAAATGGAAACCAATAAAACATAGGGGCCTCGCTGTATATTACAACCGAGAACCTCTTCTAGTTTGGAAGTTGTTGTACTGATGTTGTTGTGTTTTTTTTTTAATTTTATTTTTGGTTGTCTCACACACACACACACAAAAACACGCACATATTTATATATATATACAGCTCGGAATCGTGGACATTTTCGTATTAGACCATTTCCATCGCCTCTGTTTCTCTCTCTAAAACATCTTCTCTCTCTTATATCTCCAGCAGGAACCATGAGCATGACGAAGAAGAAAAAGCACGGCGATGAATTGATCGGGGTGCAGATTTTACAGGGGCTTATCTTCCGGCACAACCGGCGGCGCCGCCTCCACCACCTGTTCCCTCTCCTCTCCGCCGTCTCCGGGTGTTTACTCCTCCTTTTTGCACTTGTTTTATTTTTCTCCCCTCCCGTGTCCGACCACTACAGCCGCCATCACCACCACCACCTCAATCTCAACACATCGGTATATATGTTGATCGATGATGATGATGATGATAACTCATTTTCAAATTTTTTTTCTTTCCAATTTTTGTTTTGTGTTATCTGAATGAAGTTTTCCATGATTTTTCTATTTTCTGTATATGTGAAGTTTGATAAAAGAGTGGAGGCTGACATGAATGTGGAGAAAGAAAAAGTTTTTCGCGTTCCGGTGAGACTTTGAATATAATATGGCGTGGCCTCGGCCTCTATTTTCTTTTCATTTAATTTAATTAAATTAAATATTGATTTTTGATGATGATGATGAACATTTAATTTAGATGAGTGGAGGAATCGTGGGAGGAAGCAGCAGCAGCAGGTTGTGGACTTCAAATGAATCAAATATGTATTATGGGTGTAGCAATGCCAGCGATAACTTTTTAAGTACACTCATCAGATCTCCCTTTCTTTGTCATCAATCTTTCTCTATGCCTATACGTCTATTCTATTTCACAGACCACCACATTTTTAGTATAATTTTATCAACCAAAAAAAAAAAAGTTTCATAATTAATAATTATATTTGACTTTCCAATTACAATATTGCTAATATAAATCTATATATAGGGCTCTACTTTATTGCTTTATGGAGGATCGGAGTACTTACTGTTGTCCTGTTCTCTATAGTTGGGATTGATATTCTTTTTGGATCTGATTTTCTGTCACTAATAATTAAATATTGCTGCAGCTGCAGAAATCAATACCCAACCAAACAGGTACTTGCTCATTGCTACTAGTGGAGGATTGAATCAACAAAGAACAGGGGTTAGTCTTTTTTGTCTTATGTTTCTTCGACAAAAGATGCAAAAGTTGTTCAAATTCTCTAATCCTATGCTCTGTACCTTTAAATTTGGAATCAACTTGTATTAATTGATTAATTATCGGATGGATCGTACATCTTAATGATAACAGATAGTAGATGCTGTTGTTTCAGCCTATATCTTGAATGCCACCCTCGTCGTGCCTAAGCTCGACCAAAAATCTTTCTGGAAGGATGCCAGGTTTCTCTTTTACAAACTTCACATGTCCACTTGTCAATTCATTACAGCCTCTAAACTCCACTATATATGTTTTTGCAGCAACTTCTCCGAGATTTTCGATGCTGAATGGTTTGTCAATTACCTATCCAAACACGTTAAAATTATAAATAGCCTCCCAGTAAAGGCAGGGAAAATCATTACCACACGTGCTCCGAGGAAATGCAATCAGAAATGCTACGAGACTCGTATCCTACCCATCTTTCAAAGAAAACGTGTATGGATAATTTATCGTCTTTTCTTTTTTATTGGAGAGTTTCATAAAAAACTGAAGCTCCAAAGTATTGGTTTGTCTTCACAGGTGCAGGCTGTTCAGCTTACAAAGTTCGATTACAGGTTGTCAAATCGGCTCAATGTGGATTTACAGAAACTGAGATGTAGAGTTAATTATCATGCTTTGAGATTCACTGATCCCATTCTCGATATGGGTATGAAATTAGTTCAAAGGATGAGAATGAAAAGCAAGCAGTACGTTGCCTTGCATTTAAGGTAAACGTCTATCAAATTGAACCATCAGTTCTTCCTTTCTTATTTGTTAGTCCTTCCTTTCTTATTTGTTAGTCCTTCTCTCCAAGCTTCTTTGGCAATTTACAGATTTGAACCAGACATGCTAGCATTTTCCGGATGCTATTATGGTGGTGGAGAGAAAGAAATGAAAGAACTAGGTGCAATAAGAAAGAGATGGAAAACATTGCACGTAAGTTCAGACAAGAAACATACCGAGGTTAAATAATTAAAGCAAGTTTTGAGTCTGATATATCACTAAATCCGGCATTTTTCTTTTTTTGGCAGACGAAAAATCCAGAAAAGGAAAGAAGGCACGGGAAGTGTCCACTAAGTCCAGAGGAAGTAGGGCTTATGTTGAGGGCATTAGGTTATGGAAAAGACGTGCATATATATGTAGCATCGGGTGAAGTATATGGAGGTGAAGAAACACTAGCACCTCTAAAAGCTCTTTTCCCAAACTTCCACACCAAAGAGACTATTGCCAGCAAGGAAGAGCTATCAGAATTTTCATCATATTCATCACGCATGGCTGCCTTGGACTTCATTGTTTGTGATGAAAGCAATGTTTTTGTTGCCAATAACAACGGAAACATGGCCAAAATCCTTGCTGGAAAAAGGTCGTCGTTTTTACTTTTTGCATTTATTTTTTTTAAAATAACTTATTGTATACGTACATTATTAAAACAGCTGGTGCTGCTGCTGCAAAATTTGCAGGAGATACTTTGGTCATAAACCGACAATACGCCCGAACGGTAAAAAGCTTTACAAGTTGTTCCGTGATAGAGATAACATGACATGGGATGAATTTGCATGGTTAGTTAGAACATCACAGATTGGTTTCATGGGAGAACCAAACGAGGTAAAGCAGGGGAGGGGTGAGTTCCACGAACACCCTTTGTCTTGCATTTGTCAAAAAGATTCTGAATCAAGGGTGGTTGGAGATTCAGGATATGATGAAGAAGGGTTTTCAGAAGACGAACAAGATTTGTCGGAAACAGATTATACAGAATACGATAATGGAAATCGAGAGAGAACAGTATTATCACCAAACAGAAGAGATTCTGGTTTATTCTTGAGACCTGAGCTGGAAGAAATCATTTCAGATTGAAACACACAACAACATTTTTTATATGTTGTTTAGGAGCTCAAGAAAGGCAGCCTAGTGTAGAAACTAAACAACGCTGTACATATATGTGCCACCATAGGATCGGATCGGAGGAGTTTATTCTTGAATTTTTGTTTTGTATGTTGAGGTGCAGTGGTTCTGAGGCAAGATGACGAGCTGCACGATTTATTGTTTGTAATTATATTATATAAATAATTTGAAGGCAATTATGTTTTTAATTGCTAATGCTTACTCACTTCAGTAGATTATATGATAACAGAATGTAGCCCAATCTAAATAAAAAAGCCCAGCCCAATTGATTAACAAGTCATACTTGATCTTTAATCACAATTCAAAAGCTGACAACTGGACAATTGATTAAATAAAAAGGCCCAGCCCAATTGATTAACAGTTTGAATAAGTGGCACGTTAGCGAGCTGAGCTGAGCTGGACGGAAGCTGTACCGTAATCCAAACTTGCCCGACGTGGCATCTTTCACATCTGTTGTTTCATTTTCTCTCGACTACATACAATCAATTACAATTTACATACATACACGCATAGCAGCAGAACAGATACATACATACATACGGCGGGATACCTAGACTGAGAGTCGAGAGAAAATGGCGTCCACAATTCATGCCCAGTTATCTAGTAGCCCTATCAAATTTAACCTTCATCACAATTCTCATGCCTCACTTTCCTGGCGCCGTGCTTTAGCACCCGACGCAGTCGCCTCCACCTCCTCCACTTTTCTTACTAAAGGTAAATCATTCACTATCAATCAAAATTCCGCCATTTCTTACTGATTGATCTTTATTATTAGCGGTAATGAGTTTTCCCAATGCTTAGGCAGGGGTAATTCGGCGTTAATAACGTGTAACGCACAGTCGCCTCCGTCGGCGGTTAATTTGGCTCCGGGAACTCCGGTCAGGCCGACGAGCATACTGGTGGTGGGTGCGACGGGCACATTGGGCAGACAGATTGTGAGGAGAGCACTAGACGAGGGATATGATGTCAGGTGCCTCGTCAGGCCTCGCCCTGCCCCTGCTGATTTTCTTCGTGACTGGGGTGCAGCTGTTGTTAATGTAATCTTTTCTCTCTTCTATTAATATAATCTTCCATTTTCTCAATGTGATTTTACATACATGCATTGCTCATTTTATTTTCAAGTTAAATGGATCAAATATTTACATGTGATAACTGGTATTGCTTATCTTCCTTCTAGTACCCCTCCTTTTAGGCTTCCTTTTCTGAAACCTGATTTGCTGTAAGATATTGATTTGTCAAGTGTGTTATCTTTGAATTAGAGATTTCCTTCCAATAATCACTTGGATTGTGTGCATATTCTGTAATTTATCGCAATGACTTTATGGAATTATGGGTGTGCCTGTCCTGCGTGTTGACGTCGTTTCTTGTTGTTTGCTTAATGTATGGAAATGACACGTATTATGTTATACAGTGTGTTGCTCCGTGTTCCCTGAATTAGACTGTTGACACTTTACAGACTTAATAATCGGAAACCTAGGCGAAAAAGAAAAGATGTATACTTAGAATGTTGAAGATAATATATTGACTGGGAGTTTTTTGAGCAGGCAGACTTGAGCAAACCTGAGACCATACCAGCAACACTGGTAGGCGTACATACGGTTATTGACTGTGCTACAGGACGTCCGGAAGAGCCCATAAAAACTGTGAGGATACTTGCCAACTAAATAATTATGTTGTGTTATAATAGTAGAATATAATGGACTTGTATTGTCATTAATTTCTATTAATTTTTCACTTAAATCTGCTGTATTTAGTTCAACTTTTACCCTTTAGGTAGATTGGGAAGGAAAAGTTGCTCTTATACAATGTGCAAAGGCCATGGGAGTCCAAAAATATATTTTCTTTTCAATCCACAACTGTGAAAAGCATCCTGAAGTTCCACTTATGGAGATCAAGTACTGCACTGAGAAGTTTCTTCGCAGTTCAGGCTTGAACCATGTAACTATCCGGCTTTGTGGTTTTATGCAGGTGAATGAATGCCTTCTCTTTTGCTGAAAGTTTGCTGTCGTTTTTCTTTTTTGGATCAGAAATGAATGTTTGCCTTCTCTTATGTCAAAACTACTTCATTGTCAATTTTATATTCCTCATATGCATTGGTGAGAAAATCCAGTTTGATCGACTGAAAGAAAAGGGAAGACTAGATATATTTTCTACGAGGCTAAATATTTTTTTGTGAAAATAAATTCTTAACACTTGAAACTCATGTTTTTAATCCAGAAACTCTCGATGAATGTTTTGGTATATAATTCTTGGTGTACTCAACTATAAAAATATTTTGTGAGTTTTTGCTTGTTCTTTGTACTGTGACTAACATCAGATTGTCATTTGTTTTTGGTGCCACTTTATCAGGGACTGATTGGACAGTATGCTGTGCCCATACTGGAAGAGAAATCTGTTTGGGGCACTGATGCTCCTACAAGAATAGCATACATGGACACCCAGGTATAACTTTGGGGCTCTAAGTCCATGCATAATAACTTTCCATAAATAATTGGAATTCCAACAATTGTCCTATGTTCACCAGGATATTGCCAGGCTAACATTTATAGCTATACGCAATGAGAACATCAACGGAAAACTTCTTACTTTTGCTGGACCTCGTGCATGGACTACCCAAGAGGTAAAGAAAATTTTCCTGAATGTTTGAAACGGAAAAAAGAAAAAAATCTTACAAACACTTGCTGCAGCACATACATATAAAAATCAAGTGATATATGAGGGTGCAAGCCCTTTTATTCAACTTTTTCCCAAAATTTTCCTGAAATTCCATGTGACAGTTGCAAGCTGCATTAATTAGTAATCTCTATCAGTCGATGGATATGGGTTCAATCAGAATCAATAATTGAACTTATGTTGGGTTAAATTTGGTTTCAGGTGATAACATTGTGTGAGAGGCTTGCTGGTCAAGATGCAAATGTTACGACAGTTCCAGTCTCCGTTTTGAAGTTTACTCGTCAGCTGACTCGTCTATTTGAATGGACCAGTGATGTTGCTGATAGATTGGCATTTTCAGAGGTAGGGCATTGTTAAAATTTATATTCAATGTAGTATGTTGAACTGCCTTGT
This sequence comes from Erythranthe guttata, assembly GCF_056151865.1. Taxonomy (NCBI): domain Eukaryota; kingdom Viridiplantae; phylum Streptophyta; class Magnoliopsida; order Lamiales; family Phrymaceae; genus Erythranthe; species Erythranthe guttata. Next base: position 126,137 of record NC_142534.1, read on the forward strand.
TGTATAATACTAAGCTTGTTTTGGTGAGGTGAATATGTAGGTTCTTAGCAGTGATACTGTATTCTCTGTGCCGATGGGGGAGACATACAATATTCTTGGAGTGGATGCGAAAGATATTAGTTCACTGGAGAAATATCTGCAGGATTATTTTGCTAACATTTTGAAGAAGTTGAAAGATATCAAAGCACAGTCTAAACAATCTGACATTTACTTCTGAGCCGGGTACGGTACACACACACACCTTCATGTCTTCCTTGTAAAATAGTTTACGGCTTCCTTGCGTTAATTGTATAACTTGTTTGTATATGTGTTGCATGCTTTATTTTTTTTTGTATTCGCATATAATTATATGGCATTATAATACTCGTGTGGAGGATTTACAGATGATGTCCAGTCCAGTCCAGTCCAATTAAAAAATGGTTGGATCATATCTCTATTATATACTGGTGTGTGACATCTAATTTACTCATTTGTCACCCCATAAGAATGAATTCCACATCATCTGATTCTCTACCTGCCTATAAACTTGTGATCCCAATTGAAATTTACTCATTTTTCGTAAATAGATCTACAAATTGCAGGGGTGAATGTAAATATGCAAAAGTGAGGGTTTTTTTTTCTTCGTAAATAGACTTTACCTTGGGGGTTATTTTTGTCCAAATTATGAAGGAAATTAATTATTAGAGCCGAGGGACTATTGTGACAAGTATCAAATGAATGTTTGATGTACCATTTTAATTAGAATGGAAAATAAAGAGGGAATGGTGACCTTAGGACAAGGGGGAAAGCCACTCACTCACTGTTGGACTAATTAAGTACGTACTTTAATTTGATTTTCATTCATAATGTACTATATTTATATTATTATGTATTAAGTGCCAACTACCAAGACAAATCCAAAAAAAGGTACATAGGAGAACTACAAAGGGTACAAATTTAACTGTATACAACCAAACCATATGGCCGGTACAGTATGGTATTCAATTTCACATGCATTTTTATCGTACCACCAACTTTTGAATTTGGACGACAAAACCCCAAGAAAACACTTATTACCAACACACACATGAATGCATTCTTCTTCTTCTTATCTTATCTTATCTTATTACATATTAATTATTATATATATTTATTTATGGGATCATTATCATTACACACATGAATGCATATTACTACCTTTTCTTTTCATCGTAATTAAATTAAGATTGTCAACAGCCAACAAGGCAGCATCATACATACATGAATATCCTGATCGAGTACTATAATTATCTCATGACCCCTCCTCTATTATATTTCACTTTATACAACATTAAGTTAACTTTAATTTGGCCAATAATTTGTTGAGAAACGTAACTTTTGGTCTACTACAAAGTGTTGACAAAAGGATTCGAACTACGTACGTACGTGTTTATAAGTGGATGTCTCTTTTTTCTGTAAAAAGAAAATTGAGAAGAGGGGTGTATCATGTATGTATGTATAAATATAGTTATTGATGGACAGCTGATGATAAATGTATATATGAAACTGTAGATCGATGTAGCTGCTCTTTCAACTTTCAAGTCCAGCGCAGCAGCAGCAGCCCCACTCACCCGCCACTTTCTTTTTTTCCACCTCCGATCCTACCTCCTCCACATTATATTCAACTCCATCTCTTAATTAAAGGGAATTAATTAATACCATTTATTATTATTTGCTAATTTTAATCAGACTACTATATAAGGGAATTTATTTTATTTTTTATGTATAATTAATATATTATATTGCCATCATCATTTCAGTCTAATACACGTACACGGTACATGCATATTGGATGCTGACTTGCACTGAATATTCTTATAGCTACGTACCCAGTTTGGTCTGGCCTGGCCGGGGATATATATATATACTAGAAATTAATATTTTAATTTTATTTTTTCTTGGGTCGAGTCCATAAAATTATTATTAATATCGGGTATTATGATTCCTTTGATATCTGATTCTTTATAATTAAATAATTAATAATTAATAATGATCCTCCTACCTTAACCCAGCTATGTAATTTATATTTTCTTTTTCAGAGTATATTCTGGCCCAATTGTTTAATTAATATCCATATATATATATAACATATATATGTGGCGGTGGGTTCACTATATTATATGATATGGTTAAGGGTTGAAATACCAAAAAAATTAGGGCCAGTGTGCAACCACCAGTTGGTGGGTTACTGCAGACAGCAAACTAGTTAGTGTGCAACCAACCACTCCAATGGGTTAAAAATTAAAATAGTAAACTTAAATTAAGGAACAACGTAGTACGTACCTCCTAAGCTAATGTTTTTTTAATTAAAGATGCAGTCTGTAGTTGGCCGGTTGTCGCATTCATTTCCATTTTCTTTTGTTTATACATAATTTGTAGTGTTGTTATCTCAACTCTAAATCCAAGTATTAATAGTTATATGAATATAAATTCATGTTGCTGAATGCTCTAATTAATTTAATTACCCCGTTAAACTGTTATCCCGACAAATTTTATGTACTAGCTAGCTAGTTTCTCTATAATATATTGCCATTTCGAATGTATACTTTGCCCTACTTATCACTTGTCACATATGTCATAATGCTATTCTTTGTACCATATTTTTTTACTCTGTTTATGTCATTTCTTTGTGCTTTTCATTCTTTGGGTTCTCTCTACTCTACTACTAGTACCTAAGTTTGTTGGATACTGAGGCAAAAAGAAATTGAGAATTAAGACACAACCCAAATTAATTAATTTTATGTTTAACCACTCTTGATTAATATATGTAGATTCTTTGCACCAGCTTATATATTAATTCCAAGAAAACATGCCACAACTAATTACATCAAGAAAAACAAAATTTTAACATAAGACATAAGCGAACTTAGATATTACTAGTGAATAAAAATAGCGAAAGAAGAGAGATTTTTTTTTATGAGAATGATATTGTTTGGTTAATTAGGTCCTAAATTAATGTTGTCTTGTCGTCATTAGATGGAATCGCAACAGACCATGTAATGCAATGGGTACCTTTAAATTATATATATAATATATGATTTAATTATTAGTCTGCTCAGTTGATTAGAAAAACATATTTGGGGTCAATGGTTGTAAATTAATTAAGCTGCAAAATACAATTTTGTTTAGTCATTTATAAGTCCATCATATCGCCCTCACCAAATTAATTAAAATTCTTGAATACAATATAATGGAGATTGAAGATCTAACATCTTAAAATATATTAAGAGTTACGGCGTTTGGAGATACTTAATTTAATTTGTTAATACTTGTCCCATCGTCGTCGTCTATATATATCATCAAAATACAAAAACAAAAATGCCAACTGCATGCGCTCCTCTTTTGTACTCAAAATTAGATACTTCATCCATCAAGCCCAAATAAATAAATTAAATTGAAACAGCTGAACAATAATATACATTTATAATTTTGATGAGAGATCAGGACAGAATTAAACACACAATATATAGAATGATATGTATATTATATATTAAGTAGCTAGTAGTAAGTATATTGGAATGATCAGAAGTACTGACAGCTGATATATATTATTATGTAGTAGATTGTAATAAGCACATCATCATGCAAGCATCTCTGGAAATATATACTTTTACTCCCTCATATTTTAAGTTTTAACCCTTAACACCCACGTGGTTAGAAATAAGAATGTGAATATTCCAATTTCGAAATCAAACAATTAAATAAATAAATATAATAAATAATTAATTAGTTGGTTGAACAAGATCAAAAAAGAAAAATCCGTGGTGGGCTGGTCGTGCTAGCTCTGCAGGTGGATTCCAATTGCATGTTGTAGCAGACATTAAAACTTTTCCTTCTACCTACTTTATCATAATCTATAACATATTTATAATTAATATCCCAGCCTTTTGTTTCTTTTGTTTTTGTATGTATGAATAACTGTGTAATGATTCAGTTAATTTTATCAAACTAAGATTTACAACTTTAAACAATATTAATATTAATTAATATTAGATTCCACCAAATTCACAGTCAAAAGATCAATCTCCTATGTTACATACAATTAGTCGTCGTCAGACTTGATGTCTATGCTTACTATTCTAATTAATTAATATTTTTTATATATATATAGCACACACGCTACAAATATTTTGATCTTTTTCTTGTCCTAAATATTATTTATGTTCTTTTCACATTACAACATTTAATTTGGTTGAGTAGTGTTTGTAAGTTTTATGTTGCACAGAATACGAACATCACATACATATATGAACTGTTGTTATATATACATATATCTATGATTTTAAAGCCATTTGTAGAAAAGTCGCGCTGCCAGTCTTTTATAAACGCGTTTCTCTGGCCCATGGAACTGTAGTAAATAAATCTGATGTTTAGTACTCATTATTACATTATTATTTTAGGCTCTTTAATTATGACTTATTACATACAGCCTTTACACAAATACATACATGTTGATCGATGACCCAATTTACCAGATTAATTAGACTCCCACTTTTCATTCCTGATGATCACTAATTAATATAATTGTGCAAAAGACAAGATACACTTATCGTGCATTCATTGGAATTAATTCCGTCTTCAATTATAATATTTCATATATGTATACCGAGTATAATTTATTTTAATTACTTATTACCACATTAATTAATTAATGGCAAGATCGTACATCACATACACTACCTTAAGTATAAATATAATTTTTTGCCCGGACTAATATTTCTCCAACATCCAAAGTATCTAAGAATTAATTAAATTTCTGGAACTGAGATTCGTATACTAGCCAAGTAAAGATAATTACATCATTCACCCCAAGTCACACAAAAAAGCCCATGGCAGAATTGTACGTAGATGCTTTATGCCTAATAAAATTTAATTCAATAAAAAGTAAAAGTCACTTTGTTAAGAATAGTACAAATATAAGAAAGAAAAGGGGCAAAAGAGGAAAAGCGGCAAGGGTAAGATGGGAAACAAACGTCTGGGCGTGACGGCTACAACGAGTCAAAGTCCCAAATCACATGTACTAACTACTCAAAATAATACTCCTACTCCTAAAATAAATAAATAATAATACAACTCAAACAGTAGTACTCCCTCCGTAAATAATAATAATAGAGCATTCCACTACTTTTCCAAAGCAAATCACATACATACGGATACGGTATACTGAGTGAGTGAATACCAAAAAGTACACACTCAATAAATTTATTTTATATTAAATCTAATTTAATAAATTATTATTTTGTACAAGTACTGCTTTCTTTCTATTAACACCGACGTTCATCCCCTCTCTCTCTCTCTCTATCTCTATCTCTCTCTCTCTCCTGCTACTACTGCTATCCAACGACGACGCTCCATCGGCTGTCAAAACCAAGAAAACCAAGAAAATAAAATTTACTACCAAACAAATCAACAAAAAAGATTCCTTCTTCTCCTTACTTTCCCCTTTTTTCTCCAACCCTAAATTTCCTTAGCATCACCCACCATGCTTTTAAGTTAATTTACTTATTTGTACCTACAAGTTTCTATTTTTTATTTGTTCTCCGATGGGCTGCGCCAGTTCGAAGCTCGATGATACTCCGGCAGTTGCTTTGTGCCGCGAGCGCTGTGCTTTCCTCGACGAAGCCGTGCGACACCGTTTTGCCTTTGCTGAAGCCCATATGGCTTATCTTCACTCTCTCAAGGCCGTTGGCCTTTCTTTAGACCGCTTTTTCAATCAAGATCTCGACGCCCCCAACTCCCCTCTTCTCAACCTTCCCCCTCACCGGAAAGGCGACCCCGACCCCTCCTCTTCTCCGCCGGAGAAAATTCAACACCATCTCCACTCGCATTCCGACTCCGATTCGCATCTCAACTTCCACTCCGACGATGACTCCGACGGTGAAGATGCCTCTGGTTCCGAGTCTCTGCACCATCACGATATCAGCCCTCCGGCCCACCACCAGCAGCAGCCCCCGTACGGCGGAGGCTATTTCTCCGATTATCAGAATCTCAATATAAATATTCCTCGAGCCGGCGGCGGAGGTTTTATGAATATGAATTACATGAAAAATCAAGCGATGCCTTCTGTGGTGTATACACAACGGCCGATGAGTCCAGAAACTATGCATATGGGTGAATCTTCCTCTTCCTCCTACTACCCTTATTCTAATTACTCCAACGGCAATAATCAGAACCAAAACCCTTCTTACTCTATGTATAATAACAGTAATAATTTTAATGCTTATCCAAATTATCCAAGTTACGGTGGTGGAGGTGGTTTTTTTGGTGGTTCTTCCCCACCGGCACCATATGGTGGCCGGTATTCATCTCTGCCGGTGGGGGCTTCAACTTCCAAAGCACCCCCACCTCCGCCCTCACCGCCCAGCTCCTCCACATGGGATTTTCTGAACCCCTTTGAGAGCTTTGAGAAATATTATCCGCCTTATACTCCAAGCCGAGACTCGAGGGAGGTGAGAGAGGAAGAGGGTATTCCAGATTTGGAGGATGAGGAAGATGAGGTTGTGAAGGAAGTTCATGGTGATCAGAAGTTTATGGACAGTGGAAGAAGCAGTTACTCGAAGCAGGGAGTATCGGAAAGTGATGCTCGAGTGGCCAATGATGCTGAGTTACAGTATAGAGCAAGGCCGAGTGTAGGGATTGAGAATGATCCGGTTGAGTATGAGGTGCATGTGGTGGATAAAAAGGTCATTGATCCTGAGGAGAGGTCGAAAGATCGGGGCAATGGAGCTGGATTTAAGGCCCGTGGTGGATTGAAGGCTGATTCAGATGTTGTGAGAGAGATTCAAGTTCTATTTGAGCGCGCTTCGGAATCTGGAAGTGAGCTTGCCAAGTTTCTTGAGGTTGGGAAGCTTCCGTACAAGCGAAAGCATGTTGGCAATCATGGTAAAATTTTGATCTTTATGTGATTGGCTTCACTGTTTGATTTAAAGATGCAATTTTTTTCTTATTTGCAAGGGGACACATTTATCAAGGGCCAAGTTTTAATTACTTGTTATCTTTTGAAGAAATAATTTTTAGTTGGATATGCATGATTTGGGTGGAAGATTAGGATTGAAACTTAAATGTTGAATTTAAATTGTTTGTATGGCAGTTTCTTCGAAGCTATTGAATCTACCTGTGCTGTCCTCACAACCTTCAACATCAAAAAGCTCTGATAGCGCGGATCCTGCCTTGTTAGAAATCAATCAAGAGGTGGATTTGAGATCCAAAAATCTTTCATCTACTTTACATAAGCTGTACCTCTGGGAGAAAAAACTGTATGAAGAAGTCAAGGTACAATATTAATTCCTTGTGTCCCCTGTGTATTCTATGTCCTTCTTTCTTTCTACTCTTCCTGCCTCAATATTATCTGTTTTTGATCCTTTTGGACAATTGCAGTTGCACCATTATGCATGTTTATTGACTATATGGGTATGTGGTCCCCTAGTTGGTAGTTGGCACATTTTCCAAGATATGGTTCACTTACCCAACATGATTCATTTCATTTAGTTCTTCATCAATATTTTCCAATTGATGATAGGTGAGTATGTCCCTCCATAGTAATTTATTGCATTATAATTCACCTCCCTTTTACAAGGTGCAAACTAACCTAAAATATGTATTTATATATTGTTCTAGTGGATTTTTTCTTTGTTGAGAATTAGTGGAGCTCCTCAGAATGTACGTTTTCCGCTGTGTGTGTGTGTGTGTGTTTAATTCAAGTGTCTTGTTACGGACCCCCAGATTATGTGACTGAAATAAGGATTCAGTAACTGTTCAGATATAGTAAGCGACTAGCACATGCCATGTTCATGTAGAGTATTTCAACTTGTTATCTGTCATGATCTAATAACAAATTTCGAGAGGATAGTATATCCTTATATTTCTTTGCATTCTTGGCCAAGTTAAATTCACATTTGAAGCTGAATTTAGTTAATGAGTTTGCCCTCTCCTATCTCATATGCGTGTTTATTTTGCAGGTTGAGGAAAAAATGAGAGTCCTTCACGAGCGGAAGTCTAAAAAATTGAAGAGATTGGATGAAAAGGGTGCTGAGGCTACCAAGATTGATGCAACCAGAACTTTGGTGAGAAGTCTGTCCACAAAAATTAGAATTGCAATTCAGGTAGTTGATAAGATCTCTGTCAAAATAAATATCTTGAGAGATGAAGAGTTGTGGCCACAGCTAAACGAATTCATTCAAGGGTACGTCAATATTATGACTTTCAGGAAGCATGTTGAATTTTCTTGTTTTTTTAGGACAAATAAATATTATGTCAAAATGAATATTGTCTTGATGGTAACTTTGCTATATGTATATATATTTTTCTAGGCTGACTAGAATGTGGAAGTCGATGCTTGAATGCCACCAAAATCAGTGTCAAGCAATAGCAGAAGCCAAGCGATTAGATGCCATAGCATTAAGAAAGCACTTTAGTGATGCTCATTTCGAAGCCACACGACAGCTCGAACATGATATCATTGACTGGACTTTTAGGTTCTCCCATTGGGTAGGTGCACAAAAGGGTTATGTCGGAGCATTGAATAACTGGCTTATGAAATGTCTGCTGTACGTACCGGAAGAAACAGCTGACGGGATAGTCCCATTCTCCCCTAGTAGAATCGGGGCACCCTCAGTATTTGTTATTTGTAATCAGTGGTGGCAGTCTATGGATAGAATATCGGAAAAGGAAGTGGTTGATTCGATGCGAGAATTGGCATCGAATGTGCTCCAGCTGTGGGACCGTGACAAGGCAGAGATGCGTCAGAGGATGTTGGCGAATAAGGATGAGAGGAAAATAAAGAGTTTGGAGAAAGAGGATCAGAAGATACACAAGGAGATTCAGGCATTGGAGAAAAGGGTGATGGTGAGATCTGCAGAAGAGAATGGGATGCCGTTGACAGGACATGTGGTGTATCAGAGTGAGACATCTAAAGGTGGGAGTTTACAGGCAAGTTTACAGCATGTACTTGAGGCGATGGAGAGGTTTACTGGTAATTCGCTCAAAGTGTATGAGGAGCTGTTGCAACGCATTGAAGAAGACCGTCTTTCACGCCTAGAGCAAGAAGAAGAAATTTCTTAGGAATATATATAATCTGTATGAAATATGAGTGAGTCCTGATATAAAAAAAGAAAAGATGACGGTAAGTCAATTTTTGGAGCAATCGAATGAGAGATGTTTGGGCATCTCTAAATGGCCATGAATGAAGCAGGGGAAGGAAGTAATAACAATCTCGTGGAATTATGAAAGTAGAGAGGAGGTTTGCTGAAAACATGAAGACAAGTTTCTGGGAATCTAATGTCTCTCTCTCAAGTCGTCGTCGTCATCATCTATTGATGAATGAATGAATGAATGAAGATTGAAGGGTGATTGTATAATAGAGCATTGATTGTGAAAATATTAAAGTGCCTGCAGTTATTAGTAGTTAATCCTCCTGCATTGTACATCTCCAGGGCAGGGCAGGGCAGTCTGTCTTCCTCTACTACACAAAGTAATGTAAAAGAAGCAGATCCAATCCACTCCACTCCATAGATTGATGATGATAATGATACTTGTTTCTCTCTGTACATAAATAAATTCTTTAGAGCTATGAATATTGAATCTATTTATTCAGACACAATTTGTAGTTTGCTTGAATAAGTTGTTGGAATTAATGAATTCTCTTTCTTTTGTCAAATATTTTGATAATTGATACTATTCCTCTAATTTTATAAAGTTATTGCAATTAATTATTGGTTTAGCTTTATAGGTAACATGTGGAATATATAATGTAGGCTAGGCTAGGCTAGGCTGGATCTTCCATCCATTTTGGCTCCTCTGCAATTGCCTTGCCTTTTTCTCTCTTTATCATTTATTATTAATTAATTAATTAATTAATTGTTTTTTCTTCTTCTTCTTCTGAAGAAGACGATGATGGTTGCTCCAAAGAGAAGAGATTCCTTTCCTTGTTTTATTTCACCAAACAAAATAATAATAATAATAATAATAAAGATTAATTTGAGTGTTTAAGGAGTAGTGGGTCTCGTCGTCAAAAGCATCATCATTACCAGTGTTACTACAAAAGCCTTTTCTTTCGAACATATGCCTCCAATCAACTTCCATTTATTATTACAAATTCTAACATTAATCTGTCTTAGCATCTCAGCGCTAACACATTATCTGCTATCCCAATATTTTTTTTAATCTTCTTTTTTCAATTTTTACCGCTGAACACAATTAGGAATATAAACGTAATTAAGGATATAATTTGTACATACATGTAAGAATACTGTTATGTCTTCGCCAACTGACCGACTGACAACAAAAATTACAAAAAGTATCTTCTTCCCTTTTCCTCTACTGCCTTTATACATCATCCGTCCACACTCTGCCACGTGTCTTTTGCGATAAGACTCTGATATTATCTCACACTTCCATTGATGCCTTTCTTTATTTTTTCCATTTTTTTTATCACTAATTGACATAATTAAGAATCCTCTTATTAATCTTTGCTTATATACATACATACATACAGCTAATCATTCTTCCTTACCACTTAAGAATCACTAACACACACGCACACACACACAGGGTCCCGTCCCTTGTTACTGTTCAAATATTTTTTAAGGTACAGCATAGTAATTAGCAACAACCCCATCAACCACTGCCATAAAATCTTGTGACTGCATGTAAGAAAGATTTATGAGAGAGAAATTAAAAAAGGAAGAATCTTGTTGATTACAACACAGAACAAGCAGAGAAGAAAAATCCCATTTTTTTTCTTCCTTCCTTCTATTAATGCTTTCTCGTGTCTTTCGGGTTAGAATTTTGAACCTTGAAATTTGGGGAGGAATAGGGATACAAAGAGGGGGAAATTGAGAGAGAGAGAAAGAGAGGTTTTTGAGCTATGGGGTGTTGTGTTTCAAAATTTCAACCAACGGAGACGCACCCAGAAAAGGAAAAGACCAAAACCCACGGCCCAGGTCAACTATTAGGCACCCGACCACCGCCGCCTGCAGCTGCCTCCGCTGTCGGTGGAGCAGAACCTGGGTTAGCTAGCTCTGGGGTTCCATCTTTTTCTGAGTTTTCATTTGCAGACCTTAAGACGGCTACTAATAACTTCAGCCCAGATTTTATAGTCTCGGAAAGTGGTGAAAAAGCACCCAATATTGTTTACAAAGGACGCCTCCAAAATCGTCGGTGGATCGCCGTCAAGAAGTTCCCTAAGTTGGCCTGGCCGGACCCCAAACAGTTTGCTGTAATTTTACTACCACATTGAAATCATTCTATTTGTGTATTGTGTTAATATTTAAAATGTGATGGTTTCATCCACCATCAAGACTCTAATTTTTGGTAGAATGTGGGAATATTTCATTTATTGCATTTTGTGATTATGTTGTTGGGTGTTGTAGGAGGAGGCATGGGGAGTAGGAAAATTGAGGAACCGAAGACTGGCAAATTTAATAGGGTATTGTTGTGATGGTGATGAGAGGTTGTTGGTTGCAGAATACATGCCTAATGATACTCTCGCTAAGCATTTGTTCCACTGTATGTATTTCTTGAAATTGTTGATGTATCCGATTTTCTAGTAATCTTGTTAGGGTCCATTTGAATTGATTGGTTATAACATTCATAACCCATCTCAATAAATTTGGTAGGGGAAAGACAGACAATTGAATGGGCGATGCGCTTGAGAGCAGCCCTTTATATAGCTGAAGCCCTAGAATATTGTAGCAGTGAAGAGCGTCCATTGTATCATGACCTCAATGCCTACAGGGTTCTCTTTGATGAGGTGATTTTGTAAATATGCTTACCTATTTAGAATTAGTATACCCGTGCTTTTAGTCGTCTTTTAATATACTTTTAATTGGAGCTTGAAAAATCAATTGTACTTTGTAGGAGGGGGATCCTCGGCTTTCCTGTTTTGGTCTAGTGAAAAATAGTCGGGATGGAAAGAGTTATAGCACAAATCTTGCCTACACTCCTCCCGAGTATTTGAAAAATGGTGAACTTCCCCCGAGCTTACGTTTTTCAGTTTTACATTTTGCATTTTTCCATTTATGCTGCTGTCTAAATGTATATAGATTTCTTGTGTACGTATGGTCCATATGCATAATTCTTAGTGTTAATAAGGGTATTTGTTCTGGCTGGTGATTTATGTTGTGTTCAAAAATCAAAAATTGTAAGAACGGACCACATGGTTATTAAAACTCAAGGGCTATAAACTGACATCTGTACACTTACTTGACAAGTTTTACATGAAACTGGTATTAAAACTCAAGGGCTATAAAATTGAAATTGGTGCTTTTAAATCTTGAGGATTGATTTCTGTTGGATGAATCAAATGTTTTGACTTGACTTACTCTTTGTAGGAAGGGTAACTCAAGAAAGTGTCGTATACAGCTTTGGTACTGTCCTCTTGGATCTGCTCAGTGGAAAACACATACCTCCAAGTCATGTGAGTCACAATTCTATTTATTATGTTCTTGTCGACTTACACATTAAACCAATTTCACACACTTGTTGCCATTATGTGATAGCCAACATTCGAAAGAGGATTTTTTGGACGACTATCTATATCATCAGCTTGTTTTGGTGTTGGGTTTGTTTTGTGCAGGCTCTTGATATGATACGTGGTAAAAACATCATACTTCTGATGGATTCTCATTTGGAAGGCAAGTTTTCTACTGAAGAAGCTACTCTAGTTGTTGGTCTTGCTTCTCAATGTTTGCAATACGAACCCAGGGAGAGGCCTCATTTAAAAGATCTCGTCACTACTCTTTCTCCGCTACAGCCAAAATCAGATGTATGTATCTGAATCTTATTTTATTTTTTCATTCAAGACAGCATATTAATTAATTAATTAATAATAATGTGTTCAGGTGCCCTCTTATGTGATGCTTGGAATATCGAAGCACGAAGAAGCTCCACCTACACCACAGCGCCCACTTTCACCCATGGGCGAGGCATGTTCTCGTATGGATCTCACTGCAATTCACCAGATTTTGGTCACCACTCACTACAGAGACGATGAAGGAACAAATGAGGTAATTACTTGTTTTGACTTGTACTAATTTGACTGCATCATGCTCTAATTGAACTTTGAACATTATTTTTTTTTTTTTTCTTTTCCACTCCAGCTGTCATTCCAAGAATGGACACAGCAGATGAGAGATATGCTGGATGCTAGGAAGCGTGGTGATTACGCATTTCGTGACAAAGACTTCAAGGCTGCTATAGATTGCTATTCTCAGGTTGGTTTTTATCTGAACTTGTTACATTTATATATAGGCTATAGTTCATCTTTGTTGTATGCAGAGAAGAAACTTAGGTTTGTTTCACTATACGTATATATATGCAGTTTATAGATGTGGGGACCATGGTTTCGCCGACTGTATATGCACGGAGAAGTCTGTGTTATCTGATGAATGATCAACCAGATGTGGCACTAAGAGATGCCATGCAAGCACAGATAGTGTATCCTGATTGGCCGACAGCTTTCTACATGCAATCAGTTGCCCTTGCCAAGCTGGACATGCACCAGGATGCTGCTGACATGTTGAAGGAGGCTGCTGCTCTTGAAGACAAGAGGCAAAAAGGTGGCAGAGGTTCATAATTCATAACAATCTTCTTTTCGGATCATCGATAGTTCGCTTTATCCTCAAGTTTGTAAATTTTCGAGTGTGAAGTTAGTGCCTATTTCTCAATCAAATTGTATCATACACCTCATGTTCTTGCATTAATAAAAGTTTCATTTTTTTTTTCTGGAAACTTCTGATGATGATATATTACATTTACAAATTGGTTCAGATCAAGGATTGATCCTACATCCACTTGTAACAGCAAGAATTCGTTTTTATTTATTCGTACCAAGTTATCGTTTGTTCTTTGTCCAGTTTTTGAGCTTGAATTTTGGCATGATTTCACATCACAAACAGTTAAACACATGATTTTGGATATGATAATATGGCTGAAGTTTGAAATGAAACATCCTAGTTTTATAAGCAAGCAGCATATATTATGAGGAAGGCTTTTGAGTAATGCAACAGCCAAATCTTATCAAATTGGATACACGAGTGCAACTCGTGATCTGACCCTTTTTACCATCGAAATTAATGCCGACAGAGACCATTTATCATATGCCATCACCACATGGTAGTTATAACAACATAATTTTGTTTATGTAATGCACGAGGTCGATTTCAGATGCTGTTTCAGGAAGAAGAAACACAGAGCCAGAGATATATTACTTGTATATTGTTATGTTGTCTGAGGATGAACGAGCAATCAATGATCGAGAATCTTCTTCACCCACCGTATAATCCGTTCCATGAGAGTTGCTGACTCTGAGACATCACTCACCAATAGGATTTCTCTAAAATCATTCGTGCAGCAGCGACTAAATTAATCGAATATTATCCTAATTATTAATACATAATTAGCATCTGTTAACACATGGGGGGAACAACATAGAGCACAAACATCGGCAGAATAGTAGTGAATCCAGATCTCATCAATATCACATTGCTGGTGCTTCGAATACCCCATTACGATTCCTTTTGTCCCCTTCATCTGCAGACTATATATACACACCAAATGCATCAATTGAGACACCACAAATTTTCTTGATTCAACATTTGCTATTTCAACTCTAATTAATAAGCTCATTTCATCAAAATAAAATAAAAACAAAATGGCATTCTCACCATTGAGATCAAAAGCCCTTCACCATGGCCGCTCTCTTAGTTTCCCTTCTCAATCACACCCTTCCGTTTCTCACTTCAATGAAAACTTGGCCAAAATGGAAGCTTCTACAACAATGGAGGCAAGACTGAGTGGCTTAAGAAACTTGTACTCCGACATCGACGATCTACTCATGCTGCCTCACATTCAACAGATTATTGCACAAGAATGTCAGACAAAATGGATTGATCAAGTGTTGGATGGTTACATAAATCTATTGGATGCTTGCACCACAGCCAAAGATCTATTCTCGCAAATCAAACAACAAGTACAAGAGCTACTTTCTGCTCTAAGGAGAAATGATGTGAATGGCATCAACAACTATCACATCTCCAAAAAGAAGTCAAAGAAGATGATCCTAAAGTCTTTGAAAGATTTAAGGAGCCTCAGATGTAAGAAAAATGTTTCATCCTTGGATAAAGACGATGAAACAACGGCTCTTGTTTGTATGTTGAAAGAAGCAGAATCAGTTACTATTGATGTCTTTGAAGGCTTGTTATCATATGTCATGGGGAACAATGTGCAACCAAAATCGAGCGCATGGTCGTTGTTGTCGAAAATATTGCCGTCCAAGAAAGTATCGAATCAAAGTGAAGAAACAGATTTGAATGAGATGAAAGAGATGGACTCCATCATTCAAATTCTTGAACAAGAGATAGAGTGCTTGTTCAGGCAGTTGATTAAAACCAGAGTTTTCCTGCTAAACATTCTCAACCACTAGACTATAGATTCATTGTGGGATCAAAATTTTGTAGATTAGCTTGATACATACATACTTGTACATGAGAATATACTTGATCATTAAATCAAAGAAATTACTACATGGATTATATCTTCAACATGGCTTGTCTAATTTTCTGATGTTTGAGTATTTGACCATGTTCATTCCTTCATGATTCTTCGAACAACAACTCTACACGACAGGCAAAGTTTTGATCGATCAAGCTTTTTCCATAGTCGCTGAAAATATAATGCAGTAAATTAACTGTGTTAGAATTTATTTCGTGCAGATATAAATTATTTGTGTCAGATTCAGTTTTTCGTTATTGTTGCGTGAAGTGTTGCAACAGTTCGTGAAGCAGTTCGTAAAAACAGAAATAAACGAGACACAAATTTTAATGTGGTTCGGATACAATTGTACCCTACATCCACGGGGACCTGCAAATAAAATTTACTAATTTTTAGTTTTACGAATACAGTAGTAGGACTTAATCAAAATACAAAGACTCCCTCTTTGTTGACGCCGTTCTTATATACTACACTGAATTATAAATCTTCAATTTGCAGCACGTCCCTTGCTCCGCACGGTTGAACTCCCTTCAACGCTGAATCCCTCAGTCGGCGGATCGATCTCCTCCCGAGATCTGTTTAAGCCCCTCTCCCGAAGAACCGATCTTCTTTTTATATAGACGAAGCAAACTTGTGATACTCGTTGAATCTTGGTGTCTTCACCACAAATCCTTGAAGCCGATATATTTTCTATGAAAATCACGTATCACGATGGAGCAATAAAAACGAGAGGAAAAAATATATTTTCTCTGAATTCTTCTCTCGATTAAGATCAAAAGGTCTGGAGCAGCAACGTAAGAGCAGAAAATAATTTTTCTCTCAAAATAAAAGGGATGGCCTCCAAAGACGTTGATGCTCCTCCTTTTATACTTCCTTTTGAATAGTAGAGCCCTGTGCAAATGTATAGCCCATTAGGTTATTTTTATTCTCACGTAAGGAAGAAGAGTTGTGAAACAAATGAAAGTCTTTTGTCAAGAAAGTTCCTTGTTAATCAAAACACTTAGGCAATTTAATAAATTAATGACAAAATAAGAGTTTAAACGAACTAAGGAAACTTCCCTAGTTTTTATACACGGTTTTCACACACGTGCTGAAAAACCGAAATTAGAATCCTCTCGGATTCTAACAATCTCCCCCTTTGTCATCTATTTATTATAATCAAGTCCTCCCCCTTAGTCAAATACCTGAAAATAAAACAATTAGATGATAGACGGAAACAATAAAACTAAGGATCATCATCAACTCTTTCAACAACAAGAGTGGCATCAACTGCTGCAATAGTAAGTGCCACAGTTTCAGCAACTGTTCCCACAGTAGTGGCTTCGGCAGGTGGTTCACAACAAAGTTAACTCCCCCTGCATGTGTATCTCCCCTGTGCATGATCCTTAGGCAGCTCCTCTTGCAAATGCATTCATTCTTCCCCTTTGCTTACTTGGCTTGGTAGACATGGAGATCGGTGGAACGCGACGTGGTAAATCATCCACGTGATAAGAGACTCAGCAAATAACGTCGGCATTATAGCTCCTCCTTTTATATTCTTGTGAAGACCTAAACCAATTAATGACAATAAACATCTCCATAGAATTTCACTTGGTGTTGTGGACTTAGAATCCCACGAGATTCTAACACTCTCCCCCTTTGGCATTGATTGGTCAGAATATTTACTCCCCCTAACTATATGATACATGCATGAACAAGGGTTAGCAAATTCAGAATAACATCTGCACATATAAACTGTTGCAACAGTTTATCAAACAGTTCAGCAGATAGTGTACAGTTGTTCAATTAAGCAAAGAACAATAAAAAATATGCAGTAGCAGAATCAACTTCCCTTTACAATGAATTCCTCCTTATTTGTCATGTATTTCTGCACTATTCCAACAACTGTATGATGCATTGTCTCAACTGTTGTCTGAACTCCCCCTGCATTCCTGTACTGTTCCAGCAGCTGTCTGATGCACTGTCGCAACAGTTGTCGGAACTCTTCCTGTGTTCATGCCATCGCTGACTGTTCTTTTCTCCCCATTTCTGGGCAATCACCATGCATAGATAACTCAACATGGGCTAATGATCTTGATGATTCGAGCAAGCTGTTCAAACACTTAACAAAAAGATCAAACGTAGAGAGAATTTTGAAAGTAAGTAAGCAGAATCACCATACACGACGAGCACACAAAATCACAAACTCACAAACTCAATACCACACGATAATTGCAATGCGAAAATCAAAGGATAGTGATATCAAATCCAACATTAAATAACAAAGGCTACAGACTTTGCCAAACTTCATACGAAACGTGGAAATGTGAGGAGTAAGCTCAATAGATCCGGCTGCAAAAAAAATTAAATTTAACCGGCACATAAACAAAAATCCCGTCTCTCTCTCTCTTTTTTTTTTTTTTTTTTTTTTTTTTTTTTTTTTTTAAATAATGCCTAATGCAAGACGAGAAGTAAACATGACAAAATAAACATGAGTGAAGAGACATATGTGAATAGGATACTGCATGGACAAACAAAACATATGGGATTTATCTTCACATTCACGATAAGCGCAATCCCCAAAAATCCGACTGCCAATGCAACCAACAAACTTAATAATCCCAAGTCAAACACAAAGATGCTCTTATTAGGTAGCGTACACACACGTCTAATGGTAGCTTTTTCTCATGAAAAACATAGCAAATAAAAGGAACGAGATTATGGTGGTCGTGCAATGTGTAGTCCCCTGGGCTTTCTAATTGAGCTTTGTAGTAAGTGTTCGGTCAGGTGGTTTACTGGCTCGACTCAACTAGGCTTCGAACTATTCACTGACCATATATATATAATTTATATTGGCCGTGCAATGTGTAGTCCCCTGGGCTTTCTAATTGAGTCTTGTAGCGAGCTTTCGGCCACGTGATTTACTGGCTCGACTCAAAAAGGCTTCGAACTATTCACTGACCAAATGGTTGTAGATATATATATTAGTAACAGTAGTTCAAGAGTAGCTTTCACTCATTAAAAGAGGCAGCTTTTCCCAATAAAAACATCCAACCATGACAAGACTATTCAGAGAAATAAATAAGTTGGAGCCTTTTAAGTACTCATTTTGGGAATTGGTGAAGTTCTACCCCCACAAAATTTAGAAGTACACGAAGTATCAAACTCACATTAGTCTCAATCATATGCAGTATGCTTAATGCAGGTCCTATATGAGATGCAAAAACATATGAAGTGTCCTACCACTAAAAGTTGCAAGTCTGGACACACAGACTGTTGCAACAGTTCATGCAACTGCATCAGATTAAACAACATAAATTCCCAGCGATTTTCGCAAGGAATCAAATCTCTGTGCATCAAGGGTTTTTGCAAAAGCATCAGTTAATTCATTCTCTGTTGCAGCATAATCAATTGAGACAACCCCCTTTTCGACCAAGCCCCTTATGAAAAGATGACAAATATCAGTAAGCTTAGTTCTCGAATGCTGAATTGGATTCATAAACTTATTTTTCGCATACAAATTATCACAATTCAGATTACCAAGTTTTTTATTCCCCAAACTAGCTTTGTCACCAGAACTGTTGGAACAGTTAGTACAATCATCACATGAGTTTAAAGAAGTAATGGCAGATAAACAATTAAGATCAGACTTCTTTACCCAGATTTTTTGTTGAGTTTTATTCACTAAATCAACCTTTATCTTGGGTTTTTGAGACGACACAAAAGTGTGATCAATTTTAGCGGAAAGTGGTGAGCGGGCCATTATTCTTTTAACCATTTTCAAGTACTTAAAACACCTGGGTCGTATATGACCAGGAACATGGCAAAAATGACAGGTAGGAACAAAAACTTTTCTTTGAAATGGCTGTGTTGGTGCAACTGTCGCAACAGTCTGTGAAACAGTGGATTGCTTAACAAAATTGATTTTTCTTTTAGGATTTTCTTTCTGTTTCGATGCACCAGTAGATAGCTGGTTACCCCCTATACCTATACGACAGTAGTTCGGCTGATTTTTCTTCAAAATTTCATTCAAAGTTACTCTACCAGTATTAAACTTAGAAATAACATCTTAGGTTTGAGCAAATTTAACCTGCAAGCTATCTATTTCTCTACTAGAAGAAATAACATTTTGTTCAAGAGTAGAAATTCTTACCTTCAACACTTTATTTTCCTCTATGAGAACATGCTTATCATTTTCAAGGCGCTTATTTACCTCAGATACTTCAAGCCACTTCCGGTACATTTTTTCATATACATCTTTCACCTCTTCGAGGGTTGGCTCTTCATCATCACTACTGCTCTCAGATTCACCTGCAAAATTAAATGATGAAGTCAGACTATTGTCCTTATTTAAAGATAATTCATCATACCTGAAATCTGTCGGACAGACTGTTGCAACAGTTCCCTCGGTTCTGCTCATCAAAGTAGTACCACTGAATGCCATAAAGTTAGTGGTTTGATCTCCTTTGTTGTTCTCATCCTCATCACTGTCCTCTTTATCACTCCAAATAGTGGTGAGTGACATCTTGTTTTTCTTCAAAGTGCTCGCACACTCGGCCTGAATATGTCCAAAACCCCCACACTCTCGACATTGCTTTCTCCTAGACTTTGCATCACCAAAATAACCATTATTAGAAAACTTTTTAAATTTGTTAGGGTTAACAGACTTACCTGATTGAGAGGAATTTTCTCTATTTTCAATTTTTTGACGCAGGCTTTCGAGGTTATTTGACATAATTGCTAAGGATTCTTCAACATCAATGTCACACTCATGAAATGTTTGGCCTTGTGAGATGCCATGGGAAGCTTCAGCTTGGAATGCCACATTCTTCACCTTTTTCTTTTCTCGAATATTTGCTCTAAAATTCATTTCTTGGGTTTGCAGTTTACCCATGAGTTCATCTAGCTTTAGCGTATTGATATCTCTCACTTCTTCGATTGCTGCAACTCTGTAAGCGAATCTTTCTGGTAATGAACGTAGTGCCTTTCTTACCAACTTTGTTTCCGAGTATTGTTCACCTAGTGCATACGATTCATTTGAAATATCACATAGCTTAGCGTGGAAATCAGCAATCGTCTCGTCCTCCTCCATATGAAGACTCTCAAATCTCGTGGCTAGCATCTGCAACTTAGATGTTTTAACAGTTGATGTGCCTTCATACGTCACTTGTAGGATCTCCCATGCCCTTTTTGCTGATTCACACGATGCTATCAGTTTGAACTGATTGTCACCAACGCCACTGAAAATTGAGTTTATCGCCCTCGAGTTGTAATTGGCAAGTAATATCTCTTCATTAGTCCATGCTTCTTCTGGTTTTACCGTTTGTATACCATCCGTTCCTTTAGCCATGGGCGGGGTCCAACCAGTCACAATAGCACGCCAAGCTCGTTCATCAACTGACTTGATGAACATCTTCATCTTCGATTTCCAGTAAGAGTAATTTGATCCATCCAAGAGAGGTGGTCGTACTGTAGAAGCTCCTTCACGATGAAACATATCTGCATAAAACAAATTAAAAAATTAAATCCCAAAATCTCACTAAGTGTATCTAGTGACAGGCTCTTGATGCCAATTGTTAGAATTTATTTCGTGCAGATATAAATTATTTGTGTCAGATTCAGTTTTTCGTTACTGTTGCGTGAAGTGTTGCAACAGTTCGTGAAGCAGTTCGTAAAAACAGAAATAAACGAGACACAAATTTTAATGTGGTTCGGATACAATTGTACCCTACATCCACGGGGACCTGCAAATAAAATTTACTAATTTTTAGTTTTACGAATACAGTAGTAGGACTTAATCAAAATACAAAGACTCCCTCTTTGTTGACGTCGTTCTTGTATACTACACTGAATTATAAATCTTCAATTTGCAGCACGTCCCTTGCTCTGCACGGTTGAACTCCCTTCAACGCTGAATCCCTCAGTCGGCGGATCGATCTCCTCCCGAGATCTGTTTAAGCCCCTCTCCCGAAGAACCGATCTTCTTTTTATATAGACGAAGCAAACTTGTGATACTCGTTGAATCTTGGTGTCTTCACCACAAAGCCTTGAAGCCGATATATTTTCTATGAAAATCACGTATCACGATGGAGCAATAAAAACGAGAGGAAAAAATATATTTTCTCTGAATTCTTCTCTCGATTAAGATCAAAAGGTCTGGAGCAGCAACGTAAGAGCAGAAAATAATTTTTCTCTCAAAATAAAAGGGACGGCCTCCAAAGACGTTGATGCTCCTCCTTTTATACTTCCTTTTGAATAGTAGAGCCCTGTGCAAATGTATAGCCCATTAGGTTATTTTTATTCTCACGTAAGGAAGAAGAGTTGTGAAACAAATGAAAGTCTTTTGTCAAGAAAGTTCCTTGTTAATCAAAACACTTAGGCAATTTAATAAATTAATGACAAAATGAGAGTTTAAACGAACTAAGGAAACTTCCCTAGTTTTTATACACGGTTTTCACACACGTGCTGAAAAACCGAAATTAGAATCCTCTCGGATTCTAACAAACTGATATTTGAGTTTTGACTTCAAATTTTCTGAATCCAGATTTTTCCTTGTTTTTACTTTTCATTAGAGCTTCATCTTCCCCACACCACCCACCCCGCCTCCTGCTCACCCCCCCACCCCCCCCCAAAAACCTTAACTGGTACATCCACCGCCGCACACATCGGAGAGCCACCATTTATGAGTAACTGAAATCGTCTCTGGCGGCGGCCTTGGTTATGGGCGTCGTGAGGGAGTTGGTTATGGCGGCGGCCGTGGTCGAGGCGGTTACGGTGGTGACCGTGGCTACTCTTCCCATGGCGGTGGCGGTTCTGAAGGAAATTTCAAATTTATTTGGATTTCTTTAGTAATTTCGTGTTAAATTGTTCAGATGCCGTTTTTGATTTGGTTTTAATGGCTACTCTATTTTTTATCGTTTGTTTTGAAATTTTCCATGTACGAATAATGTTTACAGAGTTCAAAGATCGATGAAAGAAGTGACTTGTTGTTGTTACACCTTATGAAGAAAAAAACAATTGGGTTAATTTGGAGAAGATGGCTTTTCTGAAAGTGCCAAGGACTGAATTGAAAATTTTGAAGAATTTGATTTTGGAGCTGAATTTTATTGGGGTGAATCTATAATTTTTGAAATTTAGAATTGAAAGGATATTTTAGTCTTTCCAGGGTCAAAAATACGCACCCAGGGTGAATCTGTAATTTATTTGCTATTTTTTTTATTTTTAATTCAGGCCACACGATGGCATGGCCATGTATAATTTAACAATACCGACGTTGTCACGATTCCTATTGTCTGTGAGGAGAGAACAATTACTGACGAAATCATTAAAGAGTTATTTAAAGGAAAATAATAATATAATGTTGAATTAATCTCACATGTTTATAGTTTCAGCAGAGATGAATCCACATTTTGTCTTTTCTGCTTGTTAAGCAATTATCATTAGTTCACATTTAACAACGATGATCAGACGTGCCACGAAGTAAAAAATTCCTGCTACAAAATTGAGATCAATAATGCATGCTGGACAACAGGCACAGACATTTTTTATATATATATATATATAAAAGCAGAACTTGAAAAGCCACTCATGTAATTATAACTTAGAGAAATTATTTAGCAACATGTGCATGCAATTATACGAAACATTAATAATAAGAACAGAGTGGATATAATATATGATAAGTGAGGTCGCACGAGGGCCTTGTAATAGTTCAATAATATCTGAGTTGTCAATATTCCGTTTGTCTTTTAGCAGTGATAAAAAAAATGAAAATCATGTAAAATTTGTCCTTTGGGTTTGTTGATCAGTTCTTTGCACACCTGTAAAATGTTAAAATGAGTTAGATCCACCCTCATGTAGAGTTGTTGTTAGAAGAATCATGAATGAATAATGGACATGGTCAAATACTCAAACATCATAAATAAAATTAGACAAGCCATCATGTAGAAGATATAATCCGTGTAGTTTGTCTTTGATTTACTGAATCAATTGTATATTCTCATGTACAAGTATATATAATCCTCCTAATATTAATGTACAAATTAATTTTTGATCCCATATATAATGGATCTAAACCCTAGTGGTTGAGGATGTTTAACAGGAAAACTCTGGTTTTAATCAACTGCCTGAACAAGCACTCTATCTCTTCTTCAAGAATTTGAATGATCAAGTCCATCTCTTTCAACTCATTCAAGTCTGTTTCTTCACTTTGATTCGATACTTTCTTGGATGGCAATACTTTTGACACCAATGACCATGCGCTCGATTTTGCTTGCACATTGTTCCCCATCACATATGATAGCAAGCCTTCAAAGACAGCAATAGTAACTGATTCTGCTTCTTTCAACATACATACAAGAGCCATTGTTTCATCGTCTTTCTCCAAGGATGAATTGCTTTTCTTACATCTGAGGCTCCTTAAATCTTTCAAAGACTTTAGGATCATCTTCTTTGACTTCTTTTTGGAGATGTGATAGTTGTTGATGCCATTCACATCATTTCTCCTTAGAGCAGAAAGTAGCTCTTGTACTTGTTGTTTGATTTGCGAGAATAGATCTTTGGCTGTGGTGCATGCATCCAATAGCCTTATGTAACCATCCAACACTTGATCAATCCATTTTGTCTGACATTCTTGTGAAATAATCTGTTGAATGTGAGGCAACATGAGTAGATCGTCGATGTCGGAGTACAAGTTTCTTAGGCCATTTAGTTTTGCCTCCATTGTTGTAGAAGCTTCGATTTTGGCCATGTTTTCATTGAACTGAGGAACGGAAGGGTTTGATCGAGATGGGAAGCTAAGAGAGCGGCCATGGTGAAGGGCTTTTGATCTCAATGGTGAGAATGCCATTTTCTTTTCTTTATCGATCTTTGATGGAATGAGGCTTATTAATTAGAGATGAAGTAGCAAATGTTGAATCAAGAAAATTTGTGATGTCTCAATTGATGCATTAGCTGTGTATATATATAGTCTATAGATGAAGGGGACAAAAGGAATCAATCGTGATGATATAATTGAAGCACCAGCATTATATATATGTGATATTGAGATTTGGATTCACTACTATTCTGCCGATGTTTATGCTAATATCTTGTTCCCCATCCTGATACCAATGTAATAAATTAATGTATATATGACTCGATTATTAGTCAGCTCGTACACAAATACTACGCCTCAGCACCTCGATCTCATGGAACGGAACGGAATGTACGGTGGGTGAAGGTGGATAGTGATGAATCTTTGGTTGTTCAGCATCAGACAACATAAATATACTAGTAATATTTTTCTGGCCTTTTGTTTCTTCTTCCTAAAAATCATCTCATCTCATCTCATCTCGTGCATTGCATTGTATTGCATAAAATAAAATTATGATCTGTCAACATAATATATGCTTACTTGTTGTCAGTGGGTGCTGGAGGACAATTTGCGCTCGTGCATGCAATTTCATAGATCTGGCTGGCTCTACCATTACTCAAAAGCCATGTAATCAAATTTTTAGTTTATGAAATATTTTTGAATTTTAGCTAAAATTAGAAATCAATAGATTTTTTTTATTCTTAATGGGTTTTTTATTTATTTTTCATAATTAAAATGGAAATAAAACAGGTATAGATGTACATACATATATGTAATTAATATATATATATATATATATATATATATATATATATATATATGAAATCGGGGGTTGTTTGGGGACAAACTCCATAATTCAGGGGTACAAACTATATTTTCCCCATATTAATATATGCTTTTCAATAAGCATGTGAGATTAATTCAAGATTATATTATGGTTTAAGTATCTTTTTAATAATTTGGTCAGTAATTGTTCTCTCCTCACAGACAATTGGAATCTGACAACTTTGGTATTGTTAAACTATACATGGCCATCGCGTGGCCTGAATTTTATAACTATATAATTTACCTGGAAATTTGAGATATTTCTGTTTAACTGTGTCAATCATTCAATGCAATGCAGAATAACACGAGCCCAGATTAATTTCTTTAATTTAAACATACAACAGCCAAACTTATTGAAAAGAGTTTTAAATTATCAATGATGAAGTAATTGCAACTCATACCAAATTATTGCATGTGGCTGACAGATTGTTCAGTTTTCATATTTTCATTTTCTATACAAATGCATCTACTAAATGGTAGATAATTCTTTCTTTTAAAAAGAAACTAAAATTAAAATAATAATAAAAATAAATTGGTAGATAATCCTTTAATCCAGGTACTCCCGGCGTGTTCTTAATTATTTGTTTAATTTGGTTCTAATGAGAAATAAAAAAATAAATGAATGCAAATTCACAAACATCAGGAAATGAACAAGCAATGTAGAAGAGATATAATCCATGTATTTTTTTCTTTGATTTAAAGAATCGGGTATTCTGTACAAGTATGTATGTATAAAGCTAATCTACAAAAATTTTGATCCAAAAATGAATCTAAAGTCTAGTGGTTGAGAATGTTTAGCAGGAAAACTCTGGTTTTGATCAACTGTCTGAAGAAGCACTCTATCTCCTCTTCAAGAATTTGAATGATCGAGTCCATCTCTTTCATCTCATTCAAATCTGTTTCTTCACTTTGATTCGATACTTTCTTTGATGGCAATATTTTCGACACCAGCGACCATGTGCTCGATTTGGGTTGCACATTGTTCCCGATGACATATGATAACAAGCCTTCAAAGACATCAATAGTGACTGATTCTGCTTCTTTCAACATATGTACAAGAGCCTTTGTTTCATCGTCTTTATCCAAGGATGAAACATTTTTCTTACATCTGAGAGTCCTTAAATCTTTCAAAGACTTTAGGATCATCTTCTTTGACTTCTTTTTGGAGATGTGATAGTTGTCGATGCCATTCACATCATTTCTCCTTAGAGCAGAAAGTAGCTCTTGTACTTGTTGTCTGATTTGCGAGAAGAGATCTTTGGCTGTGGTGCATGCATCCAATAGCCTGATGTAACCATCCAACACTTGATCAATCCATTTTGTCTGACATTCTTGTGAAATAATATGTTGAATGTGAGGCAACATGAGTAGATCGTCGATGTTGGAGTACAAGTTTCTTAGGCCATTTAGTTTTGCCTCCATTGTCATAGAAGCTTCCATTTTGGCCAAGTTTTCATTGAAGTGAGAAATGGAAGGGTTTGATTGAGAAGGGAAACTAAGAGAGCGGCCATGGTGAAGGGCTTTTGATCTCAATGGTGAGAATGCCATTTTGTTTTTTTTTTATTTGGATGAAATGAGGCTTTGAAATAGGAAATGTTGAATGAAGAAAATTTGTTGTGTCTGAATTGATGCATTTGGTGTGTGTATATATAGTGTGTAGATGAAGGGGACAAAAGGAATCATAATGGGGTATTCAAAGCACCAGCAATGTGATATTGATGAGATCTGGATTCACTACTATTCTGCCGATGTTTGTGCTCTATGTTGTTCCCCATGTGTTAACAGATGTTAATTATGACATTATTCTGATGGATGATTCGATTATTAATCGCTGCACGAATGCCCTAATAATTTTAGAGAGTTTGTATCGGTTGTGATGTCTCAGCGGCTCTTGTGGAACGGATTATACGGTGGGTGAAGGTGCCAACCACATGAATATTGATGAATCTTTGATTCTTCATCCTCAGACAACATAATTATACTAGTAATATTTATCTGGCCTTGTGTTCCTTCTTCCTAAAACAGAACCTGAAATCATCTCGTGCATTACATAAAAAAAATTATGTCGTTGTAAATCACCATAATTGCATTTGATGTCATATTTGATCTGTCAATATTATAATTTGAGGTGGCATTTCAATGTTAGAAGGGGGCAGGTCACCAGCTGCACTCGTGCATACAATTTGATTAATTTGGCTGTTGCATTACTCAAAAGCCTTTAGATATAAAATATGTATGTTTCGTGATGGTAAGAAACATTAATACGGAAACATCGCCATAGTATCATATGCAAAAGCATGTGTGACACTTGTTTATTTATTACAACACCTTCTCCCCTTTATATACCAACACAAAATTGACAGACGAAGCAACAGCTCGTGATTTATGCCTTTCCAAAAGAGAGCCACAAGTTTCATGATTTAGAAGGCCCTATTGGCGTTAATAAGAATGGCAATATACATGTGTTGGGAAATTAATAAATAATATCAGCACATTGGCAAGAAAGGAGCGAAATTGTCAAGCCAGGGGCTGAATTGTGTCCAGAAAGAATCTTGAGTCCAGTCCGTGTTGAATTTAGGAACTTGTAGCTCTGCTATATTATCGCTTCCGTTCGGCAAAACGATGCTAGAGCAACCCTTCACTTTACTACTCTCCTTCACATGCAATAAGATTTCCTCATTTTCTTTCTTTAGTACTTCAATGTTGTTTATTTCCTCAAATTGGTTGCAAAAGGAGAGCATGCAATCCATTGGTGGAGGAGATAACGATGAACAATTAGTGTCCGACTTAGTTTCGTCATCTTCTTCAACTGCAGTCCTATACTCCAACACCTTCAAAGAGGTTGCCTTTCTATATATCTTACACAACACTATGTCCTGCATACATACATGCATGTATATATTATCAGACATATATGTCTATTTTAAAAAACACATGTAACATAGGAATACTATATGACATCGATGTACCTTGGGAGGGGAGCATTTGTCGGGCAAGCGAAACTCGTTCATGACCCAATCAGTCTTTGTTCCACGTGGTGCTCTGCCCTCGTAGAAAACAAGTGTTTTCTTCAGACCTAACACCTTTTTGGGATCCGATGTTGTATGTATTTGACGGTCCGAACCGGTTGCCTTCCAGAACCCGTTTTCAGTAGTACGGTTCGGTCTTCCTCCGCTGCCATGTTTTCTGTCCCTGGGCACGAAAAAGTACCACTCTCTTTCCCCTATTTTTGCCAGCCCTGTTTTTTTTTTTCATTATTACAAATCAAAACATTATAACAGCCATCCCTATAGATCATTAAGAAAGTATAATTATTGATTGAATATTGATTGAAAAAGTAGAATTAGGTAGGTACCAGGCAGTTCCCTGGGATGATGATTGTATATATTCAAGAAACCGATGATATCGCCGCCGCCGCCGCGTAATTTCTTACCAAAAACCATAGTTTTGAGGTAAAAACTAAGGAGCTCTTCCTCTGTTGGGTGAAACCTGAATCCAGGCAAGTTTACCTCACATGATCTTGATTCATCCATGGACATGAAGATATATATTAATATTATTGAGAAAATATTAGCCAAGTCGTCTCACCACTAAACATAAACTTGTAGTATGCAAACATCACTACCGAGGAGGGTTCATTTATAGATAGTATTGGTCCTTCCTTAATACTACTTAGCTTATTTCTCCCACCATAATAAAATTTCAAAGTTTATGTGGGCCATTAATCACTTGTCCAGTCTTGCCATTAGCTGACAGAATTACCGAATTAATTCACGCGGTTTGTCGAAGAAAAAACATGCATTTAATTAGGTATCTATCTCTCTCTCTCTCTCTCTCTCTCTCTATATATCTTTTTAGACAAGGAATTAATGTATCTAAAAGACTTGGCCGAGCAAAGATTAATGTAGAGAGAATTAAGAATCTTGACTACGTACATACGTACGTACCTCCCATGAATTTTGAATTCAAAAAGGTCCCATATTCATCATGTGGTGACACAACACGATATATTACTCTTCATTTTGAGTAACGCTTTCATATATATTCAACAAATTTTGTAAATATGCAGCAGCATCTCGAAATTAAACGTCATGCAGACCCTTCACATTCCACTTCAAGTAGTATATATTGATTCCAATGGTTAATTAATTCATTCATTATTATTATTATTAATATTCCTTAACATTAATAATTAATATTTGATAAATTTATAGACAAGTATATAATATTAATAATATACTTGCGGACGGTGACTAATTAGTGTGTGGCATGCATTAATATGTATGTATATGTGATATATGTTGGTGCTAGAGAATAAGTAACATAACCGCGTCGAGAATGAAATTGGAATGTAATAAGAGAACAAGTAATTAGAAAAACAATACACAATCAACATCGCTTGACTTGTGAAAGTCTTCCACGAAGACTGTCTTTGCAAAATGGGGCCCATTTCTTGACTCCAAATACTTGACTAATTCAAACTACATGGAATTTCCACCTTTTCTTTTTCATTCATCTACACTCTTAACTAATTGATATTACTGAATTATATAACTTTTTTTTTTATTAAAATGCACATACATTCCCTTAAAGAAGTAAAACTGAATACACAATAAATTAAACAAAAAATAATAATTTCCATCAATTTAATTAAAAGAATTCACGAATTAGATAACAAATTGCTTATTCATAATTTCAATCAATATAAGAACTTGTTGCATATTTGTCAATAATAAAGGCGGGCTTTAAACTGAATTTGGGCTTCCCAATAAATTGTTTCACAACTTTGCTTCAATTATTAATATGGCCCATCAATCCAACTTTGCTTCAATTATTAATAAAACAAATAAAAATAAAATTATATATAGGGTTTTTGGCACTTTGCACCCTTAAATTACACCATTTTGGCACTTTGCACCCTTAAATTTCAAAATTGGCAGATTGCACCCTTTAAACATAAATTGTTTGGCACTTTGCACCCCAAAACATTTTTGGCTTAGAAAACTTACCTGCAACTTGCTGGAAACCTGGAAGATGGGCAAATTCATAATTTTCTTATTATCTATTTTCTTCCCTCAATTCTTGATCACCGTTCCACCATTTTTATCTTTCGTCCCTTCGAACAAAAAAATCCTAAAATCTTTTTTAGCTATTTCTTTCAATGGTGAAATCGGTACAAACACTAAACAATAATACAATCACTTTTCTTTTTTCTTTTGAGTATGAAAAATAATGTAACTGGAAATTTTAGACCGAGCCCTAAATTTTTTTTTTTTTAATAGTCAAATGATAAGATAAGGCTACTGAGAAGTTTATTTGGTGGTAGAAGGGTGGTGCCTATTAGTTTCAAGATGGGAATCTTTTTGCTGCCATTGAATAGTTTGGATCTGTAAAATTATTTAAAAAAAAAAATAGCTACCATGAAATAAAACTTGATTTTCTGAAGGTGTGTTATTGGACTCTTGTCTATATATTCCGACCATTCTTCAGTTTTAGTTCAGAATGTACATATTATGGCAAATAGAAACGACTAAGAAGAATTTAGAATTTTTTTATTAATAGGACGAAATATAAAAATAGTGGAATGATGATTAAGAATTGGGGGAAGAGAATAGATAATTAGAGAATTGCGAATTTACCCATCTTTCAAGTTTTCAACAAGTTGCAGGCAATTTTTCTAAGCAAAAAGTAATTTGGGGTGCAAAGTGCCACACAATTTATTTTTAAAGGGTGCAATCTGCCTATTTTGCAATTTAAGGATGCAAATTGCCAAAAACCCTTATATATAATATACAAAATATATTGGTTAACATTTAAAGGAAGAAAGAAAAAAAGCAGAAAAAAAGGAAGATAAGAAGTAGAAATAAAGAAAAGAAAAGAAAGAGAAGTGGAAATGAGAGGTTGGGGTAAGAAAGAGGGTAGGTGACAACATTTGAGTGCAAGTTGTGTTATAAAAAGTGAAGCCTCATACACTACTACACCCACTTCTCTTGTCCTTAACTCCACACACACACACACACCATAACCCCCCAATTCCCACACAAATACACACATAAAAGGGAAACAAGATAACACAACATATTTGTAAGGTTCATAACTCACATTTCATCCAACACCACAAACAGTACCTTAAAACACTGTCTCAAATAAAAAAGGAAATATAATATGCATTGTGAACAAAAACCACACAGCACAGCTTGCAAGTCAGGCACAAAATGCAGGCATGCAATAAGCCTGAGCCTGAGCCTTCAATATATATACAGACAGACACAATAGAATAAAGCTGCATGCTCCTCTACTACTGCCAAAATATTTTGTTCCATTCCTTTTGTTTCTTCTACTTTGCTCTCTCACATATCAACATTTATATTTAAGAGCAACATGTCACTTATATATATATATTCATCAAATACACTATGATGAACATTAACTACTACTTTGACACCATTCACCATTATTAATATGGCCCGGGTCACTAATATTATATTCAAATGACTGAAGCAATTTCAGCCTGCTGCAAGCCACTGAATCCCAATTGTTTTGCCGGCACCGGTGGTGTTGGTGGCGGTGGTGTGGCCGGACAAGTTGGCTGTTCAATTTCTACAACATCCCAGTTCAACTTGGCCACATCTTCATCTTGAACAGGCACGTATTCCTATGATATATGTATCATCAGACAAAAGCAAAATACACATCATCAACAAATTAAGGCTAAACTGTCAAGATTCTTCTTACCCATGTATTGTCTGTCTGTACCATTTTAGTGAAACATGAGAAGACTATGGGAAAAAAGATACCTCAATAAAAACAAAATTAATCGAGTGTCCAAATTAATATATTAGAACAAACCTCCAGTTTTTGGACAAGGTCCTTTGCGTTTGGGGCAGATACAAAGATGTGACGCTGAGATGGCTTTATGAAACCATCGTCTACTGCTTTGTCTATGAAAGTGAGGAGGAAGTTGTAGTAGCCATCAACATTCAGTAACCCCACCTAATTATTAATCAATATTAATTCATCGGTCTCAATCTCAGCACACAATATTTATTAATTAATAATTAATTAATTAATAGGCTGTGGCTTAGGTTCATATCCATACTATTAATTAAGCAATAACTAAAAAGGTCAACTAGTAGTTTAATTAGTGCAATGCAGCAACTATGCTTATGTGTAAAGATTTTGTGGTGGTGTTTAGTTTGCACAGAAAAAAAATATAAAAATACTTACAGGCTTGTCATGGATTCCCAGTTGAGCCCATGCTATAACCTCCAACACCTCCTCCAAAGTGCCATACCCTCCTAATAACAACCACAACATGATCATGATGAACAGGTGCAATACAAAAAGACAACTTATTGACAGAATCAAAGAATGTTTATGCATTACTCTGTGTGTGTGTGGGTGAGAGAGAGAGAGAACCTGGCAAAGCGATGAAGCAATCAGAATGGCGGGCCATCTCAGCCTTTCTCTGATGCATATCGGCCACCACTCTCAACTCACCAACAGTCACACCAGTTTTCTGCAATGAATCAATATACAATAACACAGATAAAAATACAATCTTTACATATTTATACAGAATAAAATGCTGGATTAAATTCAAAAACATTGGAAGCCAAACCTCTTTGCCAACCAAAGTTCTTGGTATGACCCTGGTGATACAATAAAATCCAAAAATAGATTTAGTACGAAAGAAAAAAAAAAACACAAACACAAATATTCTCATGTGATTGAAAGAGACATTATTATTCAGAAATCAGAAAAGAAAAAATACCCAAGAACATGTCCGCCACCAGCATGAACGGCTTTAGCCACCAAACCCATGAGGCCAATGCTTCCTCCACCGTACACAAGATCCAACCTTTTCGCCACCTTCATGCAAATACATGTATCATTTACTTATTAATCATTCAAATGTAAAGAGGAGAAACAAAAAGAAGACAAAAAGGCAGAATCTTGAATCTTGTTGTTGAATAAAAAAAAAAAAAAAAAGTACCAGCTCCTGCCCTAGTTCGAGTGCCGCTTCTCTGTAACATTCCCTCTTCCCAGAACTACTCCCACAGAAGACGCAAACCCTACCGAATCTCGATTTTACAACAACTTTGTCTTCCATTCTTTTTTTCTTTATTTTTTCTAATTAGTGTTTCGTGTTTTAATTTGGCGCAGTTTTCAGTGGGAAAAACCAAAGGACTTGGGAAACAACACACTATGTACCTGCGGTTACTAATAGGAATGGAAAACGTAAATGGATGCTCTCTTCTTATATAAAGAGGAGTAATAATAATGATTAAACGCAGACAAAAGAAAGGCTACTTTTCATCTCGGCTTGGGGTTTGCGCTTTCGAACCCCGAGCGTACACGTGGCTCTGCACCTACTCATCATCAATTATATTATACCTCATTCATTTGATTAGATTAGATTAGATTAAACCCTTGGACTAATTTGAGTTAAACACCTTAGTGGGTGGGTTTATGAGTTTAAATTAATGGAATTAGCCCATTAACTTAATTATTTGTTAATGGACTATTTGTTTGGGTTGGGGCCCAATAGTCCCGGATCCTCTCTCTAGCCATGTTCTCCTATTCAATAATATCACATCTACTTAATTGGGCTTTAATATTTAATAATCAATGCATATGGTATGCTCATAATTACTAATCATACAATTCTTTCTTACTAACAAACTTACATCTATTCTCATCTAATTTCCATCAAACAACTTTGAATTCTTGAAACTTTAAGTAATTATGATTTTAATTTAATGGACTTTTTAAGTACAAATTTTGGTCTTAGATTTTTTTGGTTAATGTTAAATATATATATTTTTTTTATTATATATGTATAAATAAATAAATAAAGAATGAAGAGTGAAAGGACGAAGTGGGGGATGTAAATGTAATGATATAGAAAATGAGGAGTCAAATCAGCAGAGTGTTGCATTATCACTTTGCCTAAAATTAAGCTAATTTGTACAGACTCCTATTTCAATCCATTTAATGCAATACTGCAACACAATCATTCCTTCTAATTCCTCGTGTCACAGACACGTGCAGTCATTTCTTGTCTTCAATCTTTTTCCCTTTTCTTTTAATTATTCCTACTTTTAATTTATTTTTTTAAAATAATACTACTATCTTATGAAGATATTATTAAAGTAGCAATGAAACCTTCACTTCATAATGATCATGTTAATTACCAATAAGACTTGGCTTAAGAATATTGGAGGGTTTTTCTTAAAGTTGAAATAGACTAGACGAGGGGTGGACTGCAAAACAATATATCCACAAGGGGTTAAGTGATATTTATGCTAAAATTAATATCAGAAATAGAAAAAAGTAGGGGACCTTTTCGTGTAGCATTAGTACTACTCTCACTAAATTGATTGCACGCTTCACTAAAAATAATATAATACAAAAATAAAAAAAGAAAAAGAAAAGATGGAGCAGCAATTATTTAACAAATAAATAATAAATGGGGATGATGACTTTTCACATAAATCTTCACTGTTCATTACACAGTTTGTCTGACCATACTTCACCTTTACCAAATTCGAATGTCCAAAACCTTTGCAGTTGCAGGTCAGTCCTATTTATCTTTCGCATCAATTTTTTATTAATATTTAATAATAACAGTATGATAATTTTAATTAATATTATCAGTATTATTCAATAATATTATGTATTTTTAGTCCTCCATCTATATATCAGCAATATTAATATTTAGATAATTTTGATGGGGCAGATATCGATCCCAAAGTCACAAACACAGCATGAATTAAAGGGATTATGTCGTACGTGAAGAAACAATATAATATAATGCATCATCATCAACGTAACAGAGGGCATTCATTTATATATTAATATAAATATATATATATGGCGTGTATAACTATGAACCACGTAAATACGTTAGTACTCCATATATACATCAAAACATACTATATGTACAATTTCAGTTACAAAAAGAAAAAAAGAAAAAGCCAAGGACAAAATCCAATCCAAGAGGACCACAGTCTCTGCAACTACATATTGTCTCTTTGGACGAGGCCATTTCACAAGTTTTTGTTTCCCGAGTTAAATGTTTTTTTATTTGAAATATCATATCTTTATATTTCAAAAAAGAAAATTAGAACCCTTATTTTTATTTAATTTTAAGCTTGGAAATAGAACCTAATATATTACTAGCTAGGTAACATGGTGTAAACTAAGGTAGGGAGGAGCCGTGGTGGTCGAGCAAAGCTATGGGCGGCGCTTTAATTTCAAATTTCAATAGTGGCCTTTCGCCATGTTCCGTCATTGAATTAACTCCTTAATTTGTTTATTTATTAATTAAGTAATACAATTAATTACTACTTGTCCGTTCACAACTGGTAATTTGTGAATTTAATGCCCAAAACATGATAGGCCTATCTTTCTTAATTAATGTCTCTAGTCTACTAACGTGGCAATTGACATTCAAATGGTATAAAAAGATTCAGCCCAATGGGCCTTGTTTCCTACATCAACATTAACAATAAATAATAATATGACCACGGGCAATTCTTTTATTTTTATTATTTATATACTTGAAAAGAAGAAGTTTCTCAAAAAAAAAAAAAAAAATGTTGATTGTATATAAAGCTAAATGAGAGAGTAATTAAAGGTGGGTTAAATTTAAATTTAAATTGATTGTTTCCAGGTGGAATGATCACAAGGGGAACAGCCTTCTTGAGCAATATCCGTAATTTGGAGGCCCGAATCGTAAATGGACCCGTTTTTCCAGTCAGAAGGCAACACACTTTTGGCCCAATACCATTTCCCATCAAACCCGGCCGTCACAACAAACCGGAATTGGAGCGGCCCATTTGGTACCCTACTTGTGTCCCACACTGCTCCGTATTTCCTGCTCATGTAATTCCAATTTGACGATCCAACCTACAAATTTATATTTAATATTTATTTATTGAAATATATTTTAACAAATTTTGGTAAATGGAAGAAAACTAGAAGAATATGCATGTACCTGAGCAACATCCATGGCGACAACTTGTGTTTGACCACCTTGGTATAACAATTTAACGGCCAGATAATTTGGCTTTTGGCTTGATTCTTCTACTCTAAGGCCTAAATTCTTGTTTTTGTACTCATCACATGCTACTCTGCAGCTCAATCATAATATATATGTAATTAATATGATCATTAATATTTTATGATAGTTAGTATATCTCAATTAATTAATCAACGACAATTCAAAAATATGTGTACGTAACCATATGCCATAAATGTATGAACACAAATCATATATATGACCGTTGAAAAGAATTATAGATCAAGGACTTTGAATTGAAACGGCTAAATAAAATGATACTCCATAATGAGCTGCATTCATTTAATGACCAATTTTTTTCAAAGAATATGGTCACATAAATATTAAATTTCGGGGCAATATAGGTATGTATCTCCTATCCTGTAAAGGTGGGTGTAACAAGACCACTAGCGCTACATTTATCGTTTTCCAATTATGTTATTCATAACCAAAAGCAATAATATGCAACTAATTGAAAATCCATCATTATCATAATTAGTACTAATATTTTCATAAAAACGTCCATTCATTCATTGAATCAATAAATAAACTAGAATAGTAGTAATAGTAATTGGTAATTAGATGTGGTAATTAAGGGCTAACCTCTTGTATTCCACGTCAGCAAGGCCAAGTTTCAAAATTTGGTGGGCCATACCCTTTTTAGCCATGGCCATGAAAGCTCTGCTGCTAACCACGAAATCGGTCTTGTTATCATCATTCCGATCGCTCACTAATACTCTAGTCCCTTCTTTACTGCAAATTTGGTCATCCTTGCATCTTATCTGCCAATAATAAATTAATTAACCAAAAATCAATTGAAAAAATATATATAGGCAATATAGTAATTAATAAAAAAAAAGAAAAAGTACCTGAAAACATGCACCGCAGGCAGCTCCATCTTTGTAAATGGAGGGTGATGCAGCGGCAAGACGACCTTCATTGAATCCTGTAGCCAGAGAACCATAACCACAACTTCCGGCTGCATTCATTATTAAATCATTTTATTTCAATATATATTCAGACAAAGAAAAGATAAGAAAACTAATGAGAGAGAAATTAAAATTACACAGAAGGGGGGGTTGAGGTTTGGAAAAGAAAGCAACTTTGGATTGGTGCACGCAGCGATCACACGCAGTTGCGTAGGAAGCAAGAAGCAGAGTTACTACTAAGCTGCAAATCACACCAAAATATTCACCCATAATAACTATTTAATGTAATAATTTTGTTGAGAATTAATTATGTGAATCGATCAAAGTGGGAATATATATATATATATAGACAGAGAGAAAGAGTGTGTTTGTGTGTGTTTGCGCGTGTGAGTGAGTGGAGAAAAGGAGAAGTGAGACGATGAGGATGGAGTATAGGTAATTACTAATTAATAATAAAAGATAAGAAAACTAATGAGAGAGAAATTAAAATACATATATCCATCATCATTGAAAAAAAAAAGAGCATATATACTCTGTGACTGTGTGTATCATAAAAATAAAATACACGCACTAACACACCCACTTTTTTACACAAACAATACTATATGTATATGCGGGGGGTGAGAACGAGAGACTTTTTTCTTGCTATGTGTTTGTGCGCTTTTATTGCTACTTATAAATTTCTCCATCTTACTATGACTTTCTCAACTATTTCATTTTATAACCATTCATTTCACATTTCTCCTGTGCTTTGCAAACTATTACATTCCAACCAAAAAAGAATCACCAAATTCATAGAATTACATACCTTGCTCTATGCATCATTAATCTCACACAATTACATTTCTACCCACTCTTCTCCGATAAAAACGACACAAGTTCTTCACGCGCCTTTTCAAGTGCAACCCCCAATTTCTCCGGCTCACTTCCGCCAGCCTGTGCAAAATTAGGGCGTCCGCCACCTTTCCCACCGCACAATTTAGCTATCGGCCCTATAAACTTCCCAGCCTGAATCCCCAAACCAACTACTCCAGGACTAAACGCAACTATTAAACTCACTCTTTTCTCATCCACGCACGAACCCAATACAACTGCCGCTGGATCTTCTAAACTATCCACTAAATACTCAGCAGCACTCTTTAATGCATCACCATCAATTTCGTCCATGCTCTCAACCAACACCCTGGACCAAACATTTTCATTCCAACTTCAAATTTCATGTCTTAAATATATGTTATGTAATAATAAGACATTACTTCTTCTTTTCTTTTACCTTATCTTTAACGACGATCCTATAGTAACCGCTTTGCTAATCATAGTCGATGCCCTGTAAATCGCTGCTTTTGCACGTGCCGCCGAAACTTCACCCCTTGCGTCTCGTAGGTCTTTCAACAGATTGTTCACTCTCGTTGTGACATCTTCAGCATTCACCTTCACCAAATTAAACCACATTAATTATTATTATTAATGAATAATTAGCCACTTCAAATAATAAGATGATATTTAAGTAAGGAAATTTGCATACTTTGAGAGTAGAACAGAGCTGCTTCATATAGTTATCTCTTGCAATTACATACTCGATAAAAGCTTCACCGGCCACAGCTTCAATTCGTCTCACCCCAGAAGCAACTCCTTGCTCGGATATTATTTTGAAGCCACGTATTTCACTAGTATTGCTCACGTGGGTCCCACCACATAGTTCCATCGATACACCAGGTACCTCCACCACTCGTACCTATGTACGAGTTGCATTAGAATATTATATAAATTAAACAGTCTAAAATTACCTGTGCTCCATTAGAAGAAAAATAAAAATCAATAGTTTTGTACCTGTGCTCCATATTTTTCGCCAAACATGGCAATAGCACCAGCATTCTTTGCATCGGCCAATTGCATCACTTTCGTTCGAAGGAGTGTCGCATCTCCAATCCACTTGTTAATCAACCCTTCGATTTCCATCACTTCGTTTTCGCGTAGTGGTCTATTGAAATTGAAGTCAAACCTGAGGCGGTCAAAGGCCACCAGCGAACCAGCTTGAGATGTTTCTTGCCCTATTACTTTCTTAAGTGCCGATTGGAGCAAATGTGTAGCTGTATGATGAACCTACCAAAACAACCATATATCAAAATAATAACTGAATTTTGTTAATAATCAAACAATAGACGAGTATTAAAGACTCACACCTTCACACGCTGCCTCAAGTTTGTATCTACTTCAGCTTCTACTTCTCCACCTACATCTATAACACCTTCTTTGACTGTACCTTTATGAACAAATATATTACCGAGGGACTTTTGGACATCCTTAATCTCCACAACAGCTTCTTTAACATTTCCAGATTTAGTAACATACAAAAAGCCGTGGTCCCCAATTTGCCCCCCTGACTCAGCATAAAATGGGGTTCTGTCTAGTAATACCTCAACTTCATTTCCTTCGGAAACTTGCTCTACCGCCTTGCCATTTACTAAAAGACCCTCAATAACTGCTCTCGTCGAAAGTGTGTCATAACCAAGAAATTCAGTGTCTGAAATATTTTCTGTCAACTCCGCCCCGTTTTCAACCGAGAGTTTGACTGTGTTATGTGCAGCTTGAGACTGTCTTCTTTGGCTGTCCATTTCTACGTCGAAACTTTCCATATCTATGCCAACACCTCGTTCATCTGCAACCTCTTTTGTTATCTCCACAGGAAAACCAAACGTATCGTACAGGACAAAAGCGTCTTTTCCAGATATACAAGGTACAGTTCCGTTAATCTGAGCAGTGGACAATGCATCGGTTAGAATTTGTTCTAGAAGCTTCTCTCCTCTCTCGAGTGTCGATACAAAGCGAAGCTCCTCTCTTTTCAGTTCCTCGAATATGCGGGCAGCTCTTATTTTTACCTCAGTATCTATATTTGTGCTTAGTTTGATAACTTCTTCGGCAAGTATTGGCAAAAACGCTCCGTCAAGATTTCCCATCCCATCCCCCTTTATACCTAACAGCCTGCCTGTTCGAACGGCTCTTCTGATTAGCCTTCGAACCACATAGCCTCTACCGATATTTGATGGGAAAACTCCATCTGATATAAGATAAACTATTGCACGCATGTGATCTCCGATTATCTGAAAAGGATGAAATTATAAATAAATAATTCAAGATTTTAGAAAAGAGAAAGATGAACATATACGACAACACCACCTACATACTTTAAGGTACGTCTTTTTAGACTCGTCTGCAAATTTGTACGAAAGATTTGCCAAATTTGAGGCCTTCTCTATGATGGGAAAAATCAAGTCGGTTTCGTAATTATTCGGAACCTGCAACAAAAACGAAGAAATACATAAGAAAGTTTTTAACATGTGAACAGAGACTAGCTAGTGTTTGTATTTCTTTAATTTTAAGCAAGCAAACACTTAATTACCTGTTGAAGAATACGAGCCATACGCTCTAAGCCTAGCCCAGTATCGATGTTCTTCTGTTTTAAAGGCTCGAGCGATCCATCGTCTTTTTTATTATATTGCATAAAGACGAGGTTGTAGAACTCTATAAATCTAGAATCATCTCCAAGATCCTGTTTTTCATTACACATGATTTTAGTGTTATTACAAACTATGAAAGAAGAAAATTAAAATTTCGTTTAATTGTGAAAAAATGCTTACAACATCCGAATGTCCTCTCTCGGGATGGAAATCATAATAAATTTCAGAGCAGGGCCCACAAGGACCGGTTGCTCCACTAGTCCAGAAGTTGTCCTCTTCACCAAGTCTCTTTATACGTTGTACAGGAACACCAATCTGCAATAATAATAATGAATTTTCTTAATGGTACTATGCACATAGTTGTCACAAATTTCACCATCGTGCAACATTGCAAGTTATGTAAATTTTCTCTTACCTCGTCATGCCATATTGCCAAAGTTTCATCATCATCTTCATACACACTAATCCATAAATTTTCAGCTGATAATCCGAACCTACATGCAAGGTATAACTGATTATGGAATCAACTAACAATGAATTTAAATTATAATACATGATTAGAATGATTTTCATCGGTTTATAATACATACTCAACAGTTGAAAGATCCCATGCCCATCTTATAGCATCTTTTTTGAAGTAATCTCCAAAACTAAAATTCCCAAGCATCTCAAAGAATGTCTGATGTCGAGATGTTCGACCGACATTCTCTATATCGTTTGTGCGTATGCATTTCTGAGAAGTTGCTGCACGGGGCACTTCTCTAGCCACCTGACAAACATTCATAACAGTCAATTTCTAAATAAAAAATGTCTTTGAATTAAATTTTCTGAGGAAGGTGACTCGTCAAATCCTCAATTCTTCTTCCATTATTCTGTTGGATGTAATTACGTCTTTCTTTTCACTCATTCAATACCGACTGACCTAAACTTAAAAGCTGAGGAGGAACAAATAGAACCTTCCCGAGGAAAATGGGCTTGAACTGAAGCATTCCAGCAATTGTTAAAAGAACTGTTGGATCTTCGGGGACAAGCGAAGAACTTGGAAGAACTTTATGACCTCTCACAGCGTAAAATTCAAGGAATCTTTTACGGATAGAGTCGCCACTTGTGGAAACATTCAACTGTTTATCTTCCACAATCGGCTCAGTCAAGGGTTCTGCTGAAGCTGAAATTAAAATTTATGCATGAATAATTTACTCTAACACATTAGTGATGTATAAATTACGAGAGTCGCCCCTCTAAAACATACAGTGATGTTTACCTCTTGCAGTGAAAAAATGAGAAACTTTGTCATGGGAATTTGTATAGCTCAACCGACAAGGATCCACTGAGGGTAGAGTTTGTATGATGAAGCCTCTATAGTCTCTCGCCCCTGTATTTCAATCACTAGAATCATCAACTATTACACAAGAATGTTTAACCCTCTAATATATTATTACCAAATTGAGTTTTATCAAACAAAATCATGACCAAGAAAGAAAAATGTTTTCCTTTCAAAAAATGGTTACTTATCCACATGCTTGAGAAAATGGATATATATCCTAATCCTAAACAAATGAAATTACAGAAAATCCTATAAAAATTGAACATGGGTGATGGGTCGAACTCCTTGAGACGAAAATCAAATTAATAAAACAGATAAGAAAGAAACAAACGCACGAGACACGAAATTTCCAAGTAAAGATCGAAAAATCTGGACAAAGAGATTACCGGCGGGAAAAGGGGAGCGGAATCTTGAAATGGGAAAAGAGAGCAAGAAGTTGGCGCCATGTCTGGTTTGGACAGAGAAAGGCAGCTTCACGCTCCCCATTTCAGCTCACTCTTCTGTGTGTTGGAGAACCTGGCTAGTATTTGTCGTAGGATTGATTGACCGTTAATGTAAGTTGGGAATTGAAGAGATGAGAAACAAAGGATAAGACCCTTTTGGGATGATATCCACATGTTCATTCCAATCAAACTGGATTCCTGGACTATCAACATTCTTAAAAGCCCTTGTCTTAGGTTTGTAATTAATTAATCTAAGGCTGCGGCTATATACAAGACTAATTCCACTTCTGCAAGACCAAATTAAAATTTTCAATGTATAAATACTATAATACCCGTATTTATTAAAAAAATAAAAAATTTCAAATATGCAAGACCAAAAATTCAAAAACACAAAAAACCATATCACAAGATCACAAAACCACAAGACCAACTCTCATCTTCTCCATCTTCCAAAACCCACAAGACTTTTCTCCTTCCTCCTCCATTAACCCACAAAACCTAGAAATTCAAAATCATCAAAACTCAACAAATCTTACAAAGATGGCAAGTATGGAGTCAGAAGACATCAAAATAGAAGATTCTATGATGGAAGAACCCAATAATGTATGCATTTATGGGCTTTTTAGCTAGAATATCGATTTTCCAAAAAAAAATCCCGCGCAAACGAATTCGACATGTACAGGTCGAATTTTACAGGTAAAAATCGACATTCAGATGTCGATTTTGAGGTATAAAATTCGACATTTAGATGCCGATTTTGAGGTATAAAATTCAACATTTGAATTTGTGCTATAAATTCGACATGTCAATGTCGATTTTTACCTATGAAATTCGACGCTTAAGAGTCGATTTGTAGCATAGTTTTTCGACACCTTGGTGTCGATTTTTGTTTTTTTCTCATTACTTGTATTTGGTCTTACATGAGAAAAAAAAAACCAATTTAATTTATGGGCATACTTGTCATTCCATCTTAATAAAATAGAATCTTTTGGAATCTTTCTTTAATTTGGTCTTGCACAAGTGGAATGAGTATTGTATATAGCCGCAGCCTTAATCTAAATGTTCAAAGTTTTGGGCCCAAAATTGAGTCCACAGTTAGATAAAACTCGACTGTCCTACTACTAGAAATACTCAAATCAACTAAAATCCAATTCAGATTCAAACTTCTTGATCGTGATCGTTCATATTATTTTGTTTAATCGTGAACGCCTATTAACTCAGGCTTTACTCTCTTCTATCACCTTTACTCTCAGTTTGAGTGTGTCCGCTTCTCTCTTCTCATTTCTTCCTCTCTTTCTTTGAACAGTACTTTCTTCATCATCTTGTCTTTTTTTCCGCCAATTCTTTACTAAGAGGGTGTTTGGCTAAGCTTATAAGATGTTAAAAGGAGCTTATAAGATGTTTTAGAGCTTATAAGCTCTTCCAAAGTGTTTGGTAAATTTTTAAAAAAATATCTTATTTTTTTCTAAAATAAGCTATTGGAGACCAAATAAGATTTTTTTAAATAAGTAGTAGAAATATGAAATAAGCTCATTATCCAAACACTCTAAAAATTAATCCTAAAAATAAGATGTAACAACTTATCAGCTCTAAAAACATCTTATCAGATGTAAGAGCTTGTCAGATGTTTACCCAAACACCATCGGAGTCTTTGTTACATATGATTGCATTTGCCTTTGACTTTGACTTTTTCCAAATCCGGTTCAAATTGGTATTTAGCCATAGCCCAACAAAGAAAACGGGCCGTACTACTACTACCAGATAGTAGTAGCAAGTGTTGGTCTTTATTGGTCCATTATATTAACTATACTTATACTAGTCGGATGATCAACAACTTATTGGGTCATTGTTATCGATTTGAAAAAACTAAATTCACATACATAAATAAATTAACCATCAATGACTATTAGCTCCCCATTTGATCATACGCTCTTGAATTTCACTTATTTATTCAACTATTCCCTTTTCATTTTGTTAACACTTTCATGTTTCCAAATCCAGATGCAGTGATTAGATTTTGACCTATGCAAGCTTTAATATATTGAGAAAAAAAAATACTTTTATCATTCATCTTTGTTGTCAAAAAGTATGGTCAACATCGTGCCAGTATAGAATGGCTTTGAGTCAAACTTAGGGATATTTATGTAATTTCAATTCTTTAATTCATACCAATTATCATTATAGTTTACGTTTACTTTTAATTCGTTATCTCCCAAACAATGACCTGAAAACAGTTCACTATTGTGTTTGAGAATGAAATAAATATTTTTTATTCCATCACC
The DNA here is from genome assembly GCF_056151865.1 of Erythranthe guttata. NCBI lineage: Eukaryota > Viridiplantae > Streptophyta > Magnoliopsida > Lamiales > Phrymaceae > Erythranthe > Erythranthe guttata. The sequence goes on from NC_142534.1 coordinate 170,803, forward strand.
GCCCTGAGTTGAGCACCCCAAACACGACCTTTGTATTTGAATGTCAAATTAGGGTTTCCACCCACACTAATTATAAATTAAAAAACTAATAAAATATAGCAGCAGCCAGCCAATTTTGTCAATCTGTTTTAATTTGCTTTTCTTCCTTGTTGAAAATGAAACTATATTGGTCAATCTTTTGTCCTGGACCATAACTTTGGTCAACTTACACACACTAATTAATTAACACCTGCTTTAATTTTAATTATTTATTTTTATTATATGCTCAAGATCATCATATGATCATACTTTAAATTATTTTAATCCAAAGTTATCCTCCGGCCACCTTTAAATTAAATAACTAAATATTATAACTTCTTCATCATGCATGGCTCCCACACTAAATTATTAAATACAACCTAATATTTTTTACACTATATATATAGATCCCATATTCCACAAAACAACCTGTGAGTGTAAATACAACTATAATTTTCATCCCAAACACACACACCCAATAAAAAAAAAAAAATGGGTGATAATACAACTCATCATCATCAGCAGCATGAAGTTGATGCAGTTAGCTCAGCTCCGATAACCCCACGGGCAGCATCAGTGGCTCCGACACCTCCGGGTGCCCGAACTCCGGCCATAGTCTCCCTTCCTCCGTCACAGTTCCACTCACCTTCACTTACACGGTCGCCGCTCCTCACACCTGGCGGCACAAAAAGAAAAACCCCTTTTATTAGGACTCCACGTTTCATAACTCCATTGGGCAGCCCTTTGAGAAAAGCCATCAAACTCACCAGACTCGATCCTCAAGACGCGTGGCTTCCAATCACCGAGTCGAGAAATGGAAACGCTTTTTATGCAGCTTATCACACTTTGTGCTCTGGTATTGGTATTCAAGCCCTCATTCTCCCCGTTGCTTTCACCATTCTTGGCTGGTAATAATTATTCATCATTAATTGTTATTGTTAATTACGCACTAATATTGATTAAAAAAACTGTATTAATTAATATATTTGTGTAAATTAATATTTTCAGGACATGGGGTCTCATAGGGTTGAGTTTGGCCTTCATATGGCAACTATACACACTGTATCTACTTGTGCAGCTCCACGAGTCTCCTGAAAACGGTATTCGTTACAGCAGATACATGCAGTTAGCTAGTGCCACTTTTGGTGAGAACAATTATTTATTTCACTAGTTAGCTAGATTTTTAGATGAGTATATGATCAAGAACTTGATTTAAAAAAAAAACCCTAAATATATAACAGGAGAAAGACTGTCGAAATTCCTGGCTGCTTTTCCGATCATGTACCTCTCCGGGGGTACGTGTGTGGCTCTGATCGTGATCGGAGGGTCGACGTCGAAGATGTTCTTCCAGACAGTTTGTGGGGCCCCATGCACTTCCAAGCCGTTGACCAACGTGGAGTGGTACTTGGTTTTCACTTGCGCGGCGGTGCTGCTGTCTCAGCTGCCAAACTTGAACTCCATCGCCGGAGTTTCTCTCGTAGGAGCTCTCACCGCCGTTGGGTACTGTACAGCGATATGGGCGGTGTCGGTGTCGGAGGGAAGGCTGCCGAATGTTTCTTACAACCCAGTTAGAAAAGGCACGGAAATTGCGAGGATTTTTGATGTACTGAATGCACTTGGGATCATTGCTTTTGCTTTCAGAGGACATAATCTCATTCTTGAAATCCAGGTCAGCCTCTATAATTTAATTAAATATTTCTTCTTACATACGTATATCAATTAGTTCATCTTTATTTTTCTTTGAATTTTTATAATTGGGTCCATTATATTATGGTGCTTAGAATATTATTTTGTTACGTACACATCAGGTAATACTCGTGATTTCATCAAGATAACCCCCCAATTCCTTCAAATTGTAGCATAATTTATAGAAAAATCATGTTTTAGAAAGATACCGTTCTAAATGTATTTTTATTATATTATTATTATTATTAATGCATAAAAGAGACGACTAAAAATGTAAATACGTTGAAATCTGGGTTTAAATTATTTTGCAAAGAACCAAATCTAACTAATGGGTTACGTAGAAAGTTTGAATAATAATAAATAATTTGGACTAATTAGATTAAATAACATTAATATTTATTAGATAGAATTGACTCCATCATGACCTGCAGCTAGCCGATAAAGATGACATTCTTCTTGTCTTTGGCTACTAATTGAATCACTAAATTATACACACAGCATCAGATTCTTGACTAATTAATTGTATTGGAAAGAAGAAAAAAAAAACATAAATAATATTGAGTAAGTTAAACAAGTGTATAAATTTTGACTTGTGCAGGCAACGATGCCTTCAAGTGAAAAAAATCCATCGAGTGTGCCGATGTGGAGAGGAGTGAAAGCCGCATATTTGGTCGTAGCAATGTGCTTATTCCCACTAGCTATTGGCGGCTATTGGGCTTACGGCCACGTGGTATGTACAATTTAACCTTATTAATACATATCATGTTCATTCTGATTTTTTTTTTTAATAATTAATGATCATCAAAACCTAGCTAAGTTTAAAAATAAATTGACAGATTCCAGCTAATGGTGGCATGTTAACCGCCTTGTATGCCTTCCACAGCCGAGACGTATCCCGGTCGGTGCTAGGAATGATAAGCATCTTCGTCATAATAAATGCGGTAAGCTCGTTCCAATTATACGGTATGCCAATGTACGACATGATGGAGTCTCACTACACTCGTAAGTTCAAGAAACCATGCCCGTGGTGGCTTCGGGCCGTCATCCGGGCCATGTTCGGGTTCGGATGCTTCTTTGTGGCAGTGGCGATTCCATTCTTGGGGAGTGTAGCGGGCTTAATTGGAGGTATTTCTTTGCCGGTGACGTTGGCATACCCGTGTTTCATGTGGCTTAAAATGAAGAAGCCCAAGATTTATAGCCCAATGTGGTGGCTCAATTGGGGATTGGGTCTGATGGGTATGGGCCTCAGTGGAATTTTGATTGCTGCCGGTCTCTATGTTGTCATAGACACTGGCATTCAAGTTAGCTTCTTTAAGCCTCACTAATTTCAATTTTACTACCTTAGACAATTTATTAGGAATGAAGTGTAAACTTTATAGCTTTTTGTGGTTTTGGATTTGGGGTGAGAGAGGTGTTTAAATTTAATTTCTTTCTTATTATCATTTTGCGATTGGATTTGATTGTATTTGTAAAATGTATGCAGTAAGAAGTTGAAATAATTAAAGAATTGTGAGAATTTTGTCCTACATTACATATATCCCCTAGCCATCTGAATGATTCTGGCCCATATATACAAAATAAAAAAAATAGGAAAATAAATAAGGATGAATGAATCAGTAAGGCCCATTAGCCCATCAATAATTTAAACAGGCCCATATAGTAAAATTGAAACCGAACATAAATTATTTGATAGTTAAATTATTATAATTTATAATTGTCTCCCAAATGAATGTCAGCCTGGTTAAAAACTTAAAGTAGTGTTCAATTTTGACTCTCTTCCGTGGAAACTTATTATAATTCAAATTCAAAAGTTGTGTTCTCACAGACAGAAAATAAACGCTAAAATGAATTAGTTCATTCACATATAGTGTGTTGCTTCGTTACTAGTTTCCTTGTGTGCCAATGCCTTTTCCTTTTTCTACTTGAAGTGACAAGTTAATGCATTTTGGTGTTATTTAGATATCAATTAATCAATTATTATAATATTTTCTCTATAACTCATTATTGATTAATAATTGTATATATTATTTGGTCTAATGTTTCGCACTCAAAATCATTTTTCTCTTTGTAGTGTGATTAATTAGTGAACCCACTAATTTTGTCAATAAATGAAGGATATTCAGTTTGTCTACTAAGGAGAACATATTCTCTGCATTGTATTAATCTAACCTTTCTTTTTTCCAATCAATTTCATTGCTTCCTATTATCCTTCCAATTTTATTTAGGAATCAGAAAAAGAGAAATGATGCAAAAGAAATTCAATTTGACCAAGAAATTATAAAAAAGTAAATAAAAAAAGCATGACACTTTTCTTGTAAAGAATAAGAACTATATTCTTATAATCCATAAACATTTTTTGAATTATGAAACTATTTAGTAATTAAATTGTTTTGTGTATAATAAATATGTTTATTATGTATGTGGCCCAGTTCGAATGAAATTGAAAGGGAAAGCAAGTCTCCTCAGGTGGTTTCTTAAGGCATTCCGAAAAGTATTTACATTATTTATACATACGTCACCTTGCTTAGCTCACTTCATACGTCACATCGCAATCCACCTAATTTCTTCTCTTCTCTTTTTTTTTTTTTTTTTTTTCTTTCAGTTTCCAATTATATTTACAGGAAGGAAAAATAATATTTAGTAACAGCCAGCCCTCGTACCATCATTATTACTTGATTTAATTTTTGATTTTCCTTGTTACCTTTGCTAAATAATCAAATGAAATGATAGGACTAATTTCTTCAAAAAAAGAAAGTAAATCACGCTAATTACTATGTATAACTGATGGAGTCATTGCACACAATTTAATTGTAATAATATGGTCTATATTCACAGCACATATAATCTATTTATTTGTAATAATATTATTTGCATCATTGCTTACGTTTGGTTTCTACGTAGTAGTACAACCCAATTGTTTCATCACCACCCATATTGACCTCATGTGACCACACTCACACTATATATATGTGTGTCTGTATCTGACTTTTTCTTATCGAGCACAACATAATTGAATACACACACACAACACAACACAACACTTGTAGGTTTTTGTAGTACAACAACAACAATATTAATGGCAGAAGAAAGGCCGCCGAGTAGTAATGTCGGCGTTGAATCGACCGTAGCATCATCGAAAGTGATGCCGATTTGTGAGGAGAGATTAACCAATAGCAAACTTGAAGAAGATCAAGTGATTATTATTAGCATCTCAGATCACATGATGACTTCATCTTTGGAGGGCGACGGCGATGGATATTCCGGCGAGCATCATGATAACCCACCACAAGACAGTTGGCTTCCAATTACGGAATCGAGAAAGGGAAGCAGTTTCACGGCCGCATTTCATCTGATGTGTTCTGGGATCGGAATTCAAGCGCTTCTTCTTCCCTTAGCATTCGTTTCACTTGGATGGTAATTAATCATCATCGATCTCAACATACATCATCAATTGGCACTAGTTTATTTTTAATTATTTGGCATTTGCATGAAATTAATCAACCATTGGTTTACTTTGCTTATTATTATTAATAATTAATTTCCTGACCACCATCGATCATTAATTTGCAACCCCAGCTTTCTGGAGTTCCATTACATTTGCAAGTAGATCGTAAAGGCCACAGTGCTTGTCCATTAAGCGCGCAATAGTACTTCTCTATTTCATTAATGCAGAATCAAGAAAATTTATTTATTAATTCTTTACTTTTATACATGATTATACTAAGCATATTTGTACCTGAAATATAAAAATATTCCAAATAATAATCATCAATCTTGCGCGCTGTGTGCTTGTGCATCCTTAAAAGCTACTTATATTATGACATGTCATAATTAATTTTAACTATTTGTTGGTTGATGCGTATTTGACATCATTTGGAATAGATCTTTCATTTCGAAGATTTAATTTTAATTTGTTGATTTAAATGGCGATCGAACAGGTTTTGGGGCATTATTTGCTTGACTGTGGCATATTCATGGCAGCTCTACACCATATGGCTTCTTGTTAATCTTCACGAACCATCTCCACAATCTGGAATTCGTTACAGTAGATATCTTCATCTCTCAATTGTCGCCTTCGGTTAGTAACTTATTACCATTTTTCTCAACGCATTTTTTATACAAACAAATTTTCCATTCATGAGTTAGTATGCAATTCTTGCAATTAATTCATTTAAAGTCACACATGCATGATCAAAATATATCTATATGTCTTGTATAAATTCAGGTGAAAAACTGGGGAAATTGGTAGCCATATTCCCAACAATGTACCTATCAAGCGGCACGTGCGTAATTTACATAATCACTGGAGGCACCACCATGGAACTCTTGTTCCAATCAATCTGCGAAAACAATCTCGAATGCAAGTCAAAGGCATTGACCGGAGCTGAATGGTGTTTGGTCTTCATTTGCTTAGCCATTCTCATATCTCAATTCTTCCCTAATCTCGACTCATTAACCTCTGTTTCGATTATTGGGTCCGTAACTGCACTCTCCTATTGTGCCCTCTTATGTGTCCTATCCATCATCAAAGGCAAGCCCGACGATTTAGTGGATGATGTCATCATATTAAACAACGATGCTACTTCTAAAATCCGGAATGTGTTGAATGGCTTAGGGATAATTGCTCTTGCTTTTAGAGGACACAATCTCGTTCTGGAGATACAGGTACATCCGTTTTATATATATATATATATATATATATATATATATATATATATATATATATATATATATATATATATATATATATATACAATCTATTAAATAAGTTTAACCAAACGGGCTCTCTAAGTCTGAAGTGTTTCCTAACTGCAGGGAACAATACCCACAAACCTTAAACAACCATCGCGTAAATCGATGTGGCGGGGAGTAACAATTTCGTATCTAGTCATTGCTATGACAGTGTATCCACTTGCAATAGTTGGATATTGGGCTTATGGTAATAAGGTAATAAGTAATCACCATTCAAGAATATGAATTATTTCACCTGTGTTTAAGGTTTTAACTGTGTTATATTTCTTAACTCAGATGCCTGTAAAAGGGGGGATGCTTAGTGCATTCACAAAGTTCAACCAGAGCAGTACATCAAAGTACATCATTGGCTCCATTTACATCCTAATCATAATCAACTATCTATGCACTTTCCAAATTTACGCAATGCCAGCGTTCGACAACTTTGAGCGCATCTACACGACGAAGAAAAACAAGCCGTGCACGAGATTGGTTCGCTCGATTATCAAAGTCTTGTTTGGTGGAGTGACGTATTTTGTGGCAGTAGCTATCCCGTTCTTGCCTAGTTTGGGTGCATTCGTAGGCTCGTTGGCTCTGCCTCTAACTCTGGCGTATCCATGTCTGATGTGGATTTGCATCAAGAAACCGAAGCAGTTTAGCAGAATGTGGGCTATCAATATGGGACTCGGATATTCAGGCATTTTGTTGAGCACGTTGTGCGCAGGTGCGGGTTTGTGGAGTTTGATAGTCAATGGCTTAGAAGCTAACTTCTTCAAGCCCAAATAATTGAACAATCCCGAAAAATAATTGTACAGAGTAATAATCGACTATCCAAGACTTAACCAGTCAAAATATATTTTCACTAATTTCTCCAAAAGGTAGTGTACATTACAATTTTGCAAATGAGTTATGACTAATGATAAGCACAAGAGTGAGTTTTGGTGAGATTAAGAGGGTTGCCCAAATGATTACCGGTCAAAGTAAGTTGACATAACACAGATTGGTAGAATTTAGGTTTAACGAGTCTCCCCAGAATGTAGGCTCTTGACCTAATTACGAAAGTGAGATTTAACGGCACGGCCATTGTCTGGAGATGAGCTTTAGCAACACCACCGGAGAGCATAGGGATTCCGCCGTAGAGCGGGACTTGATGCCCTTGAATCACCGCTATCACTTTCCTCTCACTCTTTCTAGACTGATAGAACTTGTTCATCTGCTCATTAAAATAAAACTAGAGGGGTTAGAAAATGAAGTGAAATAAGAAAAGTAAATATTGGTAAAAACTGACATGACCGGAAGCAAGTTGAAGGTCAAAAAAGTGAAGGTCGAGAGGGGTGGAGGTGACGTGGACACCGAAGAAGGTGGCAGGGTTTCGGTAGAAGATCAAGACCGTAGAATTCAAGGTTAACATATCCGTTGGGACACCAGTGGCATCCATCCCAGCTTGTACATTGAAAGTCTCAAAAGAAATGCTCTGCCAAAATCACATTGGAATACTCATCAACCACACTGACAAAAAAGACTACAACAGTGGCCTGACCTTATCAATATTATCCTAAAACGAATCACATTATTCCAAATTAGGTTTTAGTCGCATTCTCACCACTAATTATTAATTAGTCACCCCTAACCTAACCCCCCACATTCTAGGAAATCGTCTTTCTTTAGCTTGTTCATTCTTGAACCTCTTTTATTGCATAAATATAAATCAACGTATATAAACAAGAAAAGGCAAAACAATTATACTGTAAAAATTTCCATGTTTGTTTCCAAAAATGATTACTTATTTATTTATTATTGAAATCGTTAAGTGGCTGGCTGAGTCAACTCAAACCAAAGTTGGTCCTTTTATTTTGTTTTAACTCAGGAGGAAGGTCTATAGCATATAACAAGAAGAACTTGATGCCCAAAGAAAAAAATAAAAAAATAAATAATAAATAGAACTCACCTTGACGATTAGCTTGGGTTTGTAAGCTAAACTTGATGCCCAAAGAATCAGAGAGAACACAGTAAAAAGCAGCACAAACGAGAATAAGAAGCACACCACATAAAACTTCACTTGTCCACCGTTATCCCTCTCATCTTCCACATCATCGCCCTCCTCATTTTCCTCCACTTCGTCGCCGACCTCGTCGTATTTCCTCTGCATCCGCCTCCACCCGCCGCCGATTCCGCCGGAGTTTCTGGGGTTCTTCAAGGAGGCGGAGAATCGCGAGGTGGAGGATTCACGTGAGTGGTGAATGGGTGAGCAGTGGTACTGGAAATGGTGGGTCGGGGACCCGAAAGGACTCGACCCGTACGACATTTTTTCAAGATCCTGCTGCGAGTGCGACGGGCTCTGCACGTAGTACAACGGCCGCCGAGGCGAACGCGGCGGCGTCGACGCTTCAATGCTGGTCACCTCCGAGTCGGATTTAACGTGCATTGCCACCCCCATTGTTGTTTTCCCTTAATTTTCTCGAAGAACAGATGGAGGAGGAGGAGAGAGAGAGAGAGAGAAGTTCTGTAATTAATATAAAATGGGCAATTGTTGAGAAAATCGGGAAAAGGGAGGCAGGAAATGGGGTTTATTGCAAGCAGAGCAGATTGAAGGTTTTTGAAAAAGTGGGCCCGGTGTAATTAATTTTGTATTTTGGATATTCGGATGGGGTTTGTTTGTCCGAACTCTTCGTGGATTCCGAGGTTATTGTGCGTGATATTTACGCTCTTTTTTTTTTTTTTTTTTCGTTCTGGTCTATGCAGTGGCGGTACCAGGGGGGGCAGTTGACCCCCAAGAAAAAAAAAAAAATTTTTTTTAGCTATTTTGACCTAATATTTTTTGAATATTACTTTTGGCCCCCCCAAAAATTTTGTAAGTATGTGTCTTAACCTTAAATTTTTTGTTTATTCTCCATAATTTTATATAAATTATAGATATATATGATATTATAGATATGTGTCGTAATTTTTTTCGCAGTATAAACCTATTTTTTCAATGTTTTGCGAACCTAAATTTTTTTTCGGGGCGTTGCCCCGAACCCCGAAATTTTAGTCAGCCCCCCCTACTTTCTAATCCTGGTTCCGCCCCTGGGTCTATGTTAATGTTATTCCCTGCAATTTGCTTTGAATGTCTGCAATCACGAGCTGCCCAATATTAGCTATAACGCACTAATCTGAGACATGTTTGAGTTGGGACAACATGCAAGAATTAAAAATTGAAAATTAATTCTTTTGATTGGAATTGAAAATCCAAACATAGCCTTGGTGATGGATTTAAATATGGCGGGGGCGTGAGATAAACGCGAGTGGTGTTGGAGTGGGTATAAGAACCGAGAAAGGAAGTCCCAATTGACCATGAAGATAGGATTTGGATTAGGAGCACAAGAAAATAAAAGGAGGAGATTGTATTTGACCAAAAGTTAAATGGAGTTTGACTAAAGATTGTAGTTTTGCTTCTTAGATTTGTTGTGTCCTTTCTGAAAGTAATAAGGGCCCTAATGAAAATAGAAATATGGGCCCAATTTTAGAAACATCTTATTTGGCTGTATATTTTAGCTCATAATCAATACAGATAGCCCAATAATAGATTGAGGATAAATGAGCAAAACATTGTGGGCTTATTAATGCCCATAACAGCTTATACATGAAAACACTATTTATTGGGCAAAACATATTAGTTGACAAAAGTCAAATATTATATCATTATGACGTCACGGTACAAGTGTAAACCACGTCACCCATTTCACAATCATCCCAATCCAAGTAATCGCACCACTTTCCTGTCTTTCTTTGCTTTTACGAGACTCGTCAATCAGATATAATCTACTTCCATTAATATTAATAATAAAGAGAAACCAGAAATTAAAAAAAATAGTCAACTGTAAAAGCAAAGGGGAAACCAGAAATTGAAAATTCCGTGTGTGTGTCACGGACGGACCAGATTTTGTAGCTTGAAAAGGCACATGTGAAATCAACAAGGGCATTCTTGTCATTTCATTGCAACTCGTATTTGTACCATACGCACAAGTAGTTGTGCATTTGCCCACTAATTTAGTTTATGTCTACGCTTTACGCATGTTGCTTGTCGCTACCTATTTCTTGAAGCTTTTTTTTCTTCTTCCTTTTCACATACATAAAACCAAATCTAAAAGCTACCATTAATTAATCTCCATAAACAATATTAATATAATCCTCTGTATGTATCTTTCTGTTTCCAGTTCATATTAATTTATATTTAATTTGTCAAAACAAAATCTATCTTTCTTGTAACGTACTTTACATATATCGGACAACACCTATTTAACTGAACCCCGGCCCCTTATTTATTATATAATATATATATATATTTCTTGCAAAAATCTTGAAGAAATGAAAGGAATTATGTGGCATTTAGTAGCAGCTATTATTTGTGGTGTGGCAATTGTGGGTAGTGCAGAGGATCCTTACAGGTTCTTTACTTGGAACATTACTTATGGTGACATTTCCCCTTTGGGTGTTCCCCAACAGGTTTCTCTATTATTGAAATTAATTCATTAATTAATTAATTAATTTGCCTATTGGGATTAATATTTTAATTTGTAAATGAATGCAGGGAATTCTGATAAATGGACAATTTCCAGGACCTGACATATATTCAGTCACAAATGATAATATCATAATCAACGTGTTCAATAATTTGCCTGAGCCCTTCCTTCTCTCCTGGTTCGTGATTATAAATTATAAACAGGAACGTGAAATTAAATTAATGACTTAGGTAAATGTATTATTTAATTAAAACTGCAGGAACGGAATACAGCAGAGGAAAAATTCATTTGAAGACGGAGTATTCGGAACGACATGTCCAATTCCTCCAGGCAAAAACTTCACTTACAAAATGCAAATGAAGGATCAAATTGGAAGCTTCTATTATTTCCCGTCCCTCGCTTTCCACAAAGCTGCCGGTGGATTTGGTGGTTTTCGGATCCTCAGCAGGCCTGGAATCCCCGTTCCGTTCCCTGAGCCTGCCGGAGATATCACCATCCTCATCGGTGATTGGTACAAAACTAATCACAAGGTATTTTTATTTTATATTATATATATTATTAACATTAGTAAATCCAATAAGCAAAATACCATAAAAAATCATAAAAACTTGTCATAAAATTTGCATGGTGCAGGTTCTTCAGTCTATTTTAGACAAAGGAAAGATGCTCATGTCCCCCGATGGCATCCTAATCAACGGCCACGGATCAAATGATTCACGATTCACAGTTGAACCGGGTAATTCACTCACCATATATATAATAATATATTATATAACATTTTTGTAATTTTTGCCTTTTAATTATATATGAGCAGGAAAAACATACAGATTGAGGATATCAAATGTGGGGATCCGAGATTCACTGAATTTCAGGATCGAGGGTCACAGTATGAAGCTGGTGGAAGTGGAGGGGACTCACACTATGCAGACCACCATAACCTCCCTGGACGTGCACGTAGGCCAGTCCTACTCCATCCTAGTCACCGCCGATCAGCCTCCTCAAGACTACTACATAGCCGTATCAACACGTTTCTCCACCAAACTCCTCACCACCACCGCCGTTCTTCACTACACCAACTCCGCCAAGCCTGTCTCCGGCCCCCCACCGCCCGGCCCCACCGACCTTCCGTTTTCCTTAAACCAAGCTCGTTCCATCAGGTTATAATACATATATATAAACTTTATCATATTTATTTTCCTCAAATTTTTAGTTAAGTTTCTATAAGTTCATCTAAATCTAGGATTTTTGTTTTTCTTTTCATTCAGAACAAATCTGACAGCAAGTGGACCTCGGCCGAACCCACAAGGCTCGTACCACTACGGCAAAATCAACGTGACCAGGACAATAATATTAGCCAGTACAGCTGGCATAGTTAACGGGAAACAACGTTACGCAGTGAACGGCGTTTCGTTTATTCCGCCAGATACGCCCATGAAGCTAGCAGATTATTTCAACATTTCAGGGGTATTCCGTGTCGGAAGCATCTCCGACAATCCTCCACTAGGGAATGGAATCAACCTCGACACGTCAGTAATGGGGGCAGATTACAGAGCATTTGTCGAGATTGTGTTTGAAAACAGGGAAAACATCGTACAAAGCTGGCATCTTGATGGATATGCTTTCTTCCTAGTAGGGTACGTAAACGTAATTATTAATTAAGTACGTGCGTTAATATGATTTATTAATTTTTCTCTTTCTTGCAGAATGGATGGAGGTACGTGGACATCTGATAGTCGGAAACAGTACAATCTAGTAGACGCCGTTTCGCGCTCCACAACACAGGTGGTGATTATAAGGATGATCAAGATTTAATTAATCATAACTAAATTGAAAACCAAGATTAGTGAATAATATTAATGAATAAGTAACAATTATGTGTTGTGAATATATGTACAGGTGTATCCTAATTCATGGACAGCAGTATACGTGGCACTGGACAACGTAGGAATGTGGAATATAAGGAGCGAGTATTGGGCAAGACAGTACCTCGGTCAGCAGTATTATCTACGTGTGTATACGCCGGTGAAGTCTGTGAGGGATGAGTATCCCATTCCGAGTAACGCTTTGCTTTGTGGAAGAGCACAAGGCAGAAAGAAGAAGCATCCTCTATTAATTACTAATACTTTAACATTTTAATTTGTACATTAATCTAAACTCATATTCTTTTGTATCTCTGGAAAATAAATAAATTATATTAAAGCAAAATAATGGGATTTGTATCTTTTTTAATTTAAATGTTTCATCTTATTAAATGAATTATAGTTATATGAATGGAAACATGTTGTTGTTTTCTACGTAAATGAGGATCATATCAAACACGTTTTGCATCTTATGTTTGAACAAGCTAGTATATGATTTTTATGTTCAAAGACCAAGTCCTGCCTACAAATTAATGTTTTGGTTATTTATAAACAGATATTTTAATTCTATGTCCGGCTAGTAATTACATGTTTTCGTCATAAAAATTATAATATATATATTTTTTTATAAATCGTTACATGATCGGCTTTACTTATTAGGACAGTCCGCCCTACCAACCGAATCCTTGGTTTTCATAAAATGTCTACTTGTGTAAAAAAATTATCCTGTCATCCTTACATCCTTGAACTTTAGCAAGCTCCATAATGCATAAAAGGGGCCTCTAAATCTCTTAACTAAACCATCAAGAATTCAAACAAATCGAAACCAGACTCTTTTATGGCTAAAACACACATTATTCCGTTTCTTGGCCTATTAGTTGTGTTGCTAAATATCATCCCTAACTCAGCTGATGAAAAAACATCGTCAGCCATTTTCATAATGGGGGACTCAACTGCAGATGTTGGAACCAATACTTTTTTACCTCAGAGTACTGTGAGAGCCAATTTCTTACACAATGGGATCGACTTTCCCAAGTCTCGCCCAACAGGAAGGTTCAGTAACGGCTTTAACAGTGCTGATTTTGTCTGTAAGTAATAATAAAAACTTATATAAATATTGCATCTCCATGCATGCATAAATGCTTCTTATGCAGACTGATAACGACATTATTTTTCATGCAAATTAAATTGTCGTTTTTCAGCCAAGCTATTTGGTCTCAAGAGAAGCCCACCTCCGTTTTTGTTTCTTACGACCCTAAAAACTAATCATTTTCGTAAGCATCTATTGAAAGGTGTAAATTTTGCCTCGGCTGGTGCTGGCCTTCTCGATATAACAGGTCCAAACCTGGTAAGAATTTTTCTGTAAACAGTAAGCTTAATTAAGTAGTTTTATTTGTCCTAAAAAAAAATCATAATCGTATATTCTTTTCTCATGTGTATGTTGCCAACAGAGCGTCGTACCATTATCGAAGCAGATAAGTCAGTTTTCAACAGTAAAGGAAAATCTGATAGCCCTGTTAAGTCTAACAGCAACAGAAACAATGCTGTCCAAATCTTTGTTCTTCATCAGTATAGGGAGCAACGATATTTTCGGCTATTTCATGAGCAAGAGTACAATGCCTAAAGATCAGTTCATTTCCCTTCTCATATCATCGTATTCAGACCACATCACTGTAAGATATTTCATTACTTATTTCAAAATCTACACTAAATATCTCAACTTAAGCTAAACTAAATTTTTTTTCTTTCTTTTCGGGCTTAGAATTTATACCGACTCGGGGCAAGAAAATTCGGCATCATCAGTGTGCCACCAATAGGATGCTGTCCATCACAAAGACTTGTTCAGAAACTCATAAATGGTGTTAATGGTTGCTTCGAGCCAGAAAACGACTTCGCCTTATCTTTCCACTCAGCACTAAACAACCTTTTACTCAATATCAGCTCACAGCTTTCGGGTTTTAAGTACTCTCTTGGAGATGGATACAGAATGACTATTGATGTAATAAATAATCCACATGCCTCTGGTAAGAACACAATTGATTTGTAGTGTGTGTATATATATAATGATGATGGCTTATATTACTACATCTTTAAAAAATGTTTTTTTTTCGGTTTTTTCATAGGATTTGAGAATGTGGAATCGGCATGCTGCGGACATGGATTTATAAATGCGCAAGGCCCTTGTAATTCGACAGCGTCACTTTGCGCAGATAGACGCAAGTATTTGTTCTGGGATATGTTTCACCCTACTATGAAAGCTGCTTATACGGCAGCTCAAACACTCTACAATGGCCCTCCACAGTATGTTTCGCCAATTAATTTTTCTCAGTTGGCTGAGGACAATTAATATTTAAAAGTTCGTTACCTTTGTTTGTACTTTGTAGCTGGGCTTTTCTAAATATTCTTTTGTGCTTGTTCTAAATTCCAATACGTACCAATAGAAACATGCCAACTGGACCTTCTTCTATATTGTACTGAACAAAAATGAAGGCAACACATATTTAGACAAGATATATCCTTTCTTGTTAAGAACAATCCAATGTATAAATATATATATATATATATATATATATATATATATATATATATATATATATATATATATATATATATATATATATGTATTGTAACAAGGGAAATAGAAAGATTACGCAAGTATGTAATACAGGTAACAACTTCATGTATTGAAATGAAAAACTAGACTTCATCATCATCCTCGAGCAAAATATCAGCAGGGCCTGAATTAGCATCTACGCCAAAATCACTCTCATCTTTGCTTCCCTTTTTGCAAACAAGGTCCTCCCTCTTTTTCTGCATCTCCAATACGTAGTTTGGCTCTTCCAGAAATTGCAAAATCTGCCAAAAAATAATTACAATTTAGAAAAAAAATTATATTGCTAGATTTGTAAGGGAATTGATTGTTTTAGTACTGAAAGATGAGATGATGTACTGTTTTCATAGTAGGCCTTCTAGAAGATGAATGCAAGAGACAGAGTCGTGCTACAATCATCATAGCCTTCATTTCATCCTCTTTGTAGTCTTCCTTCAAGTCGGGATCGATGAGGCGTTCGTCTAGGCCACACGTGAGCAGAGGCCTTGCCTGCAAATTGTAATCGCAAAAAAGGGTCGAGAAAAAATTTAGAAAAATTCAAAAAAAGAAACAAATAAATTATGGCTCAATTCAAATTGAATTACCCAAACTACTAAGCTTTCTTGATTCGACACTGGACTTGTTTGGATAGCTTGTTTCCCGGTGATGAGTTCCAATAGCACAACCCCATAAGAATACACGTCTATCTTCTCATCAACTCTGCCATACATTATATACTCCGGGGCTAAGTATCCAAATGTACCTATAACATGAATCGGCTTTTTGTGTGTAGATGATAATTGATTGGTCGAAAAATCTACCGTTGCAGATCCAAAATCTGAGAGCTGTAAGTCAAAAATCCCAAGTTCTTATCAATATGTACATACTTCAATACATTAGACGATTAGATGAAAAATGAAAAAAAGAAAAAAAAAAAACATGAATTACCTGTGGTTTGCCGTCTTCAGAGAGTAGAATATTGGATGAATTTACATCTTTATGTATAACCGGAGGAGAGAGAGAATGGAGGTACTCTAATGCCTTGGCCAATCCAATTGCAAGTTGCATCCTCTCACTCCACTTCAACTGATTGAGCCTCTGCTTCAGATTTGAGTTAAGTAAGTTGTATACAATTGCATACATTTCCTTACAGCAACAGTAACCGAGAATTTGGACTATGTTTTCGTGTTTCAATCCACTCAATATCTCCACTTCTCGAAAAAAGATCTCCTCCGAATATTTAGAGGTCTTTAGAACCTTCACTGCTGCATCCTGACCATTTTCAAGAATCGCTCGATAAACTTGACTGTGTGCCCCTTCCCCAATCAACATACCGGGACGAAAACTTTCCGTTGCATTGTTAAGTTCGTCATACGTGAAATGCCTATCTTGCCCCTTGGCTTCTAGCGCGGCCAATCTCTGGAAGAATTTCGGGGAAAGATGATGGAAAAAGTTTTCACTTTCAGTTTGCTTTGATGTTGAAGGTGTTGATGAAGACGGCATAGACAGAGATTTCTCGAACAGAGGTTTTGTTCTTGGCCGATCACAGCTGATGGCCGATTCTGACAAAGACGACACAAAAGTTCGACAAACTCTAGGGATGGAGGCTTTGCCTGAAGTTCCCATCTCCTGGAATACAATTTTCCATGCATTATTCATTATTACAAGCTTGCAAGAAGGAGGCAGTGCTCTCAGGCATTTGGTGATACTTGAATTTTTCGGCCTGCAGAAATAAATGGAACTTGTTAATGAAAAGGGCTACAAAAACACCGTATTCTTTAATTATATGTATGTGTATTTCTATATTACCATTCGGTGCTGCATCCAACGGCAAGAATCACGGCAGAAGTCAACTCAACTTGGTGGCTCAGTTCTGTTATGTAGCAGTTTCCGGTACAGATCTTCACCTCAAAATCCACCTGATTATTGCAACCTCAAAGCAAGTGAAGCAGCAATTTCACTTTGACAAATGTATGTTAAAAACAAAATATATACAGACCTGCTTAGATTTGCAAAAGTCTTCATGGATGTGGAATGTGTTTGGATCGAAAATATCATCAGAGTGCTGTACGTGAATGGCGAGCACACTGTCTCCTTGCACGACTAACAAATGCAGTAAACGGAGCAGCATTTCTCTGCTGCAGTTATCGGATTTCAATCCAACAATGATTCTTCTTTTTTTTCTTCTTGTTTTGGCAGTAGTCTCCAAAAGATTCCAAAAGATTCCTCGATTCATCCCATCCGTAGTAAGCAGGATCCCAAATTGGTCCGAAAAAGAAGCATCCCATATTCAGTTCCTCCAAACAGTGCAATAAAAGACTTGAACAGTGCCAGCTCGAGAGCTAATAGTCCTTTTCAGATTGGTGGCTTTAAGCATTTAGTGATGTTTGGTAAGAACGTTAAACCAAAGGCAAGCAAGCAGATGGCTGTAATAAATAACTGCCCATAACTGCTGCTATTCCATATCCTCCAAAACCAAGCACCACCATGTAGGCTCAGACAGATTTAACATCACTAACAAATTTGTGTTTTCTTGTCTTTGTTGGACCCGCAGTGACATTGACCTGACTGGCTGGCAAGTCGGGTTTATCAGAAAACGACAGTGGGTGCGATGTATGATATATCCATGTTCAGAGGAATGTTAGAATTAAAACACCAGTAAAATCAATGTTTTTTGATTTATTTCACAGGTTGTTGTATGATAGGAATCATCAGTTCAGTCAGTCCAGCATTTCGAACATCATCAATGTTAATGCAATAATTAATAAACTACGTTGACTTCCTTACATTGTTGACCATAAATCATTGCAGCTAAATTTGCCTTGCAAGAGTTTGAGTAACATATAAACAAGAAAGAAGCAACACCAATCCTTTTCAGTCAATACCATCAAGTAAAAATTGTTCATGTCCTAAACATAAAAATGAATAAAAAAAATTCCACACTGAAATCACATATTTATTTTACAAGCTGAATAAATGTGATTGCAGGCAGATTTACTGCCAAAACGAAATGTGTCTTTCGATGCATTGATATAATCGTACACGGGTCTTATTTAGATTGTAGGGTGTATCATCTCAGCCCCGAGATGAGAGAAGCATGGGTCCAGGCTGTCTTGCACAATCGTCAATTTATATACTCAGATAGACATGAAACTGCAGAGCTCACTATCCACAATTCTGCTTCTCACGAAAAGATGCACTCACTTATCTGCAATCTGCATATTCAAATTCCGATGAAACCGGATGGTGTTATAAGTATAACTCCATAACAAATAACAACAAAGAGAACTAAAGCAACCAAAACGTTTTGTATACTGTCAAAGGAGCATGGATCAGCATCTGAAAGTTCAAGGTGTAGAAGGCTCGCAATAAAGGAGATCAAAAAACAAAATGAAGTAACACCTAAAGAGCTACTTAGAGAAGAAGGCAGCGTTTTTAAGCACTCTAGATAATACACAGAAATAATATCCTTCTTTTTTGTTCTGAAGAGTTTCTCAGAAAAAAGGCAATGAGTGGATGTAAAGTTCGCTGTTCAAACTTCGATCACAGTTGCATCAAAGTCAATCAGAAAATTGGCCATTACTAAATAAATTTTAAGACCATGTCAATGCAGCAATAACTTCATTGTTCTCCCTTAACAAATGTATATAAAGCCTCTCGTTGTTATAACTGATTTTAAATCCCTGTATGAACAAAAAATAATTTAATCAGTGCGAGTGGTCACCTTAAACATGGTTTAGGAAGTACGTTTTTCAAAAAACAACTAATGGGTCCATGCAAGATCTATCGTAAAAAGGCTTCCCACTTCAACTGAGGTTAAGATATCAAAAACTCAGAGACACAAAAAGTAGACAAAATATTTTAATCGAGCTTAATCTTCTGCATCTTATTATTAAGACCAAAAAGGCAAGCTTGCGTAATAATCATATGCAATGTAAATCAGCTTCCCACCTGGTTAAGGGGGTTGTCTGGAGATTTCTTCCAGAGTTTCCAAATCATGTCCTTGTATTGAGTGTGCGTCAATCCTGGTTTCTCTTCCTTCAACTTTGGAAGCTCAGCTTCTTCAAAAGCCTGCAAAATATAAAGGTTCATCACAAAAATGGAAAGCTACAATGCACAAGCTAACTTCAAAAGCCAAAACCATCATATGATCGACGGGATAAAAGTACACAATGATGTAGCAGTCTGTAAAAAAATGAATCAGCCAATGCACCACAGAATTAATTCAATATCAACACATGCGAATACAAAGAAAGGCAAATCGTAAACTTCACCTAATTACGTTTGTGAAACATACAGTTAAAACGGCTAACAAACATAGTTCTCTACTAAAATTACATGAAAACAAAACTCGAGAAAAAATTGACATAAAAATTGTACCTTGAACGAAGCCTTGAGCCTCTTCTCCGGGTGCTTATCCACCGGTAAACTATCCTCCACCGTCATCTTGGCAAGAGCTTCCTCCACCGACCTGGCCTCAATGATAGAATCATCACGGTTAGTATTCACCACATTCACCATCCTTTCGTACTCCTCCTCGTCCGCCGTTCGATTCTTCTTCTTCTTATCCTCCTCCACCCGCCGCTGCAACGCCGCCTGCTCCTCCTCCTTCCGACGCCGCAGCTCCACCTCAGTCACCTTCGGCACGGGAGCCGCCACCCTAATTGCCTTCTTATCCGTCTTCTTCAAACTCTTCTCCAGTTCCTGTTCTTCTAGCTCAGCTAACCGGCGCGCCTCCGCCTTTTTGGCCGCCGCCTCAGCCCGTTTCTCGGCGTCCTCTTCTCGTTTCTTGGCAGCTTTCGGTTTGTCTCCCTCGGCCTCGCGCCAGTACTTGTCTTCTTTCTCCCTGGTTTCGCGCTCTTTGCGATCGGCTTCGGAGACGTTTTTCCTAACCCTAGCTGCTTCGGCTTTGCTGTTCGTTCCCATTTTTTTCGGCATATTGAACGACTGTTTCCTTTGCTTCTGCAATTTCACAATGAATCACGAAAAAAAAATTTGTCTTGAAAAAATTGGGAATTAGGTTATTCAACGGAGCAAGGGATTGAATAGAAGCTATCTCTGTAGTTAAATCGTTCACCGACTAAAAAGAGGGGAAGGGGTCGAAAGTGGGCCTACATTCTGGGCCGAACCCCAAATATTTACGGTTCTACTTTTACTGTTCACTCTAATTCTATGTATGAAAACCAAAAGTTAAACAGTTAAAAACTGGGCCTACATTATGGGCTTAAGCCCACATAGTACAATTCTACTTTTACTGTTTACACTTTACACTGTTTTATCTCTCGAGTTGGGCCCACACTATTGTCAGACCCATATTTGCCTTTGTATTTTACATTTTTTTTTAATTTAATATAAAAATATATATATTAAGTTTTTCTAACTTATCTATTGATAAGGTTCGAGCCCTGATCATTGGTCAAGTGAATCACATGCAAAAACGTGCAAAAGCAACGAAAATTTGTCACTAGATTTTTAATTAATGGAGAGAAAAGTCCACTTTATTTTAATCTCGGGCTTGGTGATGAAATGTGAACAATGAAATATAGAGTAGAGACGCCATTAAAATATTAAAGAGGCTTGCATCACATGTAGGCCCGGCCCGGCCCAGTCACGGAAATTAAGGCAAATTTAATTAGAATGTTGAACGACAATGAGGTCATAGGCTTCATTATGCATGTGAATCAACGCAGTATTATTGAGTATTAAATATGAGTAATTTGTATGTGACTATTTTTTTTTATTTTTTTTGTATTTTGCAATAGATAAAAATATTTTCAATTAATCCAACCTAGTTTAATTGACATAGTCTCGCTTGTTCCAATTGTTAGGTCATCAAATGCGGGTCTTTGAATTTCATATTAAATCACAAATTTTATTACTTTAGATATTATATTCCCAAAATTGATAAACATTTGGAAAAAAATTAAACAAAGTACGTTGCTGTCATATCTACATTTATAATATATTGAATTTGACAATCAAACCAAAATAAATAAATGTATGATTTAAAAAGACATTTTTCCATGAGTGCAAGCAACATGATAATTTAAAAATATCAAACCAAACTATACAATAGTCATTAATAGTCCCACCAATTGCCTCTCAATTATTATTTTTAAATGCGTGAGAATTAACATTTAAAATAATTTGTATTTAATAAGAAAAAAAAATTGACAAAAAATATTTGAAAATAACCAATAATTTTGCTAGTAATACCAAACCAACTAGGGGGCGAAGAAGTAGGTGCATCCGACCAGCCGACCTAAGGGGGTTCGGACCTAGACACGCAACCCTAATCCAATCATGTGACTCCCAATCCATACCAAATAATGAGCCATCAAAAGTCAATGGGTCAAACCTTTTGAATTGATTTTGTGACGTGGCCAAAATCTGATGCCCAAGCAAGAAATCAAAGCAACATGATTTGATTCTTGATTTTGAATCAAAGGGCTCTCATAACTGGGGCTGGGTTCAGACACATTTCATCATCTTTGCCCAAATTATAACCTTCAAGTACACCCTACTATCATTTTCTTGTTTGTCCTTCACATTTTTTCAAATTTTCAAAAATCTAGTCATTTAATTTGCTCATTTACATTAAAATTAATGTTTTTTATTTTTTTATTTTACATTATTTTAATAGAATCTTTTCGAGTTTCAAAATAATGAGTCCCAAATAAAAAGAAAAGGAGAAAGGGGAGTCAATCCCACCTCCGATCCAACGCCCCGGAAATGGAGCCTCACCTTTCTTATCATGGGAACTCCCGCTTGTTATTATCTCTCACTTTTTTCGAATTAAAAAATAAATAAAATAAAATAAAACACGCCGTTTCATCTATTCTAACACGCAAGGCCCTCAGATTCCTGTGAAATGCACAGCAGTCTTCAACCTTTTTCTTTCTTTCTTTTTTACACCCCAAAAATTAAATTTAGCTATACTTGCAGACTGTATAATTTGTATATGATTTCTGCTGAATTAAATTCTATATTATTGAGAATATAAAATATTATTTTATAATACAAAAATTTATATGAATATAAAATAGAATTTTACCATGTTCAATCGGTTCGATAGATCTTTTGCCAAATTCAATTTTATAGTACAAAAAATTATAAGAATATAAAATATAAAATAAGTTTTGCTCCTCTCATTATTTTGTTGGGACTTGGATCATATTTTCAGTATTTTCGTCACTTTTATTTATTTATTAATTATTGATTCTACTTTTTACCCGGTAAATAAATGGACTTTTTATATTAATTGCCGCAATTTACATAATCCTGGTAGGTCATAGGTGGTATAATAGTAAATTAGTAATACAAGTCCAAATGCGCCTGCCGACGTGGCAATGGGACATGTAACGGAAAAAATGACCTATTTCGTCGTTAAGTCACTGCAAAGACACACAGCCACTACTGTTAACGCCGTCTTGCAGCGTCTTTGTCGTCAAGTTCTGAAGAAAATTACCCCTTCCCTGCTAACGCCGTTACCTCATAATTACACACACCTATACATATATAGTGAGAGAAAGGGGAAGGTGGAAGAGTTGAGTAGAGTGAGAGAAAACCTGTCGCTTTGCTTTTATTATTGTCTGCTTTTACTTTTTTCCCCACTCTCTCTCTACCTTCTACATCTTCTTCACCACCATTCTTATCTGAAGCCCCAAAAATTTCAGGTAACGGTACAACCACGCTTGCTTCTCTGTGTGTGAAATGACGGAAATGTACATCTGAGATCGATCTCTGTATTTTTCCCTCTGATTTTTTTAGCTTTCATCTTAATTAATCGACAAACAATGGGGAGTGTGTCTTCCGAGGAGGGCAGTGAGGAGAGGTGTGGTAGCTACAGCCTGAGCGCTGACATCAGCGAGTCGGAGAGCTCGAATGGCGACATAGATGAGGACGAGAGGGGCGGCGCGTCGACTTCCTCCGGTTTTTCTCCTTTCGCCGCCGGGAGTTCGGCGCCGTTGACGCCGACATTTAGTTTCCCTTTGATCGGAGGCAAGGATGTGGTGGTTTGGGATGAGAAGCCGCATAAACGTAGTTCCGATTTATCTGGTTTGTACTTCTCTCCCCCAATTTTTTTTTTGGATATTTGTAATGCTAAATTTACTGCAAATACTCAAAATAGTTCTATGCTGTATAAAATGTCACCTATTATTTGTGTTCTATACAGTTTTAATTAATTGAAATTAAGGTGTAGCTCAGAAATAGCGATCGATCTGTTGGACATCTGCTAATTCCCTACACTGATTTTATGCAATTTTTCGTCATTTTGTTTTATACGTAAATTTGCCCCGCGGATGATATAGTGTATGCTACAGTCAGACAGTAGGCTTAGCGTTACAGATTTATCATTGTTTTTAGGCTTTTCCGAATATCGTAATAATTCTGTGAAATATTGGTTTTATCTTTGCACACTCGCAGAAATCGACATGATGAAGGAAAGATTTGCGAAGCTTCTTCTTGGTGAAGACATGTCTGGAGGGGGTAAAGGAGTTTGTACTGCACTAGCTATTTCAAATGCTATTACCAATCTTTCAGGTATTTTCCTTTATATCTACGTGTCCGCGTGATTTCCGCTTGCAAACATGGTCTAATTATTTTTGTGTGAACCTGTATTGAAATTGTAGCAACTGTATTCGGGGAACTGTGGAGGCTGGAGCCAATGGCTCCACAGAAGAAGGCAATGTGGTGCAGAGAGATGGAGTGGCTCTTATCTGTGAGCGATTCAATTGTGGAACTCGTTCCGTCGACGCAACATTTACCTGGCGGAGGCACGTATGAAATCATGGCAACAAGACCACGTTCTGATTTATACATGAATTTGCCGGCGCTCAAGAAGTTAGATGCAATGCTGATAAGCATTCTTGATGGCTTCAGAGATACGGAGTTTTGGTATGTTGATCGCGGTATAGTTGTGGATGATTGTGACAAGTATTCATCCGATGTAATGTGTGGGAGGCCTTCAGTTAGACAAGAAGAGAAGTGGTGGCTTCCTTGTCCTAAAGTTCCTGGAAAGGGGTTGTCTGAAGATGCGAGGAAGAGGTTGCAGCAGTGCAGGGACTGCACAAATCAGATACTCAAGGCTGCCCTGGCCATAAATGGCAATGTTCTTGCTGAGATGGACATTCCATCTGCATACATGGAAACCTTACCCAAGGTAATCTCATATTTTGTGGCTGCTTATTTAATACACACGATAATCTTTGTGTTGGCTAATAGATGTGTTTTTTGCAGAATGGAAAAGATTGCCTTGGTGATATAATCTACCGCTACATAACAGCTGATCAGTTCGCACCAGAATGTCTTCTCGATTGCATGGACTTGTCGTCAGAGCATCACACAGTGGATGTGGCAAATAGAATCGAGGCGGCAGTGCATGTGTGGAAGACGAAAGAAAAAAAGAAACATCCCAATGTTCAGAAACCGAAACGTAAGACATGGGGTGGTAAAATGAAAGGCTTTGGTGCTGATGGAGAAAAGAATCAATCTCTGGCACAACGCGCTGAAACACTGTTGCATAGCCTTAGGCACCGTTTCCCTGGTCTCCCACAAACTGCACTAGACATGAGCAAAATTCAGTATAACAAGGTGGTTATTTTTTATATTAATTTATATTCTCTTTTTGCTTCAAACCTGTTCTAGTTTCTCTGTCTTAAAAAAGTCTTCTGGTTTCTCTTATAGGATGTTGGGCACTCAATTCTAGAATGCTACTCGAGGGTAATGGAGAGCTTAGCATTCAACATAATTGCAAGGATTGATGATGTTTTGTATGTAGACGATGCCACAAAGCGCTGTGCAGCAGCAGAATCTATGTCTATTTTTAACAGGGGAGGGGGTTTCAATGGTCTGCCGGTTCAAAAGAAGATGTCACCGAGTCCCTTTTCAATTCAACATACACCTTACGCATCTCCATTTGCGACACCGACATTCTGTACATCGCCGCCCTTGCCAAGTAGCCCGAGAAGGACTGTTACTCCACTAAACAAAAGTACAAGAATGCCGAACGTTAATAAGTTCGACAAAGTTGTGCCTGCTGACTTGGATAAACTCTGGTCGTATGCTGGTAATCTTGGTTCTAGAAGAGTCCCAGGCGAAGCTCAGGAGCGTGATTGATTGTTTAATATATCTGACTGTGGGGGGGTGAAACAGAGGGAAAGGGAAAGGGCAATTTACTATATATATTGTATATTTGCTTTAGCTTAGGGTGTTCTCTAGTTGAAGTTTTGACCATTGTTTCTTTCAGATACATTAGGCTTAATTTATCTTCTGCATTTTATCAAGTTAAAGTATGCACGGGATGATGAGTAAGCTTGTTAATTACTGTCTACATCTTGTTTAGTATTCGGCATGGTTGTTGATACGCATTCCCTAGCAATCTTTCTCAGATAGTCCTGCACTTAATAAGTTTCATTGTTCTATGTGATATTAGTTGAATTTCACTGTGTTATACACGTGTATAAATATATACACACTTGTACACGTATAGTATTAACGAGACCGTGCAGCTATAGCAACGCGATCCTTGAAAATATGGGGCATTTATCGTGAAGACAATAAGAATAATACACTTCTTGATGTAGTAAAATTTAAATAAAGAACAATCTCCTTAGCTGCAATCTTTAAGCTAATGGGGAGCAAATATATTATCACAACAATTAATCAATTGCTTTATCACTGAAGTCGAGTACTAACACAAGCAGATAGATACAAACTCAAGACCAAACGATCAGTTTCCCAGAAGAATATTAGAAACACTGTCAGAAAATAAAAGCCAGAAAATACAATTCACAAGAAGACCTGCATGTAATTCAGATTGAAAATTGCGTCAATAAAAGATGCTCACAACGAATAAAGGACATAATAGTTTAGAAATATCACAAAATCATCTCCTAAGATAATGTTGTAGTACTTAAACTTTGATTTAATAGAACAATCATGACGACATGGACATTACACAAGAAGAGAAGTTCTAAACCAAGGAAAAAGAAACACAAATTTAATTCATAGTTCAGCAACATACAGGTTGATCAGCACCACTGACACACACCATAGGAGCCATGACTACCTTATTAACGCAAGCTGCCAGCAACGAAAGAAACTCTGGTCACTAATCAATACATTTCATTGACTTCGTCGGCCATTAATCTCTCTGATTTTCCAAAACTCTGCAAGTGTTAAATATTCAGTCTATCCATCCCAGCCTGCATATGATGCCAAATTCAGTTTGTTAGCTCAAACATTCGAAATCATTTCACCTGAATATCTTCCATTGGCAGCTAGAGGCAATATTTTTCATCTCATA
The DNA here is from genome assembly GCF_056151865.1 of Erythranthe guttata. Lineage (NCBI taxonomy): Eukaryota > Viridiplantae > Streptophyta > Magnoliopsida > Lamiales > Phrymaceae > Erythranthe > Erythranthe guttata. The sequence continues at coordinate 197,497 of NC_142534.1, forward strand.
AATTGCAAAAATGTTACTTACAAGGTAGTTAAAGCAGTCCTTTTCAGAACAAAAGGGAGTCTTAAAGAAAACTTCTATACAGGACTAGAATTCAAACATTTACGTTTGGTGCAAATAGAGGATTAGAACTCCTTCAACTTTTCATCTCAAGATATCGAAAAAGTGTTTCCGAATTGAACTCAATACTAAAAACAAGATAAATTGGCCACTGTGCACAAGGCTAATCAGCAATGGCATTGACATGGTAACCCAAATACTAATGGAAATGCATAAAGAACCAAGTTGGCAAAGCAAATGCAAAAACTAGGATAAACAAGAACTTACTTCGATAGATGCAGTTGAATAAATCCAATCAGGTGGTGGCCAAAACATCTTGGAGTAACCAACGTGATTATCAATTGGCCCAATACTCCGACTCTCCATATCGAACACCCCAACACCAATCTTCCACACCCCATCATCATCCTCCCTATTACAGTACTGATCAGTGAAAAATATACAATTCCCCTTGCAGCTATTATCTCGAAAAATTTCCGAAGCCGATGCTGAAAATGTACAATTATCACCCAAAAACAACATTGTATCCCCCAAATCACTCACTTCTACCCACTTCCCCACGTTTTCGTCTAACCTAAACACCTCAAACTTCACAGTCCTCTCACTCATAAAACCATCAAATTCCTCGTAAAATTCGAACCCCTCATTGTAACCTAAATCATCTGCTGGCCCAATGCTCAAATACATATCGACTAACAACAACTCACCCTTCAATTCCACAAGAAACTTCTTGTCGCCGCCAAAAACCGAATTCGCAACAACACTCACAGTTAAATCTGCAACATTCACAACAACCATTCTACCGGTATTATCAACCGCACAGAATCTGCCTTCCCTAAGAATGACATCATCATAAGGGGAAGGTAGATCATCAATAACACTCCATTTCTCATCGCCAGGCTTGTAGACCACCAGTTTCCCAGATACATGAATTGTCAAAAGCACAATCCCTCCACACGAATCGTTCATAACCGCAACTTTTTCCATGTAGAGATTCCCCGCCTCTCCAATCGAACTCGCCATCGGTCTAAAATTAATATACTGAAGAGCATATTCTTCACCCAATTCCTTAACCCTTAAATCGAAGAAATTAAAGATCTTGGGAAAATTATCAGGCAAGGGTTTGAATTGGGATCGATCGAGCGGGTTCAGGAGATGCATCCGGGCGGGGTTATCCCGTTCGAGTTTGATGATCCACGATGATTGATCGGTGGAAGGTGATTCGAGATAATAGACGGTACGTTTGGAGAGGTAAAAACCCCAGCTAGTGTCGGAGATGCCGGAATTAGGCAGGATAGAGGATCGAATAGGCACGGAGGGTGGTGGAGGAGCAGCGGCGCGCCAGGTGGCGCAGACAGAGCGGAAGCGGAGGAGATCGATTGAGGTGGGGAGGTGTTGGGAGATGAGATGGAGGAGTTCAGATGGAAGTGTAGTCCATTCCGCCATTGAAGAAGATTGAAGCAAAGAAAAGGCAACAAACAGTTTTGGATTCAGTTTAGGGCTGAGAGAAATGACACCACTCAGCTGTGAAGGCGCTTCGTAAATGAAACAACACCTCGTTAATTTTTATTTTGTTTTTTTTCTTAATTTTTTTCTTATTTTTTTTTAAATAATAAATAAATGGGTAATTTACAACCTCGCCTGAGGTATGATTAAATTACAAAAAAAAACCCTCTTGTTTGCGTAATTACAACCACCCCAACTATAAATCTTCTTACACGTCCACCATTGCGGTTTCAAATTTAGTGGAATTTTCGAGATTATATGGAATATTATCACTTATGTACCCGTTTTATCCCATTTGAACTCCATATTTTGAAGCAAGATGATCATAATATGTATTTTTTGGCTTGTATATATCAGATTGTGGTGCATCAGAAACTGTATTTTTACACAAAACGAGTACAAACTAGACCACATTCCACAAAATCTAGATGATTATGTTGCATTTGACACCATAAGTGTGGAGACGTAAGAAAAAAAATCATAGTTGAAGGGTAGATGTAATTATCCAAACAAGAGGTTTTTTTTTTTATAAATTGATCATACCTCAAAGTTGTTTGTAATTTTACCCTAAATAAATATATATAATAACTAAGTTATGTATTTTACATTTGAACAAGAATGTAAACATTAGACGAACAAAGTATTAAGGTTTATGAGTCTAATTGATTTGGAATAAACATTACTGATTAACTAATTATTTGATTTGTACAACACAAATTTCATGCATATATTACAGTATTAATATTTAGTATTATAAGATAAAATATATTCAACTTAATTTAATAATTCCATTGTTTTGTAAGATAAAATATTCTCAACTTAGATAAGATGATTTAATTTGATACAAGACTCGAGTTTTTCCGCAGAAGCCAAATTCCCATCACAAATTTGTTTCAATAGTTGCAACCTCCTTTCAATCTCATAATCCCTGTCGGATTTATTGTAGTAGCATACCAGTTTCACCAACATCCCCTGTCAACAAAACACATATTTATTATTATTTCTCCTTCTCATTACATTTTTTTACACCAAGAAACACACACACACACACACACACACACACACACATTTTACACGTGCTTAATTTTTGGTACCATACCTCGTGTTGTTGTTGTTTGCGTGAGTAGTCTCGTAAGAGGGATTTCACGAGCTTATTACGAAGTGAGAGCATATCACCTACAACATCCCCGAAAATGAACCAGGAGAGATGGTGCAGAACCAACGAGAACGACATTGAATTTCGTTTCGCTGCTCTGTCGAGGGCCCCACCCACCCATGATTTCACATACGCTTCCAGAATCTTCTCATCATCCTGCACCAACACTCGTTATCTTATATAATCATCACAATTTTCATTTTTATATAATAAACAATTTTTTTTTATTTCGTATTACCTCAATAGGTTCGAGATAGCCTTCAGCTTTTGAAAAACACTTATCCAAAGTAGGGAGAAGCTCAAGAGCACGAGCATTAGATAAGCCATTCCACGCAGCAAGCCTTACAGAAGCCTCAACCGATCTGTGTAAATACATTGCTATTTGCCGCCCAAATAGCACGTCACCGTAAGATTCTGCAGCAAATTGCTCCACTAGGGTTTCAATAAAAGTAGGGTAATTCTTGTGGATCTCCGACTCAAATTGCAGTGATTTATGCAACTCTTTTTCATCGATTATTTTACCGTAAATATTCTGCAAAGTTTCGTACACATCTCTGCTCTTCTCATCTTCAAGAACACCCATTCCAGAAAGTAATACCACAGAAATTGCATGCAGTTTCCAAACAACTGTAACACATTCAACTGGAGAGAAGAACTCAGAGGTAAGCGAAGCAGGAATCGCTTCGATACCTAGAAGCAAAAATAGCCCAGCCTTGGAAACTTCTAGAAAGTTCTCAGGCATCTCCATGTAGGTTTCTCCAGTAGAATCGATCTTCACAAAATTAACTGTGGAGATTGCACTAAGAAACCAATGTGTAGGAAGAGGCAATCTCTGATAAGCCCACTCCAGTTTCAAAGAAGACAACGACTCTTGATTTGATTCATCCATATTCTCATCGATAGTCTCCAGAAAACGAGCGTCTTTCTTTTTAGATTTGTGGTTAATTTTTTCGCCCGTGGATTTTTGTTTCTTCTTTACAGTCAGCCACCTGTTTCTGAAGTGAGTGGCCAAAGCATTAGCAAATAAAAGATATTCATTTTCTTCGTAATCCCACTTAAAAGGACTGAATCCTTGTTTGACAGAAAGGAATTTTCCGATTCCAAGATTGAGATACTTCAAAACAGGAACTCGAAACATGAAGTTCAGTAACTTATCAATGACAGAACTATTCCCTGGCCCCACAGTTAAACAAGCTGTAAGGGCACAATTTAGCGTTTGCGCCGTAGGAGGAATTTCCGATATTTCAAGCAAGTCAACGAGCAATCTTGCTTCTTGCTGAGTCAGCAAAGTGTTTAAGGACCAATACCCTCCATCTGAGGCACCCCACCCTACACCTACCCCTGGAGCGGGACCACCCCTGCTGAAAATCTCAACGGGTTTTGTGCTTTGCCATTTGTTCATGATTTGTTTCATTAAATTCGTCAGCGAATATTGTACTTCTACTGCGCATGACTTAAGTATCCCGTTAGCAAGGATTTTATCTTCCTCTGGTGCACTCTCGAATTTAGATGGCTTCTGATGAATCTCGAGATTTGCATGCTGGATCAACTTGTCAACAGAATCAACTACTCGGACCAATCCTTGAATGCAACATGTAGAAGATATTGCCAATTCTCTTCCATTTTCAATCCTCAAACGACATAAATAATCAACTATCGAACCATTTTCAGAGAACCTAAAGTATCCATTTTTAATAATTTCGAGTCCAACCTTGGGAACAAATTCTGGCAGCCATGACAAACGACCATTGGGCAAACTCGTAAAATCCTCTGGGATCACAGCTTTAAGCACACTGGAAAGCATATTCAGAACAGAAGAAATAACCCATAACAAGGAATTTATTTCTGAATCTTGCAAACTGCGAATTTCACCGACGTTATTTTGGCAGTTGAAGAGTCTTGTTAGAGGTGCGATATTTTTTACTTGTACCCACTCGAGGGCTAAATCGAAAATGGAACCAAATTGACTCCAAGACCAAGTCTCTTTCTCTTCAGCAACATCCTTGGTTTTTTCTCGTACGTCCGAATAGAAGTTTGGAAGTCTACAGGCTAAAACTTCTAGAATAAGGTATACTTCCTTTGTGATGGCACAATATTCATTCATCACATCGTTTTCCATTAGCTTCTCAATAGTGGGGACACTCAACCACATGCATAACGAAGTGAACATGTTGGAAAAGTCGGAAATGCAATATCCGTAACGAATGAAGACCTTATAAAGACGTAATTGTTCGACCAACAAAGCTGATGAGAGTTTGCAAGCCTCTGCTCCGGATTTCACCCATTGGTCAAGAGAATTTGGATATCGGTACAAGTGCCAGGTCACCTTATGGAGAATTCCACTGTTTATAAACGATAAGCAATTCTTCTTCTCGTACTGTGCCAATACCTTCGAAAACACCAACGGAAAAATTAGATTAAATAGATCAAATGTAGAGAGTGATGCAAGAAATTAAAACATAGAAGGCGCTGCTTACTTTTAAGAGAGTAACGGATTTTATCTTGCAAATGTTTATCTCCATTTGTTCTTTCGAGGCAAATCTGCTAGCAACTGTCTGAACAATCTTTCCACTGTCAATAATTGCAGCAGCACATGTGGGGGAATGCCTTGCTATGGCAATCAATATAGATATTAAGCATTCTTCTAATGGTGCAGAAGGATCTGTCTGTTACCACAGGAATCGATAAGTTCATCATTTTTTTCTAATTTAGACAATTTGATGAATCAGAATATTTACCTCCAAGAGAAAGCAAATTCTAGGAAGAATCCCCATCCTAACAAGACCCGCAGCAAAATCCTGACCAGCAAGAACTACATCATCCTTGATAGTGTGTTCACCTTCGTCTTTGTCACCCTCCGATTCCTCCTCATGAAAATGAAGAATATTGGAAGGTTTCACATTATATTTCCAAAATCCACCGCGAATAAAACCGACATTAACATCTGGTTTAGTTCTGAATACAGGAGCTGTACAAGCACCCCCCACGTAAGTTGGTGTCTTCTGAGGAAATAATGAAGTCACGAGTTACTAAGATGAACTCGATAATCGAAGACTGATAAGAAGATTCTTTGGAAATGTAGATGTACCTCTAGCATATCAAATACGATTTCGTTCATGGTGCAGCTTAGCACACACTGAATGACTTTGACACAAGCAAGCACCACAGAGTTGTGGTTATCATCAAGGGACATTCTACAATGAGGACATACAAGAATTATTTGTAATAAATAAGAAAAAGGAAAAGGAAGAGGAAAAGGAGAACGGGAAAAAACACGGAAATCAGTGCATTTCATCATCTAGACATCATATTTTTTTTAAATCATCGTTATTAATATGTTCTAACTGGAATAAGAAAGTTATATATGCAAGATTTTTTTCCAAGAATTAGAATTATTATTTTTAATTAAAATCAAATCCAATTACAAAAGGGAAATTAGCGGAGGGTAATTCGAACCTTAGCAAACTCCTCCAAATTAACAAAATCTATCAACATCATATTCTAACGAAAATATTACCAAATCACCAGTAAACACCCTGAAGTGTGCTTAGATGTTATTAATACCAACAAGGATATTACATGACGAAAAAAAAGAAAATGATTTCAGTAACAGCAGCAAGTATGTTTTAGGTTACGATGACATTGTAACACGCAGATTTGATAGACATCGTCAGATCACAAATTAAATATTAACAACCTCATACTTCAATGATCATATGACTAGATAGACAAAAGCAAGTCAATATAATGAGAGAAAGCAAAGATGCGTTTATCATTTACCTCAATGATAAAGCAAGCTCGGGTTCCGGGCCAAGAGCAAAAGCCCAAACAGCCTCCCAGTCAACGGGCCCCTCCGAATCAACTTGATTCTGCGAGATGCTGCAAATTGCTTTATCAAGAACAGCTGCAATAAGATGTAAAGCAATAGTGCGTTGCCCAGGAATCTGAAACATGTGCCCAAAAGAATCCATCATTACTTTTTAAACACATCGATCGATGTTGTCAAATATGAATGAGTCACTAAAAGATTCATAAATAATTCTCACTAACCACACTTCTGGATAAGGCCACTGCTTCTTTTATGGTATAACCAGAAGCACCTGGATCACCTTCAGTTCGAAGAAAATCACGTTCGGAGACATTATCTGCACTGTATCCACTTTCTGATGATGGCTTACCTACAGAAAAACGACATTTCAGTTCTATATCATTATTTTTGGCACGAATATAGGGCTTGACGGAATATTACTATACAAGTTATTTTTTTCTTTTTCAGTATGCAAATCGATGTATGATTTATCAAAAATAATAACAATAATAATGCATTAGATCTTCAAATAATTGAAAGTGAGTTATGAGCTAATTTTTTTAACCTTACCATCATCTGATACACGAGCAAAATCACTGCGGATAATCTTTCCTTCCACGGAAAATCTCATATCTCTAACACTCTCAACTCTTTTACTCCAAGCATCCCACATGCTACAGTTTTCTTCACTTATATTTGAAGAAGCTTTATCATCTTTATCTTGCAGTGTGTCTGTAGTAACTATTTTTAAAGGCTTGTCAGACATAGTGTTCTCAATTAATTTTGACCGATTTTTCTCACTCTGCAAACTGTCCGCTTCGCTGCCTGTAACATCTGACAAAGAAAACTTCTGCCTCTTGACTTTGGTTTGTCCCCGTTTTTTAAGTAGATTTATCAGCTCCGGGTTCAGCTTGTTCATGATTTCAGCTTGTGCTTCCGCAATTTCATCAGCAGACATTTTCGACAACTGAGCTCGATTCTCGGCATCGATCTGACTTTCAATACCGACTTCTTCCCCACCTACAAATTTTTGTGCAGCAAAACCAGAAGCCACCTTGGACTTTTGCATGCTTTTCATCTTTAAATCCACTTGTCCATCTTTACTCGAACCATCCCGCCACGTAGGCAGCTTCTCCACAACATTACTTCCCTCCGACTTAGGACTGTGATTCTGTGGCCATTGCCTTTTTTCGATAACATTTTCATCTGGAACAGCGACTCTCCTACTTAAATTATCGGAATTAATCTCTTTCGTTTCACGGACAGGTTCCTTTTTAGTACCATTATTCTTCACTATCTCCTTCCACCGGCTAAAATCTACGCCTTTCCTTTCTTTTCTTTGTACAGGATTAGCAATGTTAGCAGCCACTTCCATCCCATCAAAATCCTCCTCTTCTCGGTTATCATTACCCGCATAATCATTATCATTAACAACATTAGAGCCTCCAATTTTAGGAGCCCAATGCTGTAACAACAATTCATCAACTATCTTCAGTACAATGATCATGAAATAATAATAAAACCAATAAAAATAACAATATCTAACACTTGAAAGTTAAGTTGTTATAGCTAATTCCACAATCCATTCAGAGGTAAAATAAAAACCAGGAGGATTTTTTTCCGGACACAATAGATATAAGAAAAAGAGAGAGAAGTATACATACTGGGCCGTGTGAGCGGTGGCGTGCCACCGGAAAAGGCAGAACGGAGGGCCGAGGGGGGGCGATAGGCCTACCTCCTTGCGGGTTATCTGAGAAGCCCTTCTCGACTATCCCGCCGACCAGCCGCGAAGCATCGTCTCCACCAAATTGGAGGGTGGGTTTTGAGTTTTTGCTTCCTCCACCATTCTCTTTCTTCATATTAATTCGTTTTATTTCGCAGAACAGTAAATGAATGAAATACACAAACGCACCTTGTGTGTTGTGCGTTTGTGAGGAGAGAGGAAAAGTGTGAAGGAACAATGGCAAACAGTTTGACTAGAGAACACTAGTAACCTGCGAGTGCATTGCAAGGCAAGAAGAAAGAAAGAGGAGAGAGAAAGTAAGAGAGAGAGAGAGAGAGACGTATCGTGGATTTAGCCCATCGTCTTTATTATTTTCTAAATGGGCTTGGGCCTTTTTTATTTATTTGTCTTTTCTTTTCTTCTCATACGGGCTTCCGCCATTTAATATATTCTGAAGCTTTTTCTTCTTCTATTTTTATTTCAATTATGTGGATTAATCTTTTTTTTTTTTTGTTGGTGGATTAATCTAATGGAGAGCTAAGCTAAACTTTGGATAATTCTTGTGAAATTCACATTTTTGCTTGGAATTTTGCATTTTATTTAATTGTGAATTTATAAGAAGTGGTGTTGTCAGGTAATGAAACTATGAAAGTAAATAAATATTATGAGAGCATTTATACTTTTAATTAATTAATCGGTATTTTTGTGGTTAATTATCCTTTTCAGTGTCACAATTCCAGAAGGATGAGAACAAGGATTAACATTTTTTTTGTTTCCTCAATTTAAACATGGAGTAAACTCTAAAAACTATAACAAAAAGTAGTAATTAAGAAGTTTATGAGTTCCGTCTCGACAAAAAATCCCAAGTAATTATCTTGTTGATTGTCGATCGGAACCGAAAAAAAAAAAGTTCGGTTACACGAATCATGTCAAGATTGTAAACTATTGCAAATACATTATATATTGTGAAGAAGAAATAAGACATTAAACTGTTATGAATTGATTTATTAAGCATAGAAAGAAATTGGGTAAGAAATGGAAAAAAACTGTATGGTAGGCTATTTATCCCACATCGAAATATTAGGGGTAGATGGTGGGGTAAGCACTTATATAAAAAGAAGAATTGTGAACTGAATACTCACTTACCTGGACGGGGTCAATGGGTGATCAACGAGGCCTATGGCCTACGCTAGTGACTTCCATTGCACTTTGGAAGGGTACAAGTGTAAGATCGACCCAAGTGGTCGAGTCTACGTCATAATTTGTGATAGTGGGGGCCTGCGTTCGCGCGGCCCCTGCCCATTTCCAGTTTTAAATTTTCTGGCCCAATTCAAGGCCCAGTTAATATTGTGAGTTATGACAAATAGTACAAAAAAGATATGACTTACATAATTATTTTTAATATTTTTAAATTAAAAAAATCATTTGAACTTTATTTTGGTTTTATAAAAAAATAAGTTATAAAACAATAAAAATGAGAAACATATTTAATATTTCATTTGATTTACAGAGGTTGGATGCTTGCAACTTTAGTTTACTTTTGAAGCCAAATGTTTGTCAACACTGACTATTTGTTTGACCTAGTGAATTTCTATACAATGTTCGGAAGCAAAAACGGAGACAGACAAGCAAGAAACTGAACTAGGAAGAAGAAATGATGGTAATAAGAAAAACGAAACTTACTGCATCAACTCGTCATTTACTTGAATTGATTACGAAAGAAAAAAACGAAACTTACTGCATCAACTTGTCATTTACTTGAATTGATTACGAAAGAAACCGAAAATAAAGATTGGAATTCTATGCAACATATAATTGAATTGTACAAGAGTTTTTTAAGTACAGCCCGTGATTGAGAAGAGTCGAAAATCGTATTTCTTTTCTTGTGGAGGCTCTCGTCAATTCTGCAAGCATTTTATTCATACAAGATTTCTAAATAATCACATGATGAGGGCTATCATGTTTTGCAGGTAAATAAGCAATAGACAAACACTATAAAATGTATACTAAGTGCTGATGAGGAGAAATGGCCCTGTCAAGTGTCCCACATCGTGAGAATACCTAACTAAGAGTTTAGAGCAGATAAATAAATAGAAGGGCCGATTCCAGCATCAAACTCAAGCAGCTGCGCGGTAAACACATAGCGAACTATTCTTTCGCCTTTTACTAAAGAATACCGTGTGTTTGCCGCACTACAAGCAGCATACGCCACTTTTTGGAGGGTTTTTTCCATTTTTGGAAATTACCCCAACAATTATAGTTTAAATTATTTTCATTTTTCTGTTCTATATTTAAAATAGTGTAATTCTTTACACTACAAAAATTTAACATTAATTGTTGCTTTCCAATTTTTGTTTAAAATCGTTAAATAACTAATATTAATAATTCTATTTGATTATATTGAATTCTAATTAATAGATCTAGTATTTATTCAGTAGACATTTAAAAGTTAATAAATTTTAAACTCTTAATTCATTTTCCTAATGTGATTGTTTAGTAGGAGGATGATTATTCACTATTAATTTAGATAGGAATATTTTGAAAATTGGACCGTATGGATTTCAAGTTGTGTCAAAGCTAGAGTCGCGTTTACGAATCAACGACTTATGTACAAAAAAATCCCAAAGCATAGAGGAGAACAAGAGGGGGGGACACTTCACCTTACATTTCGTGCCACGATTATCTAATTAGTAATTACAACCATCGTCTTCCTCGGTTTGCCCTCCAAAGTTTACAGAGAGAGAAATGGCAAGCCCTATCGCCCCGCCCCGAGATCCGGACCCGGATAATCCAGGCATACACCACCTTCCCTCAGCTCTAATCGCCACCATCATGATAAAGCTCGACGTCGCCTCCATCCTATCCCTTGCCTCCACGTGTACGACCTTCCGCTCCTGCGCTCTTCACATCCTCTCTTTCCTCCCCAACTTCCATCTTCCTGTAAGTTATTAGATGAATTTGGTTTTTTTTTTTTTTTTTTTTTTATAATTAATTTCAACATATCTTTTGCTAATTTTTATTTTGCTGGATTTTGTTTAGGATGTTGCGCCGTCGATGAATTTATTGAGGCCTTTGCTGCCTCCGAACAACCCTTACTTGAGGAGTCTGAAGGTGGATTGCACGCGCCTCGACGATTCTTCCCTGGATTTTCTCATTCGCCCCTCTTTACAAGAGCTGTGCCTTCGAAATTGCACAGATTTTAGCGGCAAACTTCTGTCTCATCTTGGACAGAGTTGCAAAGATCTCAGGTCTTTCTTTTCTCCACCATTTTTTTTTCTCTGACAAATATTCACTTTCTATATGTGTTTACTACTTGATTTGTGATGTTTGTGCTACTTGGCTGCTTCTTGGTATGCATGTTTGGGGGAGTTTTCATCTTAATTGGTGTTTGATGTTTACTGAATGTGAAGTGTGTTTGTTTTATTTTATCATTTTTTCTCGTTTGTTTGTTATAAGCAATGGTGTGTTTAAAATAATTCCCTTTCAGGTTTGTGTACTTGAGTTCAGTTGCAGAGAAAAGAGGGAGATCAGTTGATGTATTACATCTAGAGGAATTGCTCACTGGTTGTACTCAGTTGGAAGTAAGGGTTTATCTAGTTATCGACTAGTATTACTTTAGATTTACTGTGGCGTAATTCTGTTACATTCATTGTGTGTGTGTGTGTGTGTGTGTGTGGAATGAGGAATTGGACAGGATATTTATTAAAGAACGAGGTATCTTATGTTTATCGTTTCCCATTTATTTGGAGTGCTGTCTGTAGCGATATTGGGTCAATAAATATGTCGTGTTATATGGTTCTCGTATTAACTACACGTAGCACACATTTCCATATATGCTCTATCTATCTATGTCTCAGTAACAAACACCTTTTTTTTTGTTGGCATATCAAATGTACACCACTTCAATTCATTGTTATTCCTATGTAGATTTTTGGTGTGATTTAGGTTCTTGTGTTAGTTATTTTCTCTTTTTGAACTGTCGACGTAGTAATGAAATGAGAAGAGATCGAGCCAGGATTTGGCTAAGTTTCTGAGATTTATTCCTAGATATAGCTGCCAGATACGATAATAACTTGACCGGTTATACCCTTCTCGATTTTGAATTATCCTTCCGTATTTGCAGCGTGGTTCATTAGAGACATTAATGATATTAATTATGCTTGTTTACAACAAAATGTATGATGAGTTATATGCATAATCCTTCTTACTGTTTATTTAAAAGTAAATTATTCGTCGATAACGTACATTTGCTGATCCTGATGTATTGTTCTGTAGACACTGATCCTGATGTTCGATGTCTCCGTATTTCTGCGCCATAAATTCGCTCGCGTCTGGTCTCTAGCCTCACCAAGTCTCATTTCTCTTGAAATTGGGTATATTTCGTCGCTTATGTTGACTGAACTTCTTAGCCCCGCTGTGGGCCCCCATCAATCATCAAATCACCCCCAACCATCCATATTGCCTAATTTACAGAAGTTATGCCTTTCCGTTGACTACATAACCGACACCATGATAAGCACAATATCAAAATATCTTACCTCCTTGACCCACCTAGATCTTCGAGATTCACCTATAATGGAACCAAGGATGGCATTTGACCTAACCAACAACGGCCTTCAACAAGTCAACGCACATGGCAAACTGAAACACCTCTGTCTTGTAAGAAGCCAGGAGATTGCTCCCACGTACTTCAAGCGAGTCAACGATCTTGGAATCCTTCTCATGGCTGATAAATGTTCGAATATGGAAAGTATTTGTCTCGGTGGCTTTTGCCAGGTCACAGATACAGGTTACAAAACAATTCTTCATTCTTGCTCCAAGTTATATAAGTTCAAGGTTTTTCATGGTACCCACCTAACCAACCTAGTCTTTCACGACATTAATGCGACATCCCTTTCACTAACACATGTTAGTCTACGGTGGTGTAATCTCTTAACGAACTTGGCTGTTGCACACTTGGCATCAAATGGGAATCTTTCCACTCTCGACTTGAGGGATTGTAGAAACCTCGGAGACTATTCTCTCCGAGCAATCAACTCACTTCCTAAGTTAAAGTCTCTTCTTTTGGACGGTTGTGATATAACTGACTCGGGATTGTCGCACTTAAGCAAAGGCTCGATGAAAACCCTCGTTTCGTTGTCTGTCAAAGGATGTAAGAAGCTTACAGACAGGTGCATTTCGTCCCTTTTTGACGGCAATTCTAATCAAGAATTAAGACAATTAAACCTCTCGAATCTTCCTAACCTCTCCGATGGTGCTATATTTTTACTCGCAAAGAGTCGAATTCCATTATCCGAGCTTCGTTTGAGGCAATGCCCTCTAATCGGAGATACTTCTGTCATGGCGTTAGCTTCAATGCAGATCGATGAGAATGTGTGGTGTGGTAGTAGCTTGAAGGTTTTGGATATTTACAATTGTGGGGGAATCACTCAATTGGCTTTTCGATGGTTAAAGAAGCCATATTTTCCGAGAATGAGGTGGTTGGGGATAACGGGATCTTTGAACAGAGACGTGGTCGATGCTTTGACTAGAAGTAGACCGTATATGCATGTTGCTACACGTGGGGAGGAACTAGGAATGGACCAATGGGATAATTCGGAGGATATTTATTCGCAGGATTATGAGGAAGTGGATGAATTTGAGGAGTGGCTCTTCGAAGGAGAGGATGTGAGTGATGATGACATGGTTGATGTTCTTGATGACGTGGCGGATCTGTTCGAATGATTGTCGTAAGTTTGCTGAAGTCTTTTGTTGTTTATGTAATGTAATATCAAATGATGTTTCGTGTGTTTGTGCACATTTGTTTTGTGTTATGTTGTTAATTTAATCTTTTGAATGTTAACTATTTACTAGGATACTATGTTGTTGCATCATGAATGTACATATTAGTTATTGTGGTATGTAATGTTAATTTGTATTTGGCATTTCACTTCAGTAAATTTGTATCTCTGCAGCAGTACTGTGTTTTCAGCCTCTTCATGAAATATACATAATTTGTTTATGTTATATGTGAAAAAATATATGAAGAATTGTAGGCCCAATGGGCCTTCGAAATCCACTTGATCATAAATTAGTTAAATAGGCCCAATGGGCTTTTAAAATTGCAAATAGTATAATTTAAAAATTTAAACAGTGTTCTTGAAAATGATAATTGAAAACAATATTATAGAAAAATAAAAAATAAAAAGTTGATGATCTCCTTTTGGAAATATAACTAGTGTAGAAAACATGTTCTTTAAAATATATTGGTTTTGATTTGATTATCATAAATAATTGCTACCTTGATTAGTGCAAAGCATGTGTTAACTTGTATATTAATACTAGATCTACAAAACCAATCATCATTCAGAACCTAGATTGTACGTAGACTGAATATTGGATTAAGTTCAGGGTTTATTAGGATCAATATATAATTAGTAGCATGAACTGAAAAATTATTAAAAAAAATTATGGCTCGTCGTTTTCTCTAACTCAATGTTGTCGATTGCTCTTAAACAATGTCTAGGTTCGATGAATTTGGCATTACAAATAATAAAGAGATTATTGGTGAAATCGAAAACACCGACGCTCATTATTTTCTCTTTCATGAATTACACGAAGAATGTGAAAAAAACGCCTTGGATATTTCGTTTTCACTATTAATTATTTTGACTCAATGAATGTCAAAAAATGGCCAATAAATTTACAGATGATGAATTTTCTTCCACGAGGAAAATGAGAAAAAAATGAAAAACATTTATCCGGACATGTTGGACTGAGATGGATTAAGTTCTTACATGAAGAGTTTTGATGATAATGACCATTTCATTTTGTCCCCTCCATATCACCACTACT
The DNA here is from genome assembly GCF_056151865.1 of Erythranthe guttata. Lineage (NCBI taxonomy): Eukaryota > Viridiplantae > Streptophyta > Magnoliopsida > Lamiales > Phrymaceae > Erythranthe > Erythranthe guttata. Next base: position 212,581 of record NC_142534.1, read on the forward strand.
ACTACTGTAATTAATTGTTTTATTTATTTATTTATTACAATTATGTTTGTAGGGGGGGTCCTACTATATATATGTTTCAAAAGTCGGTAAGTATTGTCTTCTATGATTATTTTTTTCATTCCATAATATTTGACTACTGGAAAAACATCTCCCCTACTACTTCTTCTGCTTCACATTATTCTTTGTTGCCCATACTTTGAATATTTTTCTCCTTGGTTGTGTGATGTCATACATGATGACATCAATAAAAAGAACAATTTGAATTTTCCTTTTCTTTTTTTAAATAAATTATCTCATCTTTAATTCAAGATGAGATAATAAACTTGTTCATGCATGATTTATTTATCATAACGAAACTACCAAGAAAGGGCTTCTTGAAAAATAAATTACTAATTGACCCCAATTATTTAATTATATATTTATTTATTGAGAAGATAAGATTTAGTAGATGAATGAATGAATGGCATATTCGAGTGAGTTATTCTGAGTTAAGGCGTTATCAAGTCGCCACTTCCCATGCCAGCGGTGCTTCCCATGTTCAGTGTTCATCTTCATCCCCCAAACATACTATAATATTTTATTTATTTTTATTTCTTTGTCAACACATTATTACACATATTTTAATTACTACCTTAATTTGAATTGGCTCTTGGCGAACCCAAGAGGACAGTTTTGCCATGTCAGCTTTTCCCAATCCTTCCACGTGGGCTGCTGCTAATCCGACTTAGCTTACCTTCTGTTCTGGATCAGCTCAAATATATTAATATTAATATTAATACTTTCCAAGGTAGCAGGACTTTTCGTTTTGCTACCAAGTCTAAACGACCCGTTTTTATTAATTATTTCATTTACTATATGTTTTTTTTTTTTTTATAAAAATGGACTATTGATATATATATACACACACGTGGGAATTTTTGTAATAATGTCGGTTTTCCCCTCCAAGGTCGTCGTGGCAAAATAATTATTTTATGTTATGATTATGATTATCAACTTCAAGATTACCATTCAAAATTCGATTATTTGCAAGATTTTGATGATTTATTAATTATTATTATTATTATATTCAAATTATTAAGATTGGTCAACTTTAATTTTGCAAAGAAATGTTGTCGTATACATTCAAGTTCTTAACGGATTATTATCAATTACTACATGCTTAAGAAAATCAATTTGGGTTGTTTTGTACATATTAAGAAAATCAATAAATGTTCATAGATTATAGTAATAAAATTACTAAAATATCTTTAACATTAATTGATTCTCAATTAATTAATTATGAGTAATTAAGGGTAAAATTGAAAATAATGCAATTAATGTTTCATTGAAAATCTAAAATAAAAAATAATTTGGGATAAAAAAAACTCTCTAAAAAGACATATAATATGGGAGAGGGGAAGTAATTAATTAACGAATACTTACTAACTAAGAAGCATGCGTTTACCAACCCTCATTAGGAGAGTTGGTACCTAGCCTTTATCAATAGGGTAATGGTCTAGGGTTCGAGTCCCCCTCCCCTACTTCCCCTTGTAATGGACTTGAATTTACTCAAAAAAAAAAAAAAAAAAAACTAAGAAGCATGCGTTTAATGTTTAAAGGCATGAATCTCATTTGACTATTTGTTATTTAGGATCTGAAGCGTTATACACCAATCAAAGGCCAAAATAAAAAAAAAAATTAATCAAAATCCTTATACCAACGTGGTAAGTGGTAACAGTTAAACACATGATTAGCACGTGTCATTAACTTTTCAATAAACGTACTTAAGTTTGTTTGACCCATTGATTTAGCCTCTAATTACCCACCATCACCAAAAGGCATGTCAACCTCATTAGACCAAATCCCCTCCTTCTCTTGCACTTCAAGAAATACAACGGACAATTATTATTATTATTATTATGACAAAAAATAAACAAATGAACATTGCCTCTTAATCATTTAATTTTAATTAACATCATAAATATTTATTCTCCATTTTCATATTGCTGATAATTTTATTTTATTTTTATTTTTGGTGTAATAATAAAGAGAAAGACAAAAATGAAAATATCTGTATAGGCAGCACCAATTGATGTTGCTTTCATCTTTTCTTTCCAACCCAACAAAGTTGGAAATGTCATCTTCTTATCTCTATTATTCACTCTCCACCTTAGATGTTCCATCGCTATATAATTAAATAAATAATAAAAAAAAAATCATCACTATTTATGTTTATTTCATTAAAAATATAAAATAATAAATAAATTAATTAATATATTCTATTGGACCTTGATCTAATAGGCCCAGTTAAAATTACTTACTGTCAAAAAAAGTCCAATCCAATTAAAAAAAAAGAGGCCCACATAGAAGGAACGTAGTGCGATCACTGTCAGATTTCCAAGTAAAGTAAAAAACTTACCTAAAATAAATAAAAAAGAAAAATCAAAAAAGTGAAAAAACTTGAATCACATGAAGGTAAAGTAGAAATAAAGAAAGAGGTGCCACGGTGGACTACTCTCCACGTGGGTGCGAGTGTTGTCAACGTGCACGCCACAGCTATACAAGCGGGAAGAAGGGGAAACCAGTAAACGGTGTCGTTCGTCCTCATTTTCACCCTATTTGCCACTGTCGACACTCTGACAATATTAACTTTTATTTATTTATTTGTTAAACAATTAAACAATTGCCGCACCACCTCAATTATTCCATTAAACTATGTCTTATCACTCTATTAATTTAATAATTCACATTAAAAAAAAATCTAAAAGCCTATTTTATCTTAAATTCGATGATAAAGTGATTCAAAAGAAAATATTACAAGTAATTAATTTAATTAACTGAATATGAACCGTGTGTTAATATATGATCAGAAGTCTATTATTATAGAATTATGTTTAAATTATGAAAATTAGTTAAATTGGTACCTCCATGAAACAAGAATACATAAATCGAATTTATCATGATATTTTTCTAAGTATTCTAATTTTATGTATTTAATTTAAAAAATGTTAATAATATATTTAAAAACATTAATAATATTGTATGTTAAAGAATTCAATTTCAAGATTTGATGCATTGGGATTGGTCTGTTTTGTACTTTGTATCTTCTTTGCAACTTGTAGTAGGCCAAAATAGTAATAATTCAAAATAAAAAACATTTTTTTTATAATAATTGAAAAATTCAAATTAAAAACTGCTATATAAGCACCCTAAACCTAGAGAATTAAGACCCCATTAGCCAATTCATCAAAAAAAAAAAAAGACCCCATTAGCCAATACAAATATAACTCAAAAAAGCAAATCGAGAAACTGCATATAGTCCACAAATTATATATAATCACTCATTCAGATTCTCGGCAGAGAGAGAGAGACAGCTTTTACAAGGAGAGAGAGAGAGAGAGAGAGAGAGAGAGAGAGAGAGAGAGAGAGAGAGAGAGAGATATCTATGAACAAATGGATCAAATTCAAAACCCAAACCCAAGCTAATTGAAATTCCTTTGAATATTTATTTCCTTTTCCATTATCCTATTCGCGAGCTGTAACAGTAGAACGTATATAAAATTCGGTTCGAGGCGTCTATAATCCGCATCTACGACGTATAAAAATCCGATATCGCGGCGAAAATTCACTCCACGTGAACCGCAGAATCCACTAGATCCAGTTTGTAGAGGAAATCAAGCAGGCTATTGGTCGTGATTTTTTGGAAGAGAATTGTCGTGAATTCGGGGTTCTCAAATGGTGATGGAAGATAACGAGAGTTGTGGAAGTAGGGTGGTGGAATCTTCGTCGGCGAAGAGCCGGCAGCAGCAGAAGAAGGTGGAGGTCTTCAATGAGGTTCTGCGCCGCCTCAAGGAATCTGACCATCCGGAGGCGCAGGAGCCGGGTTTCGATGATCAGCTTTGGGCTCATTTCAATCGCCTCCCAGCCAGGTTTCCTTTACCCATCCTAAATACTTTAATCTTCACTTTTACGCTCCGAACGTGCTATATTTTATATTATTATTGGTTGATTTTCTCCGTTTCGAGTACCGATTTTTGTTGTTGCTGCAGATTTAGGCGTCTTTCGTGGATTTTATCATTCACGGATTTAGATGTCCGGTGATTTTGGTTTCTGTATTTTCTGAAAACAAATAAAATCATTGTTACAATGTCAATTGTCGTGCTTCCAATTCCATCTGAGTATAATGGAGTAAATCATAAAACAACGACTTAGGTTTCGTGATGTGCTGCATGTCAGGATTTTTTCTTATTTCGCTACATATGTGGCTTTGTACTGCGATCTGATTTTTAATTACTTTGTGATTGATTTTTTTTTCTCCCTTTGTGTTTCCGCATTGAAGGTATGCGATGGATGTGAATGTCGAGAGGGCAGAAGATGTTCTTACACACAGGCGATTACTGCATCTGGCGCGTGATCCTGCTAATAGGCCAGCTTTTGAAGTCCGGCTTGTGCAGGTAGGATATTCTGACATTTACTCAGCCTATTATGAACCCGAAATGAGGTTTTATGCAAGTTTATTTATGTTTGGTCTTTATGCGCTATGAGAATTCATTCTTTATGGTAATATTGTGATTTTAAGTGAAGTGGCAGCTACTAGTTATGAGATCTTAAATTGCAACAGTTATTTCAAAAGGATTTTGACACGAGTCATAGAAGCTGAGGCTGGTGGCGTTGTCATGTGACTTATTGCACATTGTGAGGTTTTAAAGGATGGCATGAGCCAATCAGTGTTACTCGGCATAATCTTACATACTTCTGGGGTTCCAGCTTGCTTTTCTTTCAGCTAAAGTTCACTATAATTCGACATACTTTTCCCATCAGTAACCTGAAGTCCAATATTCATTTTTCGTAGAAAAACAATATTTTGTGAATATGCATACATGAACCTTGCATGAACCGAAGTTTTGACTTAGCATACATCAGGACAGGCATATTCTCATAATGTTTGATTTAAATGTTCTCCCGGTGGACTTTATCTGCAGTGAACCAACGACCCTTTTCCCTGGTTGTGTACCACTCATCAGTCATCATATGATATTTCTTTCTTGATTGATGCCATCTGTATGTTGAGTATATTTTTATCCTGTGCAGGTTGGTCCTGTATTAGATGGGAGCTCAGGAGATACGGTGCATTCACGTTTACCGACTAGGGGAAGGTATTTGCCCACTTCTAAAAAACTAAACGTGTGTTTTATTGTTACCCGTGTATCTAAGTTTCAGCTATCTGTAGTTTTTTCTAGCCTTTACTGGATTATTTGATGTTTACAGCATTTTTTAATTCAGCATCCATCCTCCACCTGCCTTTGGTTCTTCTCCTAATCTTGAAGCTCTTGCACTCGAAGCAAGCAAATTTGATATACAAGATGGGGACAGCGCTGCGGATGCTGATGCCAAGTTTCCAAGGTACCTTTAATTGAGATTTTACAATCTTGGTCTTATAATTATGAGTGGTGCTCCTATTGGAACTTTAAATGATAAATCTTTAAACGGTCTGGGCACTTAGTATTTCACCAGAATAACCTCCCAGATCGATTATTTTCCACTCATTTCAGTTTGTGGCAGCAGTATATGTGATCTAATCACAGTATGATCCAACCTCAGTCTTTTGATATATACTTGCCACCTTATATGTTTACATGAGAATTGAGATGGAATTATACTGTTTTGAGATTTTTTTTGGCATTCTTAGCCTGTCAATAAGTTTCATCAGGCAAATTTTAATGTTTCATGAAAGAAACCAATGATAATTGAAGTGTCATTGTGGAGCTTACTTTTCACATAATCGTAAATGCAGGCCTATGCACGAGATTACATTTTCAACAGATGACAAGCCAAAGCTCCTCAGTCAGGTAATTGACGTGCTTATTTTGATGCACCATTATATATTTATATATACTGGAATCGGCTGCTTGAAATTAAACTCATACTTTTCTGGATTAGTTAGCAGGCATAAATAATATAATGCTAAATCTTAGGTTTATAAGATGAGAAGCTCCTTTAATACGTTCTGTTTGCAATCCTTTAAATCTCATCGTTTTGAGACTTGTTCATGCATGAGCTGAAAATTTGCAGCTGCTGAGTTTGCTTCTTAATGTGTTCTTCATAAGCAAATTCTATTTTGTTATGCATGTTAAGAAAAGGATATTCTAGGACCTAACTCTTCAATGATGAAACTTGCAGTTGACTTCTCTACTATCAGAAGTTGGGCTGAATATCCAGGAAGCACATGCCTTTTCCACTGTGGATGGCTACTCTCTAGATGTCTTTGTTGTTGATGGCTGGCAATTTGAGGTATCTTCATCTGCATTTACTGTTTTCAGATATCGATATAGATTATTTCACTCTCTCTGGCTAATCGGACCTTGTTCTGGTGAAATGTGTTTCATTTCAGAATGGGCTGTTTTTATCTCTTTCGACTCATTATACTTTTGTTATTTCAACAAGTATTATAATTGGTGATGTTTGGTCCATTTGTGCTAAATGTTCTGTTTATCCTTTTTTTTTTGGGGTGGTTGGTGAAGTTTTTTGACTTAGTAATTAATGTTTTTTAGCACTTCTGCTGATAAAGAATTAACGAGCAGGAAATGTTTTTGGCTTGCTAAATGTGTTGGCTCTGGTTCACTTCTCTTTCAAAATAATTTGCTTCCTTTTTTTCTGAATCCTATTCTTGAATGTGTATGTAGACCCACTGGGTCATTGTCATTTCAACAAATATGATTGAAGGCCTGAAGCTTACTTTTAGTGCCATCAGTCTTGGATTATTTACATTCTAGAGATTAAATAGCTATTTTATTAGTTTAGTACTCATGGATTAAGAGAGATTTTGCTGACATGTTAGTTTTATTTTTTCAGGAGGTTGAGCAACTCCGGACTGCTGTGGAAAAAGAAGTTTTGAAAATTGAGGTACTGCCTTATTATGTGATTGAAACTACCTTGGAAATATGAGGTTTCCTGCACATGCTTTATGTTGTCAGGCCTGGATGAAGCCACTGTCACTATTGCTTGATGATTACACATGTTGGCTCTGTCTGCTAGTGTTGGTTTTAATTTTGTTGAAGTGCTTTGTTGTTAAGTACACAGGCTCGTATTTCATATGCACCCTTATACTGTATATAAAGCCGATGCTACTAGATGAAGCATAAACTTCCGAAATCTCTGTCATTTTCTTTTCGATCATGAATATCAAATGCACATATCTTTTCGATATTATTGTCAAATCAATGATTACAAAGGATACATTTTCGTTGTTGCAGAGAACTCGTTGGCCTAATCCACATGCGTTGCCTACTCTCCATGAAAATGAGCAAATAAAGATTAAATCTGAATCTAATCAGAATCACCTAACAATACCCAATGATGGAACTGATGTGTGGGAAATTGATCCTCAACTCTTGAAATTTGAATCCAAAATAGCGTCAGGATCTTATGGTGATTTGTAAGCACTCTGGCTGTTACTCTTGAAATTTATGCTTGTAGTTGATTGTTCTATTTACTCATTAAATTTTATAATTTTCAGATACAAAGCTACTTACCGCAGTCAGGAAGTAGCAATCAAAATTCTCAAGACAGAGCGCTTGAATACCGAACTGCAGAAGGAGTTCGCCCAAGAAGTATATATAATGAGGTTCGTCAGGATATATCTATGGTTGTAACTATCACAACATGTAGAGGGATTATATACATCGTGTAGGTTTTATCTGTGTTATTTTTTCAAGTGGTCAACCATTAATGTTTGTTGGCGTCAATCTCTGAAATCTTTGGACATTGAGATGATTATAGGAAAATTATAAATTAGATTACATTCTCATCGTTTTCTTGGTTGATACATGATACTTGCAGAAAAGTTCGACACAAAAATGTTGTCCAGTTCATCGGGGCATGCACCAAACCTCCAAATTTGTGTATAGTGACAGGTACGTATGGTATTTGAGACCTTTAAATGTGGAAACATAAACTTGTTTTCCTTTCATTGTTTCAGCAAATTTTGGGTTTCAAAATTTCCTGTTTGTTTAATTGCAGAATACATGTCGGGAGGAAGTGTTTATGACTATTTACACAAGCAAAAGGGTACTTTTAAGCTTCCAAATTTACTCAAAGTAGCGATCGATATATCAAAGGGCATGAACTATTTGCATCAGAACAACATAATTCACAGGGATTTGAAGGCTGCAAATCTTTTGATGGATGAAAATGAAGTAAGCAACATTAAAGCAGCCCATTTAATTAGTCACATTATAGACATTTAGGATTTCCATCTTCAAAAATCAACTATTTTATCTTTGCTATGTTTAGAATATCTGAAAGTTCTATATTTCAGGTTGTTAAGGTAGCTGATTTTGGGGTCGCCAGAGTGAAAACACAAACAGGTGTAATGACAGCTGAAACTGGGACATATAGGTGGATGGCCCCTGAGGTATACTCTATCGTACCAAATTACGAGTTACAGGGCTTCTGCTCTTTTTTTAAGATCTTTCAGTTAAAGGCCGTTTGATTTCACTGTGATGCTTTCTTGCGATAAATCTGATGCTTACTAGCACAATTTAGTTTTTGCTTCACTTCAGAAATATTTTGATCAAAATGCCCTCTAAAGTTGAATATACTTAATGGAATATTGTCTTATTGGCTAATTACATTACATTATCTCTTAAATGCTGTTATTCTATCGATTCTACTTGTAAATCAACCGTAACTGCATTGACTGACAAGTATTTGTTCTTTGAAGGTTATTGAACATAAACCCTATGATCATAAGGCAGACGTCTTTAGTTTTGGGGTGGTTTTATGGGAACTGCTGACAGGAAAGGTATAATAGCTTTTATTTACTCAAAAATATCGAAAAAGTCAGCATTGTTCTCGATCCCTTTTAGTTAATGGTTTTCATTTTTGGTTTTGTCAGATTCCATACGAGTACTTGACACCTTTACAAGCAGCAGTTGGAGTTGTCCAAAAGGTAAATGATCGTCGAATATGTTGTTTAGTTGGTTCTCTCATTCCCATATTTTGTTTTTCTGCCGTAATATGCTAATTGCAACATTACGTTCACTTAACATTTCAGGGTCTTCGGCCAACTATTCCGAAGCTAACTCATCAAAAGCTTACTGAGCTGCTTGAGAGATGCTGGCAGCAAGATCCAGCTCTGAGACCCGACTTTTGCGAAGTAACGGAATTACTTAAGCAAATTTCTAAGGAGGTAATTTTTTTCATTCCAGTTCAATGATTAAAAAAAATAAACTTATAATTGTCTAAATCGACCATATTTTCTAAACAATACGTGACGCATGTGCGACAGGTTGGAGACGATGGAGATGATAAACGGAAGGATAAATCTGGAGGATTTTTTTCTTCACTGAGAAGGGGGCATCACTGAAAGAAAGAAAAATGTTGATTAGAATTATTATACTCACCTCCAATTTTTGGGCACTTGCACCCTTAATCTTAATTCAAATTTGTACTGTACAGTATCTATCCCTTTCATTAACGTCGTACTACATATTTTTCATCCTTCAAATTAAGGTTTTATTTTTCTAACTAAATAAAATAGCTTGCTAATATTTTCTATGGGTACAAGAATTAGGACCTCGCACAAGCATGAATGAATCTCTGCTAGTTATAACTTATAAGTTGTCTTAAATCTTAATTGCTATGCTGTGTACGAATGTAATTATTATATTATATATTGAACGTGCAAGGAAATCAATTCTGCAAATTTGATTATCTCAAAGTACACAAATACAATTGAAAAGGAGGATATCGACTACGTATACGCTTGTTAATACTAGTAATAAATTATCGATGGGAAATCAACGGTCCTTATCTTAAAAAAATAAATTAAAAGAAAATAGAAATTAATTTATATTCATCATCACTATTCATTAATGTATAAGCGATTTTCAATACATTTTTTTTTCTTTTCTGTTTTAACCTTATTAATCCAATTTAAAAATTAACTTTCTCTTATAAATCATTAATCCTACAAATTAAACACATTCAAGCTCAATTAGATGGTCCTTAGATTGCAAAAGTTAGTACATAGTAGTTAGAAAAACAAATTGGACAGAAATCGGATCTACTATTGTACGAGAGTTCGATTTTTTATCAACAAAAAATGAAAAATAAAAAAATGAAATTCAACATAATTCACCAAATTCTCAACTAATAATAAATAATAATAAGAATAATGATAATAAATGAATAAATAATCACCAAAGATGTATTTCATTTCATTTCATTTCCAAATAAATAAATAAACACCATAAACAAATCATAACCATCTCTCTAAATATAGGAGATATTGCAGCTTTCTCTCCTTCAGTTAGTTTTACGTAGCAATCCAAAAAAAATAATTAAAACTACAAATCCATTGTCGATTGAATATTTCCTTATTGGGCTTTGAACTCTAATGGAATTTTCCTCTTCATGCAGGGAAACTTTCAAATCCCTTAATTCCTTCAAACATGGCAGAAAAATTTCCATAACCAACGCCGCGCAGCAACACGCTAACGACGAGAACCAGCCCATTTTGTTTGATCACAGCCGCGAATCCACGTCCGATACCCCCGCCGACCCGCACCACCACCCCCACCCCATGGCAGGACAGTCCGAATTCATTGTCAAAATCGACGGCGGCGACAGCGATAAACCCTCCCCCGCCGCCGTCAACACCAACGCCACCACCAAAAGGAACGTCTGCCGCGAATCGAGCCTCGATTTCTGGAGAGACGACGGGAACAAGTCCATGCAACAACAATCGCAGTTCGAATTTCAGGAGGATCCCCCGTCGAAGCTAATAGGGCAATTTCTGAACAAACAGAAGGCTTCCGGCGGAGATTTGTGCCTCGACGTCGATTTGGAGATGGACGAATTCCGCCCCGATGACAACAATTTCCCCCCTTACGACGACCGTAACAACAACTATCAAAGTTTCCCAAACTCCAGGGAGCTGAAATTTTCATCAGAAAACCCCAGTTCCAGCGTTAGCAATGTGGTCGACATCGGCCCCGACGAACAGAGGAAGAGCTGGCAGAACAACGGCTCCTCCTCCGACGAGGACGACAATCAAAGAGTTCACAACAGGAGGCGATCCATGAATATGGGAGCTAATTTGGAAACGAACAACAGCGGTATTGGCAATGACGGCCAGGTATTGAGATGTACCTCAATTCAAAGAAGGTTTAGTGGTTTAGGCAGGATGAAAACCAGGTCTAGGCTGATGGACCCACCGGAGGTACCGGATAGAAGATCGGGAATGATTAAGTCCACACGAATGCAGTCGGGAATGTTAGGGAGAGCTTCCGGAATGTTATCAAAGCCGCCAGACGAAGAGGAGGACGACCCCTTGTTCGCCGAGGATCTACCCGACGAGTACACCAAGGCCAAATTTGATGCACTGACTATTGCACAATGGATTAGTCTTATCTTAATTGTGACAGCTTTGGTGACCACTCTGTCAATTTCGAAATGGAAGAGAAAAAAAATGAGGGGGCTGAGTTTGTGGAAGTGGGAAGTGCTGGTTCTTGTTTTGATCTGTGGGAGATTGGTTTCCGGTTGGGCGATAAGGATAGTTGTGTTCTTTATCGAGAGGAACTTCTTTATGAGGAAAAGGGTGTTGTACTTTGTTTACGGTGTACGAAAGGCGGTTCAAAACTGTATTTGGTTGGGTCTTGTTTTGATTGCTTGGCACTCTATGTTCGATAAGGAGGTCGAAGGTGACAACAAGTTTCTACGGTATGTGAACAAGTTAATGGTGTGTATGTTGGTGGGAACATTGCTTTGGTTAGTGAAAACACTTATGGTGAAAGTTCTTGCTTCTTCATTCCACGTCAGCACTTTCTTCGACCGTATTCAAGAATCTTTATTCAACCAGTACGTGATCGAGACACTATCGGGGGCACCATTGATTGAGATGAGGCACCATCAAGAGGAAGAAGATAGGACAATGGCTGAGATTTGGAGGCTTCAGAATGCGGGGGCCACTTTGCCGCCTGATCTGAGGGCTCCAAATTTTCAACCGACAAAGAGTGGGAGAGTGGGTGGCAATGTTGTGGGTGGGGGGGGATTGCCCCCGAAACCACCAAAAGGGGTGAGCTTCAAATTTCCTGATCAGGCTACTAAAAGCGAAGATGATCAGGGGATATCGATTGATCAGTTGCATAAATTAAATAATAAGAATGTATCTGCTTGGAATATGAAGAGATTGATGAAAGTTGTCAAGAAAGGGGTTTTGACCACTTTGGATGAACGGGCGCTGGATAGCTCGGAAGGTGATGAGACTGCTACACAGATCAGGAGTGAGCATGAGGCATTGTGTGCAGCTAGGAAAATTTTCAGAAATGTGGCTAAGCCTAGGGCCAAGTAAGTCTTTCTATTTAACTAGTTGTGCTTACGTCACTAAGTTTTAAGTAAAATCAGTGGAACGTATTTATATTGATCAACCGTTAACGGTCTCTCTTAATGGAAACCGAGGAGTGCTGTCATGAAAATAATTATGCTTTTGGCGAAGTAATCAAGACTTGTATAAAATGGTTGAGGCCCATGTTGGTGTTTGATTAGGGAACTTCTTAAAATGATATAACATTAATTAATTAGTGAACATTATGGTGTCAAATCCTTAAGATGATGTCATAGAATGCAAATGATTGAGTTTATGTAACCATTTCTCGTGATTTATTTAATAATGTTCATCCAATGCAATGCACTTATGAAATATATTAACGAGCTTCATTTTTTTTTAAACTTTCTTGACGATCCAATTTTAGTTCCACAAAATAAATTCTCTGTTCTGGCAGGTTCATCTACCTCGAGGATCTGATGCGCTTCTTGCAACAAGATGAGGCTGAGAAAACATTGAACATCGTTGAAGGATCTACTGAAAGTGACAAAATCAGCAAAGCATCCCTAAAAAATTGGGTGGTATGAGATACTACCGATACCACCTTCACTACTTTAATAATGTATTGATTTTTTACCTGATTTTTTTCGGTGATTTTCTCTAGGTCAACGCCTTCATAGAACGAAGAGCTCTAGCCTTGACGCTGAATGACACAAAGACAGCTGTCGACAAACTTCATCAGATGGTGAACATCATAGTTGGCATCATCATATTGGTCATTTGCCTAGTCATTCTTGAAATTGCAACCAGCAAGTTTCTGCTCTATATCAGCTCCCAGATTGTGGTTGTGGCATTTATATTCGGAAACACCTGCAAAACAATATTCGAAGCCATCATATTCGTATTCGTGATGCACCCTTTTGATGTCGGGGATCGATGTGAAGTTGATGGAGTCCAGGTACAAAAAAAAAATAAAAATCAAGAAACCTTCCACCTTAGACAATCTCCCTTTTTTCTTTTCTTCCTCTAATAAATGATCTTACGTTGGAAATCCACAGATGGTTGTGGAAGAAATGAATATATTGACAACTGTCTTTCTGAGATTCGACAATCAGAAGATACTCTACCCAAACGTAACTCTCGCCACAAAGCCTATAAGCAACTACTATCGCAGTCCAGATATGGGCGATTCAATTGATTTCTCAGTACACATTGCTACACCAGCTGAAAAGATTGCCTTGATGAAGCAAAGAATAATAAGGTAAAAAAAAATATATATATAATTTCAAGAACTGCTTTTTGCGCCTTTGTTGTTTATTAATTAAAATATTTTACGTTCGAAACTGCAGTATCATCGAAAACAAGAGCGAACATTGGTACCCCGCACCCTCGGTAGTGCTAATGAATTTGGAGAATCTGCACATGCTGAAAATGTCGGTGTGGATGAGGCACCGAATGAATCATCAGAACATGGGAGAGAAGTGGAAAAGGAGAGAAGTGTTGGTTGAAGAGTTGGTCAAGATATTTAAAGAGCTCGATATCGAGTACCGTCTCTACCCCATTGATATTAACATTAGAGCAATGCCGCCTTTGAACTCTACCCGAACCCCTTCTACATGGGCTCCCCCTCCTTCTACCTAACTGAGAATCATTTTCAAACAAATTTATTTATTTATTTATTCATTGCTTAATAGAACAGAGTTGGATCATAATTCATAACTGAGTTCATTTTTTGGATTAGAATAACGTAGGACGGCGAAATGTAGATGTTTTTTGATTGCATCTCTTCTTCTCTGCTGTGCAGAGTTGGTTTTTTTCTGAGTAGTAATTATTTTTTAACATTCCTTTTTTTAGAGGATTTGAATTGAATAATTTGTAGATGCAGTTCTCTTCTTACTTGCACTCTTGGAGACATTTATTCTATATTTATATGTTTCGTTCAAATTTTTTTTATTTGTTTTAATTTAATTGATTGAACTATCTGTTTAAATAACAATTGAATATTTTATTTAAATTTGTTTGGAAAGTAACAAATAAAAGTAAGTAAAGGGCTTTCAATTTTGGCACGTGTAGAATTCCTGATAGGTTAGCTTAGGTTATTCGGATTCAATAGTGAAGTACAGCGTATTATGAAAAGTTGCCCGTTAATTAGCAACGGGGCCGAAATACAGAACACCGGTTCGTCTTAAATTACCGATTCGAAATAGGAGGGAAAACCAAAAGGAACACACACACACACACACACACACACAGTGAGTCTGCTGCTGTGGTTAGGGTAAATGATCGAATGGCGAATCTGTCGAGCCTGGTGCACGAGCTCCGAGAACGCATAGCGGCATCGTCGTCAACTCCTCTCAACAAGGAAAACGACGAAGTTTTGGAGTCGCGATTCCGCACTGTTCTCCCCAATCTCATCCTGACCTATATCGACGCTTCTTCTTCCGGTATGTGAACTTGCTCTATATTTTATCCAGGTTTAGTTAGAGTCTGGAGTTTTTGGAGTTATTTTTTTTTTTTTTAATTTTTTTTTTTAATTTATTGAAAGTAATAGATTCAAATATGTTGTAGCCAAAGAGAGGGAGGTGATTGCAGTGCTCAAATTATTGTCACACACAGCAAAGAATTTCCCGGGAGTTTTCTTTCATGGGAAGGCGAATGCTGTGCTTCCTGTTATCGGTCGCATTTTATGCTTCTTTGCTGAACCTGTATTTCGGTTAGTCAATTGATTACTTATTATGTTTTTTTCTCCTATATCAGGGAATGAGTAACTAAATTCCTTGCCACAGTTTTTGGTAATCGTTGTACCTAGCTGTACCGTCATAATATTTCTCCGATGTGAAGTTCTTGAAAGTTGGGAGGATATATATATATATATATATATATATATATATATATATATATATATATATATATATATATATATATATATATATATTTTGTGGTTGATTTCAAGAATTTTGGTTATTTAATATCTTTTGGAAGAAATTCTCTTTGATTAAATACTAAATATTGTTGTTTTGCATCTGTGCAGTTCACGACATGGAGTAATTTTTGAGACCATAGGATCCCTGCTATCCTTGCTCCGCACAGGTGATCGGGATGCATACCGCCAATTCTTTATGGATACTATGTCATTAACTGAAGGTACACAACATGGACTGTCAGAACTTCTACTATGCCTATGAATCAGGATAACTTAATAATTTTGATTGATTAATGTGTGTTGTTTCCCTTCCATGGTACGCTAGTTAGTTTCACCTTTTTTTGTGGGTAGTATACTTTATTTCATCTGAGGACAGACTCTTTTCAATTCTCTTCTTTAACCATCAACATATTTTCCGTTGTAGATCTCGCATACGTTGCCTCAATTTGTGATGAGAGAACGTCAGTAGGACCAAAGAGATTGTGGTTGAAGTCTTTCTCTGAGTCTTTTGCCAGAATCCTCGATGACCCTGCCCCTGCCCTTCTCCGAGATCTTCCAATATCTAACAGGCCGACCAATGGAGAAGGAATATTAGTTGATCTTACGGGAAAAGAAAGGTTTTTAGGCTTTGCCACTTCAGCCATCAAGCTTCTATATAAATGCTTAACTGAAGGAACTTTATATGTTGAGGGGCTTTTGGATGCGTCCTGTGTTTTGTCTGTCTGCAATCTTTTGTGCTGTGGAGATGATGATCTGCACATGGTAGGTAGATACATTTGCAAATTCCCAGTTTCTTCAGTTGCTTTTATGTATTGTATGTTTTATGCCTGTTTACAATAGGCTTTCTAACTTCTCAAGTTGTGTGAAGGCTTGTTTTGACTTTGCACGGCTCATTGGAGCAGGGAAAAATTGTGAGATTGTTCCAACTGAAAAAGTAATACAATCAATGACAATCATACTAAGCGGAGATGTTGTAGGAGTTTCAGTATTCAGGTATGTCAATTGATTGTAACTCTAGAATTAGCTTTTCCCCTTTTCAAATTTATGATTGTTCATTTTCTAAAATTTTCTTTTGTTATAACTCAAATGCCTACAAAGAACAATTAGTAGTTACCATTGTAGTAACTTTTGGGTTTTAGTTGATTCAGTGATACCCTTGGTCAACATCTAAACAAACAGAGTGCCGTGTCACTATCTCCTCTTGATCATGTGGTGATGGCCGTCAAACTCCTTGTATAAAATTTTAAGAGAAAATCAATTTTATCAACAAGATTTACCATGAGATGTCATCACGTGAGAGTTTTCTGTTTATAACTACATTTTGATCTATCAAGTCTATCCACGTACATAGCCGAATCATTATTCTTTTCTGTCTGTCATCTTACTGACTTCATGGTTGAGCGGCTTTCAGGTTTGATGAACTATGCATCTAACGGGTTTCTTTTGATTGCTTTATTTTGAGCTGGTGGAGTCTACCTGATGATAAGCTGAGATGTATAATTTTGTTTGTAATTTTATTCAAGCAACTCCAGACTCTCTGATTCTGTCACATCTTTAAAATATTTAGTGAATCCCAATTTGCAGAACCCTTTCAAAATTTCTATTCTGTCCGGAACTTTTAGATTGTTTTTGCCTGTGACTTATGCACATTCTTTGATGATCTGTCTAGCTATCCACTTCATTATCAACATTGGCTCTTGAAGCTGTCTCTCGTAGGTTATTTTCTAACAGCCACAATTTTTTGATTACAGAAGTGCGGATTACGACTCTTTACTAGGAGGATGTCTTCAGTCCTTGCATTCTGGTTGTCCTGATGATGTCGTCAGGTCGACAGCAGCTGATATAGTGCACATTTTTCCGGAGTCAATGCTGAAGACAAGGAGCTCGGAGCTCAAGGTTAATAATGATATCATTGGCATGCATATCATTGTCATTGTCACCTCTTTATATAACATAGGTACTTGTGAATGAACATCTGGCATATGAATGATCATGTACATCTCCTGCCATATATGTGCATAAACCACTTTTAGTGCCTAAGCTTATTCTTTTATATGCTTTGTAGCAATAACTGTATGTACATACTTATGTATCTGGAGTTGTATGTATGTATAAATATCGATCAATGAACTTTTTAAAACTAATTATCTGGCTGCAATTTACGATTCTACTCCTGAAAATTTCAGGCTGGCCTGTGCAGTGCATATGTTCGAATTGCAAAAACATGTCCGCCGCATTCCTGGAGGCCAGAATGTCTTATTTCTATGCTTTATTCTTCCCCGTCCACTTTTCACTTAATAGACTGCTTCAAAGTTGCTGTCTCCAGGCTTGGTCATAATCTTATTGGAGGGGTAGTGACTGGTGATAATCACACTGGTCTGTCAGAGACAAGAGTTAATGCATATGAAAGCTCAAATACTGGGGGCAAAAGACCTGTTCAGGATAGAGAAACTTTGGAAACAAAGCGCCAAAAGATAGATACTGGCGCTACATGTCGGGATATATGCAAGTTTGTTAGTAGTTTTACTGGAGTTGGAGAAAAAGAATATGCTGATTATATGTGTACCTCATTGAATCTATTACTTGAGAGTCTAAAACCTCCCGGGGAGAACTCTAATTTATTGAGGACAGAAATTGCACTGACAGCTATTAGCACACTATGTATCGTTTTTTCTGAACACCCTCATGCCAGCCTTTCCATTTGCATATTTAGGCTGATGTGCAAGTGGATTGGTTGGATGTCCCAGCAGGTTGCTCCCCACTCACACACCTCTTTCGTTTGAATTTCCTTATAATCTGACCTTTGGCATTTTATGATGTTTAATGTTTAATAAATCTTGCAGACGGAGCAAGAACTTCCCTTTCCTCTTGATCTATGCATCTTCTTTGAAGCAGTTCATAGCCTACTGCTTTTGCAAGGTAATGTAAGTGTTATGTGAACTCAGTTTTCATCGATCACTGCATGATATTTGCGTCAAGAGTTCTTTTTCCCTTTCTTTCATTCAACACCCCTTTTTTTCTTAGATTAGAATTTGTGCTCTGTTGAAAGGTATATTAAAACGATGTTCTGAACGATTAATAATAGTGACACTTTATAGTAATCACCGGATGCTGCTTCGTAATAAAAGCCTGGTTATGTTTATTTGCTGCTATCACTTTGGGATGTATCATTTCATATAATCTAATTATTAAACCTGTTCCGTTTCATCTATGATTCCCTAGCTAAAGAGGATATGCTCATGATCTTTGAAAAAGCTGATGATATTGGAGATTTCTTGCGAGAAGTGCTAAAGCTTCCGTGGAACTATGCTCCTTCAGTAATAGAATCTCATCCTCCCAGCAAGGCAAAATGTCTCTCATCTCGCATTATGTCCATGATTGGGAGTATAACACTGCATGGAGTGGATCTCGATGTTCTGGACTTGGCACTTCATGATAAAGAAGAAGAAGTTAGAATTGAAGCTGTCATCTCTATGCCAGTGATTGTTGTATTCTCTGGTTTTGATTTTCTGACACATATGTTTACCAGGCTGGAGTAAGTGAAGAATGTCTGTTTAATTAACTGAGAACACGCAAGTATCTGAGCTCATTGCATGCTATTGAAAACGAAATAAAGTGTTTACAGGTCCCTTTTTTTGTCAATTCTCTCACAGGACCCTAAAGAAAGAGAACAATGAGCAAGTCAAGAAAATTATTCCCATTTCTCTTGGTTATCTGGCATGCTTATACGGATATTGCAATGGTGTAGCTGGACTTCCGGAAGTAGAATGCAAAATATACTTGCAGAATGACAAGGAGAAAAATGACTTGCCTATAGATCATCTGCTGCAAGGGATTTGGTGTTCAAAGTGTGACAGCAGTGCCACAGTCAAATATGGGTCATGTTCAACAGTTCCTTTGCCTAGCATACGCAAAAAAGATTTTATTTTGGGTTGTGACTATACCTATTTGCAGTCTCTCTTTTTTGAGCTCCTCTACGATGAATCATCAGAAGAAGTTCAAGTTGCATGTGTAAGAGTGATTCAGCGAATTCTTTTGCATGGAACTGAAGATGTTTTGCTTAAGACAAGATCTCAATGGGTAAAATGTGTAGATTTTTTACTCCTTCACAGGAACAAAAATGTGAGACAAGCATTTGGCTCGCAGATTACTTTCTTCCTCCAGGAGCCTATTTTGGAATATTTTTTTTTATGTAAGGATGTAGCTCCAAACAAATCTAAAGAGCAGAGATTCATGGACAGAATAAAACATGCTTTGGCAGCTGCTGAGGATCCTCTGGTTTTTGAAACCCTTATAGAAACGGCAGCAACAATCATGCAAGCTGTTGATAGTCATAGTCAACTCTTTTTGTTCTCTCTTATTTTATTGATTGATCAGCTTGGCAATCCTTATGTTACAGTGAGGCTAATCGCCTCAAAGTTGATAAACAGATCTTGCTGCTTACATCACACAGGGGGACTTGAAGGACTCCTAGCTAAAGTTCTTCATATCCAAAACGAATTGTATGATTATCTATGTATGAGGCTTGCCAATCAGCCAAAAATGATCGAAGAATTTTCAGCAGCTGTTCTTGGTGTTGAAACTGAAGAACTTGTCAAGAGGATGATTCCTGTTGTTCTTCCCAGACTTGTGGTCCTCCAGCATGATAGTAAACAAGCATTAGCAACGTTAGATATGTTGGCTAAGTGTTTGAAGACAGATACGGTTCAACTTATTGTTAATTGGCTGCCCAAAGTACTTGCTTTTGCTCTTCATCAATCTGACGGGCTGGAACTGAAATCCGCTTTGCAGTTCTACCATGATCATACTGGATCTGATAGTCAAGAAATTTTTGCAGCTGCTTTACCTGCACTCTTAGATGAACTTATATGCTTTACGGATGTTGACGATGCAGAAGAAATAAGTAAAAGGTACTTGATCGAAAAAACTGCGTATAAAGTTCTTTTTTTTTTTTGTTGTTGGGGGGGGGGGGGGGGTACAAATGTTGCAAGTGACATGTAATCACTAATTTGAAATTTAGGATGAGAGTACTATTTAAAGGATCATGCTTTTGAGGGTCTCTACCTTAAGGTTTGTTTATTCTAGGCTACCGATTTACTGTTTTCTTTGTGGAATCTGTATCTTCTGTACTTCCTTTATGAATTTCATTTATGTTATTACAAGCTCTGTTCTTCACACGCGGTACACTTATTTTTTTCAGGTTAGGTCGGGTACCTCGTATGATTAAAGAAGTTGCGAAAATTCTTACTGGTAGTGAAGATCTTCCAGGATTTTTGAGGAACCATGTTGTTGGTTTGCTGAATAGCATTGATAGAAAAATGCTTCATGCAGAGGATGTATCATTGCAAAAACAAGCCATCAGACGGATAGAGATGCTGATTAAATTGATGGGCTCCCATCTTAGCACATATGTACCAAAAATTATGGTTCTTCTCATGCATGCTATCCATAAGGAATGGCTTCAGCGTGAGGGTCTTTCTGTATTGCATTTCTTCTTAAAGCAGTTAGCTATTTTGTCTCCATCTAGCACTGAACATGTCATTTCTCAAGTTTTTGCTGCTCTCGTGCCTTTCTTGGAGAGAGAGACAGGAAGTTCATCTTCCCATATGAATAGTAAGATTGTGGAGATATTGGAAGAACTCGTGGTTCAGAACAAGGATATTTTGAAGCAGCATATCCGTGAATTCCCTACTGTACCCAATGTTCCTGCCCTGTCAGAAGTGAACAAGGTGATTCAAGAAGCACGTGGGTTGATGACCCTGAAAGATCAATTACATGGTGTTGTGGAGGGATTAAATCATGAAAACTTGAATGTGAGATACATGGTCGCATCTGAGCTAAGCAAGTTGTTGAACCTGAAAAGGGAGGAGTTCATGGCTTTGTTAACAAAGGAAGGGGATTTGGTTATGGATGTAATGAGTTCTTTGATAACATCACTGCTAAAAGGATGTGCAGAGGAGTCTAGGACTTCAGTTGGACAGCGGTTGAAGCTGATATGTGCAGATTGCCTTGGATCCCTTGGTGCTATAGATCCTGCCAAAATCAAGGGATTTTCCAGCACACGCTTTAAGATTGCATGTTCTGATGATGATTTGATTTTCGAGTTGATCCATAAACATCTGGCGAGGTCTTTCAGAGCTGCACCTGATACCATCATTCAAGATTCAGCTGCATTGGCTATTCAGGAGCTGCTAAAAGTTGCAGGATGTGAGGCATCGCTTGATGAGAATGTTTTAGAACGGACTAAAGGCAAACAACATCTGAAGGTGGGCAAATTTTCCAGCAGGGGCATGGATGACTGCAGTGAAATGATGTTAGGTAGGGGCCAGATATTATGGGACCGGTTCTCTAATTATGTCAAAGAGATAATAGCCCCTTGCTTAACGTCAAGATTCCAACTCCCCAATGTTTCAGATTCAGCTGCTTCTGGTCCTATATACCGGCCTTCGATGTCATTCAGAAGATGGATATATTTTTGGATCAAAAAATTAACTGCACATGCCACTGGTTCTCGGTCTACAATTTTTAATGCTTGTCGAGGTATAGTGCGTCATGATATGCAAATAGCCATCTATCTTCTGCCCTACTTGGTTCTTAATGCTGTTTGTGATGGTACTGAGGAGGCACGCAGTGGTATAACAGAGGAAATTTTATCAGTTCTTGATGCAGCCACCTCAGATAGTAGCACTCCTGCTGTTCATAGTACTAATTTTGGGCAAAGTGAGGTGTGCATTCAAGCTGTATTTACTCTTCTCGATAATCTAGGCCAATGGGTGGACGATGTTGAGCAAGAACTTGCCCTTTCCCAGCCTCTTCAGTCGTCCAACTCTAAGAAAGAAGCTAACAAGTTGAAGGACCAGAGTATGGCTCTTCTGAAGGATTCAAACCAAGTGCTTACACAATGCAAACATGTCTCAGAACTCCTAGGTGCAATTCCTAAGATTACCCTTGCTAAGGCCTCATTCAGGTGTCAGGCTTATGCAAGATCTTTATTATACTTTGAGTCTTATGTGCGGGAAAAATCGGGAGCTTTCAACCCTGCTGCCGAAAAGAGCGGTGTTTTTGAGGATGAAGATATATCATTTTTAATGCAAGTACATAGTGGATTAGATGAGCCAGATGGCTTATCTGGTCTGGCATCTTTACGTAAGTCAACAAGCTTACAAGACCATCTCCTGATTAACAAAAAGGCAGGAAACTGGGCTGAAGTTTTAAATTCTTGTGAGCAAGCTCTGCAGATGGAATCCTTTTCTGTTCAGAGGCAGTCCGATGTTCTTAACTGCTTGCTCAACATGTCCCATTTACGGGCAATGGTAACTCATGTAGATGGTTTAGTTTCTAGGATTCCTCAGTATAGGAAAACATGGTGTACCCAAGGGGTTCAAGCTGCCTGGAGGCTTGGGAAGTGGGAATTGATGGGTGAGTACCTCAGTGGGGCTGACGAAGAAGGTCTACTTTGTAGCAGCTCTGAGAGTAATGCTTTTTTCGACAAGGATGTTGCAAAGATTCTTCAGGCAATGATGAAAAAGGATCAGTTTTCTGTTGCAGAGAAAATTGCGTTATCTAAACAAGCTCTGATCGCTCCTCTTGCTGCTGCTGGGATGGATTCTTATGCACGGGCATATCCATTTGTTGTGAAGCTTCACTTGCTCCGAGAGCTTGAGGATTTCAATTCTCTTCTTAATGGTGATTCTTTTTTGGGGAGGAGATTCCGACTAGACGAACCAGAATTCTCAAGGACACTGGAAAACTGGGAAAGCCGACTGAAACTTACCCAACCATCTTTATGGGCAAGGGAGCCACTCTTGGCCTTCCGAAGACTTGTTTTTAGTGCCAGTGGTTTTGGTGCTCAAGTTGGGAATTGCTGGATACAATATGCAAAGCTTTGTCGTTCAGCTGGTCACTATGAAACTGCAAAGCGAGCAATTTTGGAAGCCGAGGTCGCAGGAGCACCTAATGTTCACATTGAGAAGGCTAAGCTTATGTGGAGCACCAGGCAGACCGATGGCGCCATTGCAGAGCTGCAACAATCCCTTCTCAATATGCCTGTAGAGGTTGTTGGCCCTGCTGTTATATCATCAATCACCAGCCTTTCTGTGGTTCCTGTGAATCCTCCACCTCTGCTATCTGATACTCGGTGTACGAATGAGAATCTAAATGTAGCAAAGACACTACTCCTTTACTCAAGGTGGATCCATTACACTGGGCAAAAGCAGAAGGGAGATGTGACCAATCTATATTCTAGGGTTAAGGAATTGCAGCCAAAGTGGGAAAAGGGATACTTCTACATGGCGAAATACTATGACGAAGTACTTGTTGATGCTCGGAAACGCCAAGAAGACAGTAACGACCAATCTGTGAGATCAATGTCGTCTAAAATAGGCGATGTTGCATCTAAAAATGTAAATTCTGAAGAGAAGTGGTGGACTTACCTTCCAGAAGTGCTGTTGTGTTATGCCAAAGGGCTTCACAGGGGTCACAATAATCTATTCCAGGCCCTGCCGAGGTTGTTGACATTATGGTTTGACTTTGGGAGCATTAATTACAGAAGCAATCCCCAATCCAGTAAAGATATGAAGAATGTTCAGGCGCATGTAATAATTTCACCAGTTAAAACTTTATTAATAATTATTTTCAACTTTTTGTTAATTTTCCTTATCTTGCTTAGGTCATGAGAGTCATGAGAGGGTGTTTGACCGGCCTGCCGACCTACCAATGGTTGACTGTCTTGCCTCAACTGGTGTCGAGGATTTGCCACCAAAATGAAGAAATTGTCCGCTTGGTGAAGCACATCATTACTTCAGTTCTTCGGCAGTATCCCCAGCAAGCCCTTTGGACCATGGTAGCTGTTACAAAATCTACAGTTCCTTCAAGAAGAGCGGCTGCTGCAGAGATTATACAAGCTGCCAGAAAAGGATCCAGTCAAGGAGGACCTAACTCTATGTTTGTGCAATTCGCTACCTTAGTAGATCATCTGATCAAGTTATGCTTCCATCCATGCCAAACAAAGTCGAGGACAATCAACATTTTAACTGAGTTTAGTGCCCTGAAGAGGATGATGCCTGTGGAAATTGTAATGCCAACCCGAGAATCTCTTACTGTTAACCTACCTTCATATGATGTGAATCTGACTGAGTCTGGTACATCTGATATATTTTCATATTCAGACTTGCCAACAATATCCGGAATAGCAGATGAGGCTGAAATTCTATCATCACTTCAGCGTCCAAAGAAAGTAGGACCTCATTTGGCTGCTCTCTTTTTCTTCTTTTCTCTCGTCCTTTTAATTTCTCTGGTTCATCTTTTATTTCAAATTTATTGCCGCTCACATAAAAAAAAAAAAAAAAAAACAAAAAAAAAATCGACATCAAATTTCTTAACGTGATTTCAGAACTTTGATATTTCATTTACTTTCATTCTTTCCCTATTGAAGAGGCTTTCTTGATTAGATTACCATAATTGAACTAATTTCTTGAGATTGAATTTATGCTAAGTGAGACAGTGACTGCTAGCATTTTATTTTAGTCCATTAGTTTGATTAGTTCCATAATCTAGATGTTGGGATGCCTGAATGGAACTGTTCTTTTGACTGATTTCGGCTATTTATGTGAAACTGCCTTCTAAATTTTGCAGATCGTTCTGATGGGTAGTGATGGAACTGAACGGCCATTTCTCTGTAAACCAAAGGATGACCTTAGAAAAGATGCACGTATGATGGAATTCAATGCAATGATAAACCGTTTACTATCCAAAAGCCCTGAAAGTCGTCGTCGGAAGCTTTATATTCGTACATTTGCTGTGGTACCATTGACAGAAGATTGCGGTATGGTGGAGTGGGTGCCGCATACTCGTGGTCTCCGACATATTATCCAGGATATCTATACAAGTGGTGGAAAGTTTGATAGACAGAAAACAAATCCTCAAATTAAACGTATTTATGATCAATCACAAGGTAAAATGCCAGAAGATGAAATGCTAAAGACCAAAATTCTGCCAATGTTCCCTCCAGCTTTCCACAAATGGTTTTTGAACACATTTTCAGAACCAGCTATGTGGTTTAGGGCTCGCATTGCCTATGCACATACTACTGCAGTTTGGTCAATGGTTGGGCACATTGTTGGCCTTGGGGATCGTCATGGTGAAAACATTCTTTTTGACTCTACCACAGGAGATTGTGTCCATGTTGATTTTAGTTGCTTGTTTGACAAAGGCCTCGATTTGGATAAGCCAGAATTGGTGCCTTTCCGACTGACACAGGTAAGGGAGACGGGCACAAATAAGTAGAAACTGAGTAAGAATTACATAAGCATGGAAATTTTTTATATAAGCGATAGCAAGATCCACTTTCTTGCACATATAGATGCTGGAAATTTCGTAATTTTATGTTTTTGTTCCTATTTTCTAACTCTTGATCTTATTCAGTCGGGAAATAAGTTTTGCAGGTTTACTTTTTATTTTTTGGAATTTTTTAATAAAATATTCATCGTAAGGGCTTTATTTTGACCATTTTCCTTTACTTTTGTTGGCTATCTAGAACATGATTGATGGGCTGGGCATCACTGGATATGAGGGCACCTACCTGAAGGTTTGTGAGATTACACTTGCAATTCTAAGGGCGAATAAGGAGACACTCATGAATGTTTTGGAGACTTTTATTCATGACCCTCTTGTGGAATGGACTAAATCTCACAAGTCTAGTGGAACTGAAGTACAAAATCCATATGCACAGGTTTGAGTCTATGATCTTCTTTGACATTCTGAGTTGCAATTCTCCTTAAAGATATGCAGTTTGAGTTAGGTATTTCCGCATAATCGTCATAGTTTGACGAAATTTTGGTAACACCTGCTTTTCTTTTGCCTGGAATTTTAGCGAGCCATCAATAACATAGAAGCACGTCTGCAAGGAGTTGTGGTTGGTGTAGGAGCAGCACCATCTTTGCCTCTCGCTGTAGAAGGACAAGCTCGCCGTCTAATTGCAGAAGCAGTTTCCCTCAAAAACCTTGGAAAGATGTATATATGGTGGATGCCTTGGTTTTGAAGAGTTCCCCTTCTAGGTACATACCATCTCAATCGAATTATATATCCAAAATCATTATATTTAATCCTGATATTTTGGCATTCTTCAGAAATTACCATTAACTATTTATTTTCTAAGAACCAACTTTGATTCGTGTTGTTTGATCACCTATCAAAGCATGGAGAAAATTAATACTTGACTAATTTTCTCATGGTATTGCATTTGAATTATTTGCCAGGTTTCTCTGTGTCTTGCCCCAAAAATCATGCTGAAAACTGGAGAAGCTGGATATTTTGCTGTACTTTGGTTACCACTGTATCTTCAAATTTGTATTTAGGTACTTCTCTTTTGAATCCTTAGTATAATTGATAAACAAACAACTCCAGAACATCTTCTCATCTATAAATATGTATATATGCCTATCCTTTTTATTTCCGGTTCTGTTTGATTTTTAATACCTTCACAAATGCAAAAATATGTTTTAGCTGGGTCTATTGATCAACTTTTATGCTTTTCCAAAACAAATTCAAAGTGACATTGCATCAAATTATTTATACTTGTGCCTTGATAATTTCTGCAGGGTTTTTGTTGGAATCCTCATTACACAACCAATCCTTGAAAGTTTTTCCTTTGCCAATGAAGCACCCAATATTCTTCCTATCAATCCTCAACGGGCATTTCATCCTCGTCACCATTTCTTTCGCCAAAACTTTCACCGGCGATTCTCCTCTTTTAGAACTATGCTTTCCACTCCCACAAACCACCAAAATCTCAGTTGGAGTTTCGTGATTTCCATCACCAAACCTCACTTTCAACTCCTTGAACCATTGAAGGAGTATCAAATAAGCAGTACTCAAATGCATTCCATGCATATCCAGCTTCAACTCCGTTGACTTCCACTCCATTACCTGATCAAGAACATCCGATTTCATCAATTCCAACACCAAATCCGCCTCGCCAGTTTTCAAATTATCCACCAACTCATTCACCGAAAGAGGCAAACTTTTCATATCTTCCAACAACAATATAACCGTCGGACATGAATTTAGAACCGAATTATAAGTTCTAATCGAAAAGGGTATGCCCGAATTCCTCATCTTCTTCAACCACAAGAGCATATCAAGAAACTCATTTCGAGCACCGAATGATGAAAGCACCATATTATAACACACTGTATCCAATTCAAACCCTTCCTTCTCCATTTGACCAACACTTCTCTTCATATCTTCAAGTAATCCCATCTGTCCATATCCGTAGACAAGTGTTCTCAACTCGAATGCAGACGGTTTCAGCCCATTCTCTCTCATTTCTTCCATCAAATTCTCAGCCTTATCAGGCGATCCGATTTCGCAAAATCCAGCAATCATTGATTCATACCCTTTCTGCTTCACATAAACGGAAGATGAAGCCAAAATCAGCTGTTTTAATCGTGTGCAAGAATCCGAAACCCCTCTTTCGGACATGTGCTTAGCATGAGAATCTACTAAATTGCAGTAGAACGTGCACAAATCTCGTTCTTTGAACCCTAATTTCGAAACTGTTTCACCAAACAAATTATCCGCTTCGTCAAACCTTTCTGCCTTATACAACAACGAAATCAAATCTGCGACGAGCTTAGAGTTCCAGGTAAACCACGATTCCTGCTCGATTATTCCGTACAACTGCAAATTGCATAAATCGATTAAAACATTTTTTTAGCTGCCAATGTGGGTAACAATTATAAAGAGAAAACGTATATAGATCGATACACTTACTGGAAATGCGAGGGAGGAGAGACGAGGGTGAGAGGTGGAGGGGGAGAGGAGATGGGAAAGGGTGGAGAGTGCCACGTGTTTGGAAGATGAGGCCACGAATTTGCGGAGCAAGCTAATGGCGGCTGATGGCTGTTCGCTGGTGGCGATGGAGGAGAGAAGCCGCTGGCCTTGTTTGGTTAGCACACATACTAACGGCGGAAGTTGGCGGAAGCCGGCGGAAACCGGCCGCGCTGAGAGTGACAGCTGAATGCTGCAAACTCCGATCATTGATCAACCAAGTTTTTGAGAATGGGTGGATAACTGTAATTTTCTTTTCTTACTTTAGTCCCTTGAAATCAAATAGTGGGAAATTCCAAGTTTGATATTCATTTTTTAAAAGGGGACAATTTTTATCTGATAATACTAATTTATTTTATTTTTAACTATCAATATGATTATGCAATTTATCTGAATTTCCATGAAAATAAATATTTAATATATTAAAAAGATAAATTTCCATGAAAATAAACATTTTATATTACAATTTATAAATAAAAATTAGCAGTGAGTAGTACTAGTGATTGTGTTGAGTAGGCCTTTGGCCCAATGGATCTAATTAGATGCATTATGGGTAAAGCCCAACTCGAACTCTATACTCTCCTTTGCCGTCAGGCGACAACCCCAACTTCATCTTCATCATTTTGCAAAATCCGAAATACAAATTGTTCTTCTCTCTGTGTGGTTTTTTTTTTTTTTTAATATATATATATATAAATGTGTACGTGAATATTTAATACGTCGTTCGTCTAGATTGATCGGCACATATTTTTGAGTAATTTGTTCGGTAAAAGCTTTTATGGATTGAACTCGATCGCTTTTTTTTTGCATTCCCATTTGTTTGATTTTATTAGCGGGTGTATTTACGGAATTCGTAAGAATTATTGTTAGTTAAGGAGTGGATGACGATGAGAAGGAGAGGTAGAACGGGTCTCGATTCGTCGATTGTCGATGTTTGGAAACGTGAAGTGGGCGCCCTCTCCACTAGAAGCTTCGCCCACCGGCTTGCCGCTTCCGAGGTTTGTTTCACTTCCATAACCCTAACTGTCTGATATCTTATTTGTATCGGATTCAGTTTCTGTTTTATATATCTTACTCACAGGTACATATTCTCGTGCATAATTGATGTGTTTTTTAGAGTGTTTGGTGTGTTAATTCGACTACTTGGGATTTGAGAGTGCAATTAGATACAATTCATGTTTTAATTTGAGTGTGTATCACAAACTCAAATTGTGAGGACCATGTGGCCCATATCTCTAGCACTGTTTGGAAGATCACTAGTTAGATACTACTATACAATGCTGGAGTTATCTCTTTTGCACATTTGTGACACAGGATTATTATTCGTACTGTAAACTGAAGCAATATAGTCTGACATCTGCATGTTGCTTTATAGCACGGCTAGGGTCTTATTGGTGAAACAATATCATAAATTTTACTTTTATCTCCCACCCTTTTCATGTTCAATCGATGATGATTGTCTACTGAATTTCCATCTAGGAGGAACTTGGTGTTTTTGTATATGTGAGTGTTCAGATTTTTATGTTTTCCCATTTCATGGTTATCAGGATCTCGTGCTTCGTCTTGATATCCTACAAAAGCTTGAGAAGCACCGTGGTTGCGTGAACACTGTTAGCTTTAATGCAGCGGGTGATGTTCTAGTATCGGGTTCTGATGATAGGAAGGTCATATTCTGGGATTGGGAATCTGGTCAAGCAAAATTCTCTTTCCATTCAGGACATCATAACAATGTTTTCCAAGCAAAGATCATGCCTTACACTGATGAGCGAAGCATTGTTACATGTGCTGCTGATGGGCAGGTGATTTCCTCTCTCTCTCTCTCTCTGATTAGAAACAAGTTGCTTCCGTGGAAATGTTTACTTTTGTAAATGAAAAGAAGGTGAATGAATTTCTGATGTATTATGCAATAACAATTGCACCTATTTATACATATACAATCATCATACAAAAGGAAACTAAGATTATATTCCTAGAATCACTCCCAGAATCAATCAGTATAAGGTAAATATACTAATCTATTTACATCTAGTTATATTCATGTGGATAATTGACTTGAAAGTTGAGTCAACTCAGAAGTTATTTTTTATGGATATTATTGGGTTGCTTCATGAGATATTGAAAGGGTGTTTTCTCACAAGTGATGTTTTACATTCAGGTGATACATTCTCTGATTGTTGAGTGTTGAGTGTTGAGTGTGAAGTGGAGAGTGAGTAAACCATGTCAATGCCTACTTTTAATGCTCTCTCCAATCGTGAAATCGCATTCTAGAAATTTTTTCATGTGGATAAATAACTTGAAAGTTTGTTTAGGGGAGCTTCTCTAATTATGTTATGGATGGAGGCAACTCAGTCAAGTTATTTTTATGGATAGTATTGTGTTGCTTCATGAGCATTTGAAAGGGTGTTTTCTTATATAAGTGTGTTTTTACATTCAGGTGAGACATACTCAAATTGCTGAGTGTGAAGTGGAGAGTAAACTAGTGGCAAGACATCAGGGACGGGTGCACAAGTTGGCCATTGAACCTGGGAGCCCTCATATTGTTTATACATGTGGCGAGGATGGATTAGTTCAGCATGTAAGTTAATTTATTTATTTTGTTTAAATTAAATTCATGGCCTTCTATGTTGATTCTTCATTACATAAGTTTTAAATGGTCGGGCAGATGACTATTGAAAATGTCATTAGCAAGAGTTGTCTGTCTCCTGGGGAAAAGCACAACCCATTCTCAATATTTTTTTGAGTTGCGATTGATGTGGGATCGCTGTATTCTTTCATCCTATTTGAATGATTTTCAAGAACCATTTCTTCTATGTTTCCTTGTTTATTGTTCTTTAAAACAGGAATGACGAATCACTTGTATTGAAAAATATATTAATAGGAAAGTTTTAGATAACCAGCATATAACACCCCTGTAAAGAAATAACATCTGTATATTTCTCTGCCATATAGTTGTGTATTCTTTAACTGGGTGACTTTATATCTTTATGGTTTTATTGTGAGACTGATGGTGTGACCATTATCTATTGAACAGATTGATCTGAGAACTGGAAGTCCTACCTGCCTCTTTACTTGTAGACCCTTGCCAAGCCAGAATTATTTTACCACTGTTCATCTAAATTCAATTACAATAGACCCAAGAAATCCAAATTTACTTGCTGTTGGTGGATCAGATCAGTTTGCTCGACTATTCGACATTCGTAGTTATAATTGGGATTCATCATCCAAATATGACCGGCCTGTTGATTTCTTTTGTCCCCCACATTTAATTGATGATGACAATGTGGGAATAACAGGGTTGGCATTCTCCGATCAGAGCGAGCTACTCGTGTCTTACAATGATGAGTTTATTTATCTATTTACAAGGGATGGTGGATTGGGACCTGATCCAGCTTTTGCGACTGATATCTTCGATGGCAGTGATGCTGGTGATATGACCATGGATAAGTGTTCAGGCTCATCCATTTCAAGTGACGCGGCCAATGTAAAAGATGTTCCGCAGGCCTACAAAGGGCATAGGAACTGTGAGACTGTGAAGGGTGTGAATTTCTTTGGTCCTAAATGCGAGTATGTTGTGAGTGGGTCAGATTGTGGCCGGATTTTCATTTGGAGGAAAAGGGGTGGAGATCTTGTTCGTGTTATGGAAGCAGATAGAAATGTGGTGAATTGCATTGAGCCTCATCCTCATACTACGATGCTAGCCAGCAGTGGAATAGAGCATGACATAAAAATATGGATCCCAAAAGCCATTGATAGAGCCACTCTGCCTACTAATATTCAGAAGGTATGTGATCATTTTGGTTATAAACTAGCCTTCATCGTATTGTTAATTTTGTGTGATGGAACCTAACAGAGTGAGTGAAGAAACTTATTTATAATATTCCAGTTACTTAGAATGTTATACTGCAGAGATACCTCCGTTTAGTTGTTATAAGATATGCATGGTCTTGGTTTTCTGTAAAAGTACTCCCTGGAAAAAAAGTACTTGGGAGGAGTTCTCAAAAGCCATTACTTCTTTCAAGTTCGCCTACAAATAAGTGGTGCTAATCTAATATTATAATCAAGTTGTTAATGACTGAATGAAACCAAGAACTCACCCCTGTGAAATTTTGAAATATCAAACAATTCTATCGATCCATTTTAGGTAAGTATAGTTAGTATTTATCCACAATTCTAGTGATGGCCTTCATTTGGGGATATTCTTAACGTCACACGTCTTAAATCTTGGCTCTAGTATCCGTTTTTTTCCCTTCCAATTTGCCCTTTGCTTCTATCGAAGTAAACTAACTTCAAAGATCTGCAGACATATGCGCTTGTAACTTTGTTTTTGCAACTGTACGTGTTCAATATTTTCTCCAATCTTCTGTATTTTTGTCTCTCGAACTGAAACTGCCTCGATGGTGAAAATTTAGGAAAGTAGTGACAAAGACTACACATATAAGGGAATTCATGACTCAAAATCTCTGGAGATGTGGAGCTTAAATTCCTGTTAAATTTGGTCTACCATATTTGGTGAATATCTTAATCTGCATTTTAAAAATCATGTTATAGTTGACATTGTCTTTCTTTGAAATTATGTGGAAGCAGATGAAGTTCTAATTTATCCCCATCTATTTATTAGGACAGGGTCATGAATCTGATACCTCATCGAATTGCTTTCTTCCCGTTCGATGGTTTTTATGACGACGATGATGACGGCGACTTCATCTGTTCTGGTGATGATGACGATGATGACGATGACGATGATGATGATGACAGCGAGGATGATGACAGTGATGATGATGATGATGATGATGATGGTGACAGTGATGACGGTGATAATTGTGTCACTGGTGACTGTATTCCTGATAATATTAATATTGAAGAGGACAGTGAGGAAGATGATAGTATTGAGTTCACTTCCATTGAAGATTTAGATGAAAATGATGAGTTTGCCGAGAATTTCTTTGATGATGAAGAGGTTGTTGGAGGTACCATAGAATCAGAGAATGATGACAATATCGACAGTCCAACTGCTGCTGATGATGATTTGCTCGTTGATGATTGTAGTGATTTTGGGTGTGGTGACTTTTGATGACTGATATGAATTAGATCCCATGATGGATGATGGTATTGCCTATGAAAAAAGAAATGGTTGATAATTGGGATATGTTATATTGACTTTTGATGATCTTTAATACTCTGTGTTTCCAGCGAAGACTCGTAGTAGCAGGGGGTGGGATGCACCGGATGATTTCTCCGGAGGATTTGATGTTGCAGTTGTTTGCTTTGCAGAGGCGCACCACAAGCTCTGAGAGCAATGGTGAATAATTCAGATGTCGGGTGGGATCTGCCACAACACGTTTGTCTCACATTTGAATCTGACAGTGACGATGATGCTTCATCATCGGATGATGATTATGATTTCACTGTCACTTCATCAGAAGATGATGAGTATGATGATGATGATGGTAGAGACACCACAGGCGGTGAAGACTCCTGTTTGTGTTCGTATTAGGACAGGCTTTTGGGTCTCTTTTTGTACAAAATATAGAATAAGGTCGTGCATCTTTTGTGATTTTTTCTTGATAATTCAAAAAATTAGTGAAAACAATTGTTAGATGAACAATTTCTGGATTGATTATGGATAAATTTATTATATACTATATGTTTGGGTCAAAATTATTTTTAAATTTTTTTTTGAACATTTCTGAGTTTTTTTAACAAAAAACATGTGCTATATAGTACACTGGTTTTGGTTTTCACAATTAAAATCACCAAAAATTGTATATAGTACATTGGCCCAAGAACTTTTTCACGATCAAAATCACAAAAAAACTGATAGTACCAAATTTTTGACAAAATTGGTGGATCGTCCAAAAAAAAATTCACGATCAAAATCACAAAAAACTGTATACTTATAGTACACATATTTTAGATAAAATTTGTGGAACGTCCAAAAAAAATTTCACGATCAAAATCACCAAAAACTGTACGCTATATTGTACGCTATAGTACACAGATTTTGGGTAAAATTGGTGGAACGTCCAAAAAATTATTTCACGATCGAAATCACCAAAAACTGTATGCTAACTACACAAATTTGGGGTAAAATCTGTGTAGTTAGCATACAATTTTTGGTGATTTTGATCGTGAAATAATTTTTTGGATGTTACACCAATTTTAACTAAAATCTGTGTACTATAGTATACAGTTGTTGGTAATTTTGTCGTGAAAAAGTTTTTTATACACACTACACCTAAAACTCACACTAAAAAGAATTACATACACTACACCTAAAACACACACTAAAAAATATACACACACAATACCGAAAACACACACTAGAAAAAAATACACACACTACACCGAAAATACACACACTATACCAAAAACACACACTTAAAAGAATTACACACACTACACCGAAAACACACACTAAAAAATATGCACACACTACATCGAAAACACACACTTAAAAAAATACACACACTACACAAAAAACACACGCTAAAAAAAAGACACACGCGACACCGAAAACACACACTTAAAAAATACACACACTACACCGAAAACAAATTGTTGATGAACAATTTACTGACTATATGTGAATAAACATCTTCTATACTATATATTTGAGTGTTAAAAAATATTATAATTTATTTGAAAATTTCAACGATTTTTAGCAAAAAACGTGTGCTATTATAGCATACGATCTTTTTGTGATTTTTCTTGATCATTAAAAATGTAGTGAAACAATTTTTAGAAGAACAATTTTCTGACTACTGATTAAACAAACTGTCTTCTGTAATATACTTTTGAGTGTCAAATAATTATTATTTCAACATTTTAGCGACCTTAAATAAAAAAAAAAACGTGTAATATCCGGTTTTTTTTATGATTTTGTTTGACGATTCAAAAAGTAGTGAAATGATTTTCGATGAACAATTTATTGACTATATTTGAATAAACATCTTCTATAGTATATATTTGAGTACTAAAAAATATGATTTTTGTTTTTTGAAATTTGAGCAATTTTTACCAAAAAACGTGTGCATAGCATACAATATTTTGTGATTTTCTTAATAATTAAAAAAGTAGTGATACAATTTTTAGATGGAACAATTTCTTCACTAGTGATATAATATTGAGAATTGCTTTTTGCGGTTTAAAAATTGCTATTTGCGGTTTATAACAAAAAATACTTTATTTCTCTAAAACCTCAAAACTTCCCAAAAAATATCCAAAAACCCCCCAAAACGCGTAAAAACCCAACTTGGGCGCTCATTCATGCAGTGCACGCCCAAGTTGGACGTGCAAGCTGCATTTGGGCGCCCGAGTTGGGCGTCCAGTGCAAAAAGATTTTTTTTTTTTTTTTAAATGTTCGAACGCCCAAGATGGGCGCCCAAGGCGTATACGAACGCCCGGAATGAGTTTCGTACACGCCTTGGGCGCCCATCTTGGGCGTTCGAACATTTTTTTGCGAAAAAAAAAGCCCTACAAATCGATTTGTAGGGCTTTTTAACATAAAATTGGTTCCGTAATCGACCTACCCAATGCATATTACACATAAAAGAGTCGAAAATACATCAAAAAATCGAAGCCCAACCCTTTTTTAAGCTTGATTTTGAATTTTCAATTTTTTTTTCTTTTTTTACTATTTGCAGTTTGGGGGGGGGGGTTTGATTTTTTTGGAAAGTTTTGGGGGAGTTTTGTAAAAAATCGCAAATAGCAATTTTGTAACCGTAAATAGCATTTCATTATAATATTTCATTACTCCCACAAAAGGATTGCCACTTTTAACTAAGGCTGTGATTTGAAAAGCGGTGTCACCAAACTCCGCCGCCGGAGAAATGGATCGGAAAAGACCATGGGAGGCTCTACCAAACCTAGCTCTTGCGAATATATTTTGTAGAACCTCCATTAAAGATCGATCCCATAACATTCCTTTCGTTTGCAGATCATGGGCCCACGCCGCTCGCCATCCCCCGTGCTGGGCTTCCATGGTGGCTGAAAATCACTATTTTCCTGGTAATTCGGCCGCCGATTTTGCCTTTTTGTTAGACTCTCACTCTAATTTCGCTAGTTTTGTGGACCCTTATGATGGGAGGAGAAGCCCACATCCTCACCGTGGCTTAGCAAGCTTGCAGGGGCTGATCGGAAGAGCAGGTGGCGGCGCCGCCGTGACTTCTATCTATTTCTTCCCATTTCTCACTTCCGCCGGCGCCACTCCTAACGATGGCGCTATTCTTTTCCTCATCGCCGAACAGTGAGTATTAATTAACACATTTGATTACTGTTATCTGTCAATTTTATTTGGGGGAATTTACAGTTAAATTATTTTAAATTTAAATTAATAATAAAAACATAGTTGTTTGTTTCCATCTTTAAATTAAGGGATGTGATAAATGTCGTTCGAGCTTTAATAATATCGTTACGACTTCAAACGTGATTTTGATCATTTTTAATTCCAAATTTTGCAAAACTCGAAAAATAGAAGTTGTAGTATTCTGAGTTAGTTTTCTAATCCAACTTGAATCACCAAAATTGGATGTCATACGAGAAAGATATACATCAATCAATCAATGGATACTGCCCATAACTTTGATGTATTGAGGTATCTAAAATTCAAAATGTGACTCATTCATGCATAACTTTGTCACAAGGCATCCAATCTAGCGGATTTAATTGGATTAGAAAGCTAACCCAAAGGACTACAGTTTTCGTGTTTCGAATTTTGCCAAAATCAAAATAGAAATATGTCAAAATCAGGTTTGAAGTCAAAACGACATTAGTGAAATTGAAACGACATTTAACATTTCAGTTAAATTAATTAATAACAACATTATATATATATATGTTCTAGGTGCCCAAACTTGAAGCACATATCTTTCCATGGATCTTACAATGCTTCACAAGCAGCAATATTAGAAATCATCCACTGCTGTAAAAAGCTCGAGCTCGTAGATTTCTCCGATTCTCCGTATTTCAACGCTTCGATTCTGGAGGAATTGAGCATCTCTTGCCCTAATATCAGGGGAATTAGAAGGAACGGTAATTTGGAGCCATCGTTTTCGCGCGCACTTAGTACCGGATTTAATTGCTTGAAGCTCGTAAATTTCTCCAATTCGACATTGGTCGATAAAGACCTCCTCAAAATCGTGACATCTTGCAAGAAACTATGCTATCTAGACGTTACGGGATGCCAAGGGTTGATATATTACATGCACATTATAAAGGTTGCCTCTGCAAAGATTGCCAATATTCTGTACGATTGATCTTTTCGATTTTCTTTTTTTTAAATCGAAATATGAAATTTTGTGACTCGAGTTTTTTCCGGTTTGTTGGTTAGTGATGAGGCAATGTAGTGAATATTTTTTTATGTGTGCAGTGATTCTATTTATTTTTTAGATGGGAAAAATGTGCACGTTTAAAACAAGTCTTTGAAAAGGGCTTTTGGCATAACAGACACATGCATACTGTCAAAAATTCACTAAAAGAATAAAGATAAGGTGGTTGTGCTTTGTGGTTGTAGTGGTGATTTAACTATAATTATCATATATAATATTTCACATGGCATTTTATGCGTGTTGATTATAATTACTTTTTAGTGGAAATATCATATGTATATATATATAGATGATGTGATTTTGATTCTGTGACTTGTTGACACCTAGCTTTGTTTTAATGTGGGCACCATTCAGTAATCACCAAACAATAGAATATGAAAATAGTATAACAAATAATTGATGTCTTGTTTTAGATAATTCATTATCTAGCTACCAGATCATGGCTTCATACTTGACATTAGATTAATTCATTCTCAATCTCTGCACACCTGAGAATTAAACACACACACACACATACACACACACACACACACACACACACACACACACACACACACACACACACACAGACAAAGTAGTTCAATAGAAGAGTGGTGATGGAGGAGCTGGGAAGGCTGAGCCACCTGTACGTGACGGTGTTTCTGTCATATTTTTCATTATATTTGGTGAATCCGGCGATCCCAGATGTTACCGTGCAGGCTGTTTGTGGCGGCGGTAAAGAGGAGTGCTCGCTCGCCATTTACCTCACCGGTTTCACGCAAGCTGTACGTACATATATTATATATGTTCTTAGCTAATTATATATGTCTTTATAACGACTCTAATCAATATAATGCAGATCACTGGGTTGGGTGCGGTGGTGATGATGCCGATGATCGGCAATCTTTCGGATGTTTATGGTCGGAAAAATTTGATGACTATTCCTATGACTCTTGCAATAATACCACTTGGTATGTACATGTTACAATATATTCTCCATTTTTTATTTTTTATTTAATTAAGATTGGTTGTCAGTGTTATGAATTAATTGTAATTAATGCAGTAATTATGGCATGGAATCGAACGACGAACTTCTATTATGCATACTATGTATTCAAGACATTGACCGACATTGTTGCAGATGGTGGTATTCTCTGCCTTGCTCTTGGCTATTTGGTACTATGCTCTACTCATCGTCTTATCAATTATTTTTTTTTAATAAATTTAAACTTTTATTTCATCACAAATTTACATTTTATAATTACAATAATTGCGTTTTTTTAATTATATTATAAGTGGATGAATAAATTAAATTTTCAAATTATTTATATTTTGATCTACAATATGGAATATTCGTTCCAATTATAGAAATGTAATTACTATTTTTTATTAATATTCTCAACTAGTTTAAACAACCGGAACTTTATTTCCCAGGCGGACTGTGTAGCAGAAGGGAAGCGAGTGGCCGTATTTTCAGTATTGAGCGGTGTAATTTGCGGTGCAAACGTCTGTGGTTCTTTGGCCGCTCGTTTACTCTCAACACCTCACATCTTTCAGGTACGTTCCATTTGTTTACATAATTTTTACACCCGCCACCTGTTTGCTTTAATGTTTCACTGAAAACAAAACTATATTTTGTCAGGTTGCCGCAGTTATATCAATTGTTGCAGCAATTTATATGAGAGTCTTTCTCAAAGACCCAGTTCGTGAAAAAAATGATATGTTGTTGGAGCAGCCAATCTTGAACCCCGGAAAAGGAAGTAGCAAATCATCGGAAAATATAAGCTTCATTCATCAAATTCCATCGCCAAAAGATGTATTTATTCTGTTCAGGAGTAGGTACAAACCATCATCTTATAAATATTCTAACATCGATCTTTACGAAGAAGTAACCTACGGGGTTTCGATTTTGTTTCAACTTTGTGTGTTCATCTTATTGCAGCAATAAATTTGCACTAGCTGCATCTGTTAGTTTCTTCACTAGTCTCGCTGAGGCTGGAGGTGCAGCATTCTTGATGGTATATATATATATATATATATCATATGAACATGGTGTTTCTTGAGTGACATTGCTGGATATTCGGCCCTATCTCTTCTCTAAAATCAAATCTCGTTTTAAACGTGAAATAACAATTTTAGTCTTTTGTTTGTCTTCTCTTATCTTGCAGTATTTCTTGAAGGCCCGTTTCCACTTCAATAAGGACCAATTCGCAGTAGTACTTCTGATTACAAACCTCGGAGCAACTCTAACTAATGTATCTTCATAGCTACAATTTTCGAACTTCATCGACTCTTCCTTTTCTGTCTCCCGTTTCATTTATTCTATTGATATATATATATATATTATATATCCACAAATTGTCACTATTTGCCTACAGGCTATTTTCATGCCTATATTAGGACCTATTGTGGGAGAAGAGACGCTGCTTTGTGTTGCACTCTTCAACGGATTCCTAAATGTGCGTGTAACTTCCATTTTCACTCCAAATTCAAGCCCTCATTTTTTCATTTTCTATGTCGTTTTTTTGACATACTAATTGAACTTTGTTTTTTTTTCTTATTTTGTGCAGATGCTATTTGATAGCATAGCATGGTCAGCTTGGGTTAGTAGTTTGCATTAAGCATTCTTAACGCACGTCTCCTAATTATAATACTACGTCACCAACTTGTCTCCGTCTTTTTTTCTGTTTGCGTAGGTACCATATGCTTCTGCATCGCTGGGGATGTTCTTTACACTGTCGAGCCCGTGTGTAGGTTTCGTAATTCAGTTCTGAACAAACTTCTTTTATATTTCAATTTCATTATATCAAGAATGTTTTTAATGATATATATTTTGAAGTGCAGATCAGAAGCATAGTTTCCAAAGAAGTTAAGTCCAGTGAACAAGTAAGTTTTACGATTGAAGTAGTGTGTCGATGTTATCGTTTCTTTACCTTTAACATTTTATTTTACAAAGTTGCGAAATTCCGTCTCGACGTGTCGTCTTAAGAAGAAAAAATTCCGATTTTTTTGTTATCGTAGGGGATAGCACAGGGATGTATTTTGGGCATAACGTCATTCGCCAATGTCGTTTCTCCACTAATTTTTAGTCCTCTGTCAGGTTAAACTCGACAATTTCATACTTCTCCGTCATGGAAAATATATGCATGTGTATCTTGATCGAATTACTAACGTGTATTTAATTTGTTAATTCTTACAGCTTTATTTCTGTCTGAGAGAGCACCGTTCAATTTCCCAGGTTTCTGTGTACTATGCATTGGATTCGCATATGTAAGATCACCATCTGATTAACAAGCGAAAACTTGACTTTGTTTAAAATTAGTTTTAAATAAACTGCACGATTATTGCTAATTACAAACATATATACACATGTACAGGTGGTAGGTTTGATTCTGAGCGTAGTGATAAATATAAATCCGTTTGTCTCGAGAAGAGACAGAGTGAGCGAAGAAATAAACGTAGAGTATAGACCTTAACCATGGTTTCACATTGTATTTATATTGCATTTTATGAGAGAAATAAATGTGGAAACATTCAACAAATGTGTTATAAATTATATTTTTGTGTATGTATCATCATGTACCTAAGACAAGGTTGCTCTCTTCTTCTTGCTGTTAAACCTCTGTAAATTAATACAGTCGAGACTAGCAAAATTCTATTAATTTAGCGAAATATTAAATTTTCGAACTAATAATTTAGTAGGTTTTTACAGAGTCGGGACCAGAAAAAACTATTATTTAATCGATTTCTTATCGTTTCTACAATGTCTTTAAAATGTTAAAATTCAATTGAGTTGATGCATTTAAAAAATGAATATATCATAAAGTTTGGTACACAATAAAAACAAAAACCAATTAATTTTTTTGTGAAAACAACGTACATTTTCACAAGTCACGTGATATTTACATTTCCAAAATAACAAAATACCACATTATATTCTTTCTTTCTTTTTCTTTTTTCTCAAAAAAATGATGCAAGATGTAAAAGTATTTATCAGCAAACCGAAACTTCATAAGAACAATCGCAGGTTGAGTCCGTTGGCCGTTGATTTAGGGCAATACGCATACCTGATTCCGGGCTCTCTCTCTTGACCAAAGCGGTTGAATCTTTATCACAACACTCAGAATAAAACCAACAAACTTCACAACACAACATAAAACAAATTCCAAAATCAGTAATAGGCAAAATGTTAGATACATCTAAAAAAGAAAATAATAATAATAATAATAATTCTTACCCATGCGAGGCCAACGCACAAAATACTGAAACCCGGGAAATTAAACGGCGACGTGTCGGAAAGAAACCATGCAGAAAGAGGACTATATATTAACGGAGATATAATATTCGCAAACGAAGCTATTCCCATAAGACATCCTTGAGCGATCCCCTGTTCAGACGGCCCTACTTGCTTCGAAATAATGCATCTTATCTGTATAATTATTTTCCAAAATAATTAAATTTTTGTTGTCAGAAATAGTTCTTACAAGAGTATATGATATATATAATTTGTATATCTATTTATAAATGTAACAACTCACACTAGGACTTGCTACGAAAAGGAAGACCCCGAACAGAGCAGAGGCATAAGGTACCCAACCTGCCCATGCTATACTGTCTAATAACATCTGCATAAACAAAAATTCAAAAATAAATAATCATTTCATTAATTCACTATGATATATACCTAAATCGAATTAATTATTCAAAAGATGATTTAGTAATTAAGTGGCGTACATTCAAGAATCCGGCGAAAAGTCCAATGCAAAGAAGTGTTTCCTCTCCTAGAAGTGGAGCCAGTAAAGGCATTACGACCATCTGCATTTTTTTTAAAACGAAGAATTAAACGAAGAGAAACGAAGAAAGAGTACTAGGTAATTTTTAAGGCATTGGAGGTAGCATACACTTGATATGGTGAATGCAATATTGGTAATAAGCCATATGTCAGCAAATTGATCTTTCTGGAAGTGGAACCGCGCCTTCAAGTAATACTGCATTAAACATAAACAACGTTGTAATTAATGGGGTTTTTTTTTTTTTTAAATCACAAAAATTACACATTGAGAAAAGGAGAGTACTTAGTACTTACCATTAAGAAGCTTTGAACTCCAGCCTCAGCAATGCTATTGAAGAATGCAACAACCGATGCTAGTGATACGGTGGGGCTGTACACATATAAAATAAGAAAGGGTTTGATTTTAATTAAGTTAGCTCGTAATTAAGTTGGAAAAAGATTGAATAGAAAATATCGTTATAATTAGTTACCTGGTCTTGAACAAGCGAATTATATCATGTGCCGATGGGATTTTGTTGACGGGGTGTTTGGGTTTTAATGGATGTTCGTCATTCTCATCTTCACCAATTGATTTCAAGATTGGCTCGTTCAGAGTATCCACTTTTCGATTTCTTTCCTTGAGAAATATCTTCATGTAAACTGCTGCTAAAGCAGCTATTACCGCTGCCACCTGAATCACATATATATATATATATACATATTAACATCAAAAACCAATTTACGATTTGTGTCTAAGAATCTTGAATTTACAGAGGAAAAAAAAAGAAGAAAGTGAGACCTTAAATATTTGATTAGTGGGAAGTAAACGAGCAGTTAATGTACCGCAAACAGTTGCTGCAGCTACCACACCGGACAAGAGTCCAAATGCAGAAACACGCTTTCCCTCCGATACATTGTCAGCCTGCCAAAAACAACATATTTATCATACGGCAATGTATTATTATTATTATGTAAGAAATGCTACATTATAAAAATAATGCAATATTAGAAGAAGAATAATAAAGGGAAGTTACCAAATAACCAAGGGAGAGGCATATGACACCACCTTCGGTAACCACAGCAGTTAAAATCTTCATTACGTAGTATACGTAAAAGAACTCTGTTGTCCTCCTCACTGCCAATATTGCTGCACATATATACAATCTCGTAAACATTCTAAAATTTATATTATTAATGATAATAATAAATTAAAAATTAAAATTACGTACCAGGTGGAAATATGGCGACGATCAAGGGAATTGTGAGCAAAACTTTTCGACCATAGGAATCCGAAAGATTTCCGATCAATGGCATCACAAACACAGACCCTATTCCAGCAATCTGCATCAATTACATGTAACATTAAAAAAATCAATATATTATGTTTTTTCTTTTTCTTTTTTTTTTTTTAATTTGATCAAGTTTTACATTAGAGGTATTAATTACATTCATGGCGCGAATGATTGTATTAGTAATTAGTATAGAAATCTTTCGTTAAGGTATCAATAATTTTTATTATTTTTCAATAGTTTATTAAGTAGGTTGATTAATCATAATCTTATGACAGTAAGATTAAGACCTGGTGTAAACATATTTCTGAATTTAAAAAAAATAAAAAAAAACGAAGGTTGACTATACAATTAATATTCGAATAGAATCTTTTAAAGAAAATCATTGTGATTTGCCCCTTTTGTGACGTATATAATTTTAATTCAGAATATGTGACAAACTCGATCTAGAAGTGTTAACTTGGGTGATTATGACCTTACGGGGCGGAATTAGGAATTTTCATATAGCTAAAAGTAGGATGAACGATATATAGTTATATATATCCAAATTGAAATAATCAAACTGAAAATTCTACATCACCTAACTTTAAGTCTGAATAATCAATTAAATCTCAACAACTCTCCACTTATATATAAGATTAATCAACTTTTAAACCAAAATTGAAGACTTTATTTAACTTTGATTATAATATTACCACTCTAATAGGGTGGGGTAATTAGCAATTTGACATGTTTAACACAAGTCGTCTAAGTAGTTACCAATCT
Organism: Erythranthe guttata; assembly: GCF_056151865.1. Classification (NCBI taxonomy): domain Eukaryota; kingdom Viridiplantae; phylum Streptophyta; class Magnoliopsida; order Lamiales; family Phrymaceae; genus Erythranthe; species Erythranthe guttata. The sequence goes on from NC_142534.1 coordinate 256,769, forward strand.
GACCACGTCAGAGGTGTGTCCGAAATTAACATATACCTACCAATCATAATCCTATTATTCTATTACCTATATACATTGTCCATTATTAATGATATATAATAATATATAACCTTGTATTTTTGTTTTGGCAAGAAAAGTCAAAATTGGATTCACCGTCAACTCTTTGCATACTAAACAATGCCGACGTTAGAAATAATGTAGAATCAAATCAACAATTTTTTTTTTTTTTTTTTTTTTTTTTTTTTGAGAATCAAATCAAATTAACATTGAAGAAGCTACGAATAATTCTGAAACACGAGTTTTGTTAGAGCAATTAAACAGCGGCAAAATTCACGCGCCACCACAGAACAAATTGAACAGATAAGGATTCGACAAGTGGAGCAACTATACATGCGATTTAATTTGTGTTGTTAAATTCACGCGCCACCACATTCAGCGGCAAAATATTGGTGGATGACATGGCGGTGGTGCGCTTTTTCCATCACGAATTCCAAGTATATACATACATACATTCAAATAATACACACAAACACATACACACACATACCGCCTGTTGGAAGCCAGTGAGATAAATGGCGAGGGAGCATTCATCCTGCCCGGGGCAGACCGCCTCCATAGTGACGTCAGCGATCGTCGGATTAACCAACACCGACGCAAAGTAGGATAGAAATACCATCACAAAAAGGTGTATCAAATCCTTCCAATTCTCCATTCTCTCTCTTCTCTCTCTCTAACAATTACTCAAACACAAACAATCCCCTGTTTTGCCTTTTGTATAATTAACTTATGTTGTGGCAGACACACACACACTGAGGTATATATATATGTGTATGTAATTATTTATGCATCTGAATGTTGATTAATTCAGCAAAATTTATATATATCATCACGTAACCTAACTGCAAGAGGGCTAGCTGCTAATCATTAAAAAAAAATCAAAGAAAAAGACTTGGGAAAGAAAAGGCCAAGTCTGGTAGGAATTAATTAGTATATATGATGATACTGTTTAAGATGATTGACCCTGATTACATACATACACTGTGGGTGTGGTGGTACCAAAAAAATAAATTGGGGGGATTAATTAGTAAATTAGTGAGCTCAAAATAGGAGGAGAAGGGGTTTCATGGGGGTCCATGTTTTATTATTTAGCCCCCTAATTTTAATATAAGAACAAGTTGTTGTTGATAGCGATATTGAGAGAGTAGTGTAGGACATGTATGTATGGCATACATTTCTGACTTTTACTGATTCTACTTTCTTCATAACAGAATTTCTTTTTTGTTTCCCAGCACTCCTTTGTACCCCCTACCCTACATTATTGGACAAATCACAGCTATGTAATTACAATTATACCCTCTTTATTCTGACAATTTACATTTGATATTATTTTTTTCAGATTATATTTTCACCTTAACCAAATATGGAGAAATTATACTATTCTCCCCTGATATATGTTAGATACAAATACGTATAGACCCCTTTTCTTTTAAAACTTATTCAAATTTACTTTCTTTTTACTAAACTAAAATATTTTTTAATAATGTTGGCAAAGAATTCTACCTTTTTTCTTTTGTGTAAATAAAATAATATTTATTAATATTGTAAAAGGAAATCCCGAAGTGATGTGAATATTGATTTCCAAAAGCTTTTCAAACATATATTCATTATTTACCAGTTATTTCTTCTAGTGAACATGATTATTTTTCTAACAATTAAAATTGAGCGAGCTCGAATTCCAAAAGAGATGGATATTATCGAGGCGTTGTTTAATTTTATTTATTTATTTATTTTTAATTTTTTCATGATATTTTAGCCAGAAACCAAAACTTTGTTATATGGAAAAATACATTGGAAATATTCTGTTTTGCAGTACACTAACAAAATACACACATAATTAAGTTCCCAAACCTTCAATAAAATAAATATATAACCATACTTTTCTAGTGTAAACGAATACAAATGTTAGTAGACAGCCACATACATATACCATACCATATATACATTTTTATATAAATAAATAATAACAAGCATATTCCACTGCACTCCACAAAGCAAGCCCTCGAAAAGCCTTCGAAAAATGATACAAGTCTCGTTTTTTTTCCTTCTTTTTAAAAGCAAAAACGAAACTTTAGGCCGTGAAAACGAGGTGTTTTTCTTTATTTGCTCCGTCTTTTTTCTCCATATGAATTCTCAAGCCAACAAGCATGGCTCACTGTTCGCTCTGTCTCTCGACGACCAAAGCGGTTGAATCTTTATCATAGTACCAACAATAAAAGCCGCAAACTGCAAAACAAAAAAAATTAATCAGAAATAAAATAAAAAATTGTAGACTCTTGAAAAAAAAGAGCAAAAGATAATGAATTTCTTACCCATGCAAGTCCAACGCATAATATACTGAAACCGGGAAATTTGAAGGGGGCAGTGTCGGAAAGAAACAATGCGGAAAGAGGACTATATATCAACGGGGATATAATATTCGCAAACGAAGCTATTCCCATAAGACAACCTTGAGCAATCCCTTGTTCACATGGTCCAACTTGCTTTGAAATAATTGATCTTATCTGTATAATTAATTTCCAAAATTATCAGAAATAGCTCTTAATATAGTACAATATATAATAATTGGTAATTAATTTGTAGATAATATATATGTAATAACTCACACTAGGGCTTGCTAGGAAAAGGAAGACTCCAAGCGTAGCAGAGGCATAAGGTACCCATGGTGCCCATGCTATGCTGTCTAATAACATCTGCATAAACAAAATTTCAGAAATAAATTAAATTAATCGTTTCATTAATTACTATGATATATACGTAAATCGAATTAATTATCGAAAAGATGATTTAGTAATGAAGTGATCGTACATTCACGAATCCAGCGAAAAGTCCAATGCAAAGAAGTGTTTCCTCTCCTAGAAGTGGAGCTAGAATAGGCATTAAGACCATCTGCATTTACGCGCGTAATTTGATAAACTTAATTAGTTATAACTTATAATTTTACGAGGAATTAAGCGAAGGTAATTAATAATTAAGGTATTCGAGCATGCATACACTTGATAGGGTGGATGCAATGTTGGTAATAAGCCATATATCAGCAAATTGGTCTTTCTGGAAGTGGAAACGCGCCTTCAAATAATACTGCAGTTAAACGGGAAAAAAACGTTAGGATAAATTATTTTATATGCACAAAAATATATATAATGAATTAATTAAAGAGAGTAATTTAAGTTAATTATACCATTAAGAAAGCTTGAACTCCTGCCTCGGCAAGGCTGTTGAAGAAGGCAACAAACGATGCTAGTGATACTGTCTTGCTGCAATACCGATGGATAAACGATGTTAGAAAAATTTTACGTATTTCGATTTTTGAATACCGAAAAATAAAACTGAAAATTAAGTACGTACTTAGTCTTGAGCAAGTTAATTATATCCTTAGGTAATGGCATTTTCTTGAATAAATCTGCGGGCTTCAATATTATTTTATCCTGATTAGTAGTACTGGTTTCGGTAACCGATTTCAAGATTGGCTCTTCGAGAGGTTCGACGGCGGCGTTTCGAATTGTTTCTTTAAGAAATATTTTCATGTAGATTGCTGCAATAAAAGCGACAACCGCCGCCACCTGAAATATCTGAGTTGTGGGAAGTAATCGAGCAACGAATGTACCGCAAACAGTTGCTGCAGCTACCACACCAGACAAGAGTCCAAATGCCGAAACACGCTTTCCCTCCGATACATTGTCAGCCTGCAACAAAATAAAAAAGAGAAAAAAATTAAAAAACGTGTTACTGAAGTGCGACTTTTAAATAGAAAAGAAAGCGTTGATTAGTTAAGGGAGTTAAATTATTACCAAATAACTGAGGGAGAGGCAAATGATACCACCTTCGGTAACCATGGAAGTCAACGTTTTCAAAGCATAGTAAGCATAAAAGAACTCTGTCGTTCTTTTCACTGCCAATATTACTGCAAATTCAAGCAAACATTTATTATTTTTTATTAATTCACACTCACTAAATTAATTAATTAATTAATTAAAAAATTAAATAAATACATAATTAATTAAGTAACTATTACCAAGTGGAAAGATGGAAAGTGTTAAGGGAATTGTGAGCAAAACTTTTCGACCATAGACATCAGAAAGAGTACCAATCACTGGCATCATAACCACAGCCCCTATTCCAGCAATCTGCATTTATTTAATTTAAATGTTAATAAATTAAATATTTAAAATAAAATTAAAAACAATTTAAAAAAAATATGTTTTAATTAATAAATTGAACTTTTTTGAGGTACTTATATGATAGGTAAAAAGAAAAGTGATGCACGTTGGTGAATATTTTATATGATGTGGATTAGGTAGGGATTATTAATAATATTCAAACATTATTAATATTATTTTTAGTTTTTTTTAAGATATATAGAGACATGGTAAGCATAACAAAAGAAGTAAACAATAATAATTGGATGCCACCTACTAATCATTAACCAGGAGAATTAAATTAATGTTAAGTATTATATGTTAATGGTGATTAATTCATTATTAAGGTGATCGATTAGCTAAAAGTAGGTTGAAGGCACATATCAGCATGACATCACTTTATCAATTCCGTCTCAACAACAACGTAACAACCACCTCCACTTATAATAAATTACTAGGTACTAATTAAGAAAACAAATAATTAAGGAAAAAGTTGTGCTTATAGATAATCCACTATTATTAAGTACTTTATGTAGTAACTTTTGAATTAATAATGATTATTAAGGTAGACAAATATGTGCAATTTTCACATGTTTACGTAAGTCGGCTGATTGATTTAGTTCGGAGTTGACAACGTCAAACGTGTCTAAAATTTAAGGCACCCACCTATCATGACTTTCTCCCATTATCCATATTTATTCACCTTTTCTCTTTTTCTTTTTTCTTTTTTTTTTCCTTTATTTTTTTCTTTGGAGGGAAAAAAGATTATAGAAGATTAGGTAAAATTATTTGTAAATTGGACCTCATTAGTGAGTTTTATATATGAAATTGTATTTAATCACAAAAATTGCAAATGTATTCGTAATATGCTAATTGACGATTTCTATCTAATAAAATATTAAAAAGGAGTTTCGAATTAAAATCAAATAATATATACTCTTACCTAAGCCCATGGAACTAACTAGGTCATATATCCATCTCAAAGAACAATAATAATAATTATTATTTAATTAAATAAGAAATTATGAAAAGTTTGATCGAGTAAACGAGAATGGTGTTTCGGGCAATCCGCCGTGACGTGAAAAATTGAGCTAATTATATGTTGTAAATAAGTGCATGCACCACGCCAAAGAATATTATATATAAATTGGCGGCAGTGGTGGTGGTTTCCGGTGGTGGTTGTGATGTTTAATTAATTAATTAATTAATGACATGAAATAATTCGAAATAGAAATATACATACCGCCTGCTGAAAGCCAGTGAGGTAAATAGCGAGGGAGCATTCATCTTGGCCGGGGCAGACAGCCTCCATAGTGACGTCAGCGATGGTCGGATTAACCAACAAAGAAGCAAAGTATGACAGAAATACTGTCACAAATATGTGTATCAAATTCCTCCAGTTATCCATTTTTAATTTCTCTCTCTAGATTGATCGATATATCACCAAATTAAATTATATTCTCTCTCTAATTAAGGGAAATATCGCTGTAGAGAAGAAATGAAGAAGGAAGTAGTAGTAGTAGTAGTAGTGGGTATGAATGAAGAGCTTATTAGAAAAAGGCAAGCCTGATTGTCTATATATATATATAATGCTGCTGCTGATTCTTTCACCACTTTCTTTTCCCACGCGCGTAAGTGAGAAGCTGCTCTTCTTTTTCCTTTTCCTTCTTTCTTTTTTTATTTTAAATCAATTAAAAAATAAATAAAAGATAATAATAAAGCCAAGTCTTTGCTAATAACTATAAGGAAGACTGGCTACAATAGTTGACCGTTATGTTCCGTTTGGTCCTAACAAAATTACTGTTTCTGGGGTTGGTGAACTGATTTTTGAGGCCTTCTTCGAATTTGGGCTGGGCCCCCCTTTTCCCTTTTTTATTTTACTACTTTTATTTATGTCAACTTGTTCTCGATTTCTACACATAGTATATACACAGCAATTCGTTTTATTATATATATATATATTTTATTTTATTTTGAAAAATTCAAATTGATTTTATGGATTAACCCTTTATTGGTTACATGTATCGACTAATTTGAATTAATTTCAATTGGGTTCATTCTTTATTGACTAATTAATTAGTCAGTTGGTAAAATATTCGGTTCCTTATATTGTTTTTAATACTTCAATTTTCAGTAAGATCCCTAATTTGATAAAACTATATTCATTTTTTTAGAATTAGGAGATGTATTTGTATTTGTTTTTTTCTTTTTTGACTACTTATTATGAAATTAATTACAATTTGATAGGGTACCTACTAATTTTATTGAATATAGAATTTAGTTGATGGTTTCAACTTTCATTGCTGAGTTTGAGTTAGGAAAAATAAATTCCGAGTTTGAAATTTAAATATTTTGTTTATTTGATGAAGAAAGTTTGGAGTTTCGTTGATTAAGAGAAGTTCTAAAGTATTCCAAGTGTAATTAGTGGCATATCAGCTAAATTTTTAACTAGTTACGTTATTGTATGTAATGTGTAAGCTGGTTTTGACTTAATCCACCCATAATTATTAATTAGTTCAACTAATTGCTGGCAATGGAATTTATTTTTTTAATTGAAATTCAAATCTTTTTTCTCGTTACAAAAATAAATATATATAATTTCTCTAAAAAAGATGTTAATTATTTCTTTTCAATTTTATGTGATATAGTATCTTAGGTAGATTGAACTTTAAAAATTTAAACTTAAATTAATCCATCTTTATTCTTTACACTACACAACCCATAACTGATGATTGAAAAATAGTGATAGTGCGTCGTCGTTTTAAATATTTATTTTCAAATAAAAGACACAACAGACAGATCAATGTGGATATACTCGGTGTGGGGTTAGTACAGTCAAAAGGAGGGTATATTATGTCATTTACCATTTGCCTCTCCAAACAGATTTATTAGTCAACAGTCAACGAGTTTCTCTTTTTTTATTATTTTATTTTTTGACAATTATTAATTAACCGATTGTAATTTGTATGGTGTGTGAAAATTCCAAGTAAAACAAATTAGGAAAAAACTGTTTATGGTAAACAAAATACATCTTCAAGAAATGGCCAGTTGCCAGATATTACAAATTAAATTAAATTAAATAAATTTCTCCAAAAATTAGGTGAGACAAAGAATTAGCCAACTAAAACAACGTACGTGGTTGTATTAGTCGTAAGACTAATTAGTTTTACTTTGTCTCACCAAATAAATATCCAGCTGTACATATATTTATTTATTATCTTGATGCTCATGCAAACACTAGCACAGTTAAATTAAGTTGATTGTAAATTGAAGCAAAAGAAAAAAAATAGAAAATAAAACTAGTACACAATATTATTTGTGGGACTAAATCAACTCTTGAGTTCTGCCAATGAACCCTAATTGCATTAAATTTGAAGCTCAATTTGAAATTATCAAATTTTTGGTATGACTGGACTAAAATTCTTGACGCGTATTAATTTAATTATTGTACGTCATTTATTTTTGGTTTGACTACGACCAGCCCACTATGTCAGCCCAACAAAAAAAGGTTGACTTTCTTCATCGGTTAATTTTTTTTTCTTTTTTTCAATAAAATAAATAATAACTTTTGTTTTTTTACTCTAAAGTCTAAAGAGGAGGAGAGTAACAGTAGTCACTGGTCATTGGAACTAATTAACATGTACCTGTAATTTACCAAGCTAAATAACATGTGACTAATTACCTAACTAATCACCATTCCACCAATTAATATTACTTAATAATATATGGGATTATTTTGTACACCCCTCATTTCAAAATTATATAAAACTAACTACCAAGTGGATTACACTCTAGGGGAAACCTCCCTTATTTCGAAAATATTTAGACATATCCCCTGGGCCACCCTGAAGTACCTATAATATCCTTTTAAAATCAGTTTTAAACCCTAGCCACTCACATTTCGGTCTCTCTCTTCTTCTCCAGATTCAAAATCCCGCCTCTACAAACCTCCCACCGGCGAAATTGCTTCCCGAAGTCATAACTCTCTCTCCGGTGGTCGGAATTCGATGGTTTAACTACCGTTGGATTCCTCTCGTTGAACTCTTTCTTTTGGTGGTTATTTCATTCAGTTTGGAGCGCATATCTGTTTCTGCAATTTTTTTTCATTCGACGACGGTGGTCTTGCCGGAGGTGTATTTTATGTTTCATCAGTCGAAATTTGATGGGCTACCCACTGTTGGATTCCTCTCGTCGAGATCTATATTTTGATGGTAATTTTGTTGTTTTTATGTTTTCATATTTATTTCTATAATTTTTTGTATTTGTGGGTGCGCGGAACCGTGGGTGGTTATTAGCGGCGCCTAGGGTTTTGGTAGGAGGCGAAGGGGGTGAGGAGTCACTGTCTGTTTGATTTAAAATATGTAGCATTTTCCAGCAATAACCTCTCTCTCTATCTCTCGATCTCTTAGTGTTTGTTGATTTTTGAGTGTTTTGATGTTTCTTCAAATTTTGTTGATTTGCACTAAAGTATTTTTTGTTTTGATTTTGCAATTGCAGCTTAATGAAAGTCATTGATCCTCTCTTTGAAGGTGTCAAAAATTTAGTTGAAGTTACATGTGAAGCAGTGTCAACAAACTGTATACATTATTATACATGTAGTAACATGTAGTTACATGTGCATATATTTGTGTGTTTTCAATTTGTATTTTATTGGTTCTGAGGTGATTTATAATAAAAATATTGAAATTTGTAAATTTTTGTTGGTGTTTATGAATTTTCTTTGTATAAGCCAGTATTCATGGGTGTATACAATTGATCGACTAAAAATATGGAGAAAAAAACGAACATAACTACGAGTTACTGTAGGTACTATAGTTACATGTAGTTATTTTCAGTACAGTAAACATATTGTTTTGAAAATTAAAAAAAATAAAAAATAAAAAAAAATTAATATATATATATATATATATATATATATATATATATATATATATTTAACAAACAGGTTTATTATTATTTAAAAAAAATAATGATAATAATAAATAAATCAGCGAAAATGATAAATACAGGACCAGAAATGCTGAATGCAGTTTGGCCGAAAATTGCATATAAGAGTAGTATAGTACTTTTGCTTCTCCAGGAAGTATGTCAAAGGATGATTTGAGCTTGAATTTATCTCTAGTTTATTTGGTGGCTAGGGGTATGTAAAATAACCCCATAATATATTTTGTGAATGAGGATAAAGTGTGGCTAGATAATGCCTTTAATTAAGAAAATGATATTATTTTTAGTTATCTCTTTGTTGTTTATTAGTATCCATATTAATTTTCTTTTCTTGGGTTTTAAAGACTTGAAGCACTAACCCTTTTTATTAATCTTTAATGAATAATGATTGACAATGTGTGACATCATTTATTTTTAATTAACTTATTTATTTATTTATTTATTTTTATTATTAATATTGTTATTTATTTATTTTCTAATCTTTTTTTTTTATTAATTTGTGAAACAACAAAATAAGAGAGTTGTTGGGTGCACGGAAACAATTAGAATCTTAGCAAAAACAATTATTATACTATGTTCTTGGTCTATATTTAAGAATAAATTAATTTAATTAATGTGGAGTTGCAATAGTTAATACATATATATAAACCAAACTTTGTGTTAAACCACTTATATTTCGTAAGCAATTAATGATTATATTCGTGGGTAGAACATTGGGTTCATTGACAAGAGATGTCAATAATTGAAATGTCTTTGTTCCAATGTTTCTTCTAACTACTATTTTAAAATCCAAATATTTATTTTCTACAATTTTGTTGAACCGTGGACGTTTTCTTTGTCTGAAGGAATATTTCAAATTTATGTAATATAATAGTAATATTATATTAATTTCACAATTTGATGGTGTTAAACTAATTAATCGTCTTTGAGAATTATTTTTGTCTTAACATTTTTATTAATGGGCTGACACGTCCGATACGCACGCTTGAATAAAAATATATATTAAAAATTGGAAATAGATTAGTAAAATAATAAAAAGAAAAACACTCAACTATTTGTTTGTTTCTTGACACCTCAATTATTCTCAGCCTTTATTTATAGATTTCTTTTTTTTTTTTTTTAATTTAGTTAGGTTTTGGGACCATGATTATACTAATACAAACAAATGTTCTTTTGAGGTTCGAAGAGAAACTCTGATGATATTTGTCCAAATGTAGATGCAAATACGTATTCCTTGATTATAAAAAATGTTGTTATTATATAAAAAAAAAAAAACATTTGATATTATTTGTCAGAAATAATTTGTGTCAGCTAGTCTGGTCATAAAACTAATGTTAAATAATACACTAAATATTTAAATTATTTAGTTAATGATACATAATCCGTAATTTTCTGTGGTGAAACAAAATATCTCTCGTTTCTCCTTAAATAGATTGTTTTTTTTTCCCAGAGGGCTCTTCTTATGTTGTTTTGAAGGGGACACTAATCCTTTCAATCCGGTACCAACGGGGATAGTAAACTCAAACTCAACTCGTACGCGCGAAAATAAGAGGTCATATTTTCATAAAATTTCATGTTAGTTCAAAACATTATTGTATCAAAATACAAATGCGACTTTAGAACAAACGGAAAAGAAAAGGGTATTAACGAATAATATTAAAGACACCAAAATTGAAGTCTAAGCCCAAGGAAATATATATTATATGTATTATAATAAGAGTATATATATTTTACAAATTAAATTTTATAATCGAAATTAAGAATATAAAAGGAATAGTGAGATAATCAAAGATAAAAGCAGGTCCACTCAATATTATTTAGTTCAGTCCCTTTCATTCTCAAAATTATTTACGAGACTGATACTGACCTGCTAACGTGTAAAGTGGGGACTCCTTTGTAATTCTACAAATTTCTTTTTTGTACCCCTCAAAGGACTAGTTCGTAATTAACTATTTTCGTTCGAAATATCTTGCGCTTGGCACGTGGTCAAAAATCGGATAATAACACTACTGCAATCAGGTTTAATTCAAGGGATAATTTGACAAAACTCCCTCATTACACAAGTATCATTACAATAAGTCCAATTTTATTTTACATTTTCAAGATAAATCCAAAATAATTTTGTTTAATTAAAAACACTTAATTATCACCGTTATACCCCTAATTAAGAAAAAAAAGTATATTTAATTCTGATATTAAAAGATATATAATATTTTTTTTCATTAAGGGATCCTAATAATTAGGGAATTAGTTAGCTATTTAATGACCATATTATCTCTATCCTATCTAATAACCTCCATTTTAATCGGCAAACTCAAGATTTAACACCAACCCACATGGGAATCACAAAAACGAAGCAAATAAAGAAGAACCCTTTAATCTCTTTTAGGGGTGTTATTGTTTGTTTAGCAACCGACAATGACCTCTTATTTTCTCACTCTCTACGTGTTTTTTCTCTCATTTTTCTCCGTTGGGAGCTTCAAAAAATCCAATATAATTGCAGAGATATAATACATGTTTGTGTTTTTATTCAGATTTTTTTATTTTATTTTAATGATTGTTGGTCATGGGAATTTGTAATTATACGGAGTGATTTTCATGTTACGTAGTTGTTATACATAGTGGTTTTCATGTTGTAGTTGTTATATAGAGTGGTTTTCGTGTATATATAATTGTTTATACAAAGTGGTTTTTATGTTGACATAGTTGTTATACAGAGTGGTTTTCAAGTTTACATAGTTGTTATGCAGAGTGGTTTTCATGTTACATAGTTATTATACAGAGTGGTTTTCATGTTCATATAGTTGTTTTATACAGAGTGGTTTTCATGTTTATAAAGACTGGTTTTTATGTAAAAAAAAAGGGAAAGAAAATAAAAAAAAACATTTTTTTTTAAATCGAACTTAAGAAAAAAAAACCATGAAAAAACGAAAAATAAAAATAAAATCATTTTTTAAAATTAAAATAAAAAAATATGAAAAATATAAATAAGGAAAAAATAATTTAAAATAAAAAACCAAAACGGAAAGGGTGTGACAGGGAGATAATTGGGGGATTGTGTAGGGAGAAAATAGGGGGATTTGCATAACTACCAAAAAAATAATGAATTTTTTAAAATAATATAATATGGTAAATTTTAGTAATATTAATTAGGGACATTTTGGATGATTCCACACATTTGGATTTATAACAAATATCAATTGAAAAGATGGATTTATCAAGAAGTCAAAATTGAATGAGGGGTGTTTGTCATATAACCCCTTAATTCAATTACAATAATTATATTTTAAAAAAAAATCAAGATAGAATTAGCCTAGATAATGTTATACTATAATTCAATACAAAAATTGAATTGGGAAATATCGAATACAAATGTGACTTATTTTATAGACCAAACAAAAAAGTACAAGGTTATCAGTTTTTGTATGCTAAACTTGTTGAAAGTTGCGTTGAGTGAATTTTTTTCACCGTTAATCTACACATACTAATGTGTACGTGTGTTTGAATGATAAAGATATGCCCAATTTATTTCATCCGTAGTAGAATATTATAAACCGTTAATTTATTTTTAAGCCCCTAATAAAAATAATTGGGGAAGAACCTAAGCATAGATAAAACTAATTGATTTATTTATACCTCCACGCTTATGTGGGTAATTTTCCTCCTTTTTGATAATATGGGAATCATTATACTCAGAAAGAATCCTGCCAGCTGCACCCAAAAAATAGAAAGAAAAAATAAATAAATCTACACATATTTTATAGAGGAAGAAATAAGTAAGAAGAGATGGTACTACTAACTAAGTACTTACCCAAGCAAGTCCAACACATAGGATACTAAAACCTTTGAAATCAAATGGAGCATCCTCAGACAAAAACAAAGCTGATGAGGAAAGAAGAAGCCACAAAGGTTTAAGTAATAGTTCTTTCTAACATGCAATTCATAACTTTTACTTTTCATCACAACGAAATTTTACGATACCTGAAAGAGGGCTGTACATCAATGGAGATATGACATTTGCGAAAGCCGTTATACCCAAGATGCTTCCTTGAGCAAGTCCCTAATAATAATAATAATAATAATAATAATAATAATAATTAATGTTGTTGATGTTAACATATGTTCTATGACCAAAATAAATGTGTTTTCATTATGAATCAATATTATCGTCTACTTGTAGAATCAACTTCATTTGATCTGCATAACATGAAATAAGGAAATTACCTGTTCATTGGGCCCAACTTGCTTTGATATAATGCTTCTTAACTGGAGAGGGGAAAAAGAAAAGACATGTCAGCATCATAACTGTAACCTAAGTAGCCGAAAAGAAGAAAAGTTAATATTGAACGTTGATTGTTTTGAACTCACATTTGGGGCTGACAAGAAAAGAAAAAGACCCATAGAAGCAGAAGCATATGGTACCTAAAGATTGAATCAGGAGCTGTAAAATAATATCTAACATGTAAACACTACAAGAGAATAGACTTCTTGCCGTTGGCACAACAAATTTAAGATACTCAAGCACAAAGCTAAACAAGACTCCATATAGTAGTAGAACTTCAAGAGAACGACATATCAGAGTGAGAGAGCAAAAGTTTAATGGAATATCGTACCCACGGAGCCCATGCTATACTGTCGAAAAACATCTGCACAAAACCAGATTACAAATGTTCAATATGTGTATATATAAGAAAGTTTATATATTCATATGTATATATACAAGAAAGTTCGAATTGGTGCAAAGGGGAATACATTTAAGAATCCAGCAAACAATCCTAAAGACAACAATGTTTCCTCCCCAATACGAGGACCTAAAGTAGGCATGAAGAGCATCTGCAAAGTTGTTAGGTTGTTAAGTTTAGTAGGTCAAAATTGTTGAACCTTAAACCAGAAATAAAGGATTGAAATGGAAAAAAAATAAGCGCGGAAGAAGATACATTGGATATAGTTGCTCCAATATAGGCAATGAGCAAAACATCTGCAAACTGGTCTTTCATGAAGCCGAATCGGGCCTTTAAGAAGTACTGCAGAAGATAGATTATATATCACCACTTTGAACAATTGTGTGCTGCATATGACAAACTTATTCACTAAAAATCACAAGCAAAGAAAGGGAAGATACCAATAAGCAAGTTTGAAGTCCAGCCTCTGCAAGGCTATTGAAGAAAGCAACAAATGCTGCTAATGAGAATGTAATGCTGCAACAAGAAGATTACAAGTGGAATTCCTGTCAGTTCGTTCGACAAGAATAAAATGAAACATATCAACACATTTATGAAAAAGAAAAAAAAATCTTAAGATGTACAAAAATTTAAAGCCTTGTCTCTCTCGTATTGTTTTAATGGACATGCTGTTTGATGAAGTGACACCCATTATGCAGGCCAAAATACTCAGCATATATATATACCAAGTTTTTACAGAAGGCGATACCAAGATAATTAGATGTGGTTTCCGACTTAAGTTCAGTAACTATCGGTTAAGTTCTCAAATATGTTAATAAATTTTGTCAATCCTAAAAGCTTGATTGTCCTACCTACTCTTTAGCAAACGAAATATATCCCGAGGAGATGGAATTTTCTTAATGTCTATCTTCTTTAATGCTTTAGAACTTCCATCATCGCTTTCTGTCACCTCCAAGATAGGCTGCTTCAAAGCGTCGGTTCCACGAGTTGTTTCCTTTAGAAAAACTCCCATGTATATAGCTGCAAGAATAGATATGGTTGCTGCTACCTGAAAGAATTGTTTTACTAGCTTATAAAGCATCAACCTGATTAAGTTTGCTTTAGCTGAAGAGTAAATAGTACCCTAACAGAAAATTACCCTGTTCTATAATAAACAAAAACAGGAAGATGAACTAATTGAAAATTAAATACCTGAAATATCTGAGTGGTGGAGAGTAGGCGGGCAGCTAATGTACCACCCACATATGCAGCAGCTGATACACCTTGCAGGACCCCAAATGCGGAGACACGTTTGCCCTCCTTTACATTGTCTGCCTACGAACATACCAAGTAATCAATTTCGTAAAATAATTAAAAACTGGAGAAGTGACTAGACAGAGAGGATTAATGCTTTAAACGAGTGGTCCTACCATATCAAGTCAAAATTATACCAGCAGAGTAATATGTATGTTATTAGGTTCTTTGACCGATGTCTTTTTTCTCCAAGAAATAATTTCATAAATTTGCCAAGTCATACCCATACTCGCAAACAAAAGGGGAAAATTAATTTAAACATGACGGGTTGTGAATGTCGAAGTAGAGAATGAAAAGGGAATGAAGTTTGAATTACCAAATAGCCAAGAGCAAGGCATGTGACACCACTTTGAGTAATCATGGCAGTCAATGTCTTGAGGATGTAATATGCATAGAAGAAGTTTGTTGTCCTCTTCCATGCCAATACAACTGCAGGATATGAATGAAGTTAAATACTGCTCTCTCGATTCCATTTTTATACATCTATTTTGACTTCACACGATGTTTTAGATAACTGTGGAAGAAGTTCTTCCCTGCATAAGCATACCTAAAGGAATAAATGTAAGAACCAATGGGACCGATAACAAAGCTTTCCGACCATAAACGTCAGATAGATTTCCAATCAGTGGCATCATGATCACAGAACCTATCCCAGCAATCTGCATTTAAAAAAAAAAAAAACGAGAAAATTCCTAAATCAATCGAGCATTAATTACTTCTATCCTTTTAGTGTTGAACTCATACATAGTTATTCCAATTAGGGATGAATACTTCACTTTCTATATATGTTTGAAACATAAGAAGGGATCTTATTAGTTAGTAAACAAGGCCTGGAGAATCCATAACAGGGATTGGGTCCCCTCCAAGGTTTGCAAATAAGCTTAAAAAAGCTCTAAAAAAGCTAATGTGTGACTGTATCTACCATTTGTACACCACTTTCCAGCCATAAATGGACTGAATAATAATTATCCGTATTTTGCCCTTTCTGAAATCAACAATTTGGTCAAGTATTACAGATCGATCATAAATGAAGTAAAAACAAATACCTAAAATAAATCCAAGCTCTAAATAAAAAACATACAGAAAGGCGGTACATACCGCCTGCTGGAAGCCGGTGAGGTAAATGGCGGCAGAGCACTCGTCTTTGCCAGGACACACCGCCGCCAATGTGACATCGGGAATGGCCGGGCTCACCATTAACTCGGCGAAGTTCGATAGAAACACCGTGACGAACAGGTGGCTCAGCCTCCCCCAATTCTCCATTATTAATTTTTTTGTCACTCACTCACTCGCTCAGTCTCCAGTCAGTCGCCACTCTTTCTGGATCGACGGCCAATATTTAATTTGGTATGCGTCTGTCTGTATTTAACACGTTTAAAATTTGAAGATTGAAGAAAGTACTGGGAGAGTTGCATCTATATATGACTGGTAGATGGGTAGAAAATAAATTTAAAAAAAAAATTATATAAAATTAGTAGATTCTTTCAATTAATGTCACTACTCACTACCATGAGACATGAGCCATAACTCTAGTTTGAAATGCATTCTCACCTAGCAAAATGTGAAAAACCCATACAAATTTGTTACCTTGTATGATAT
This sequence comes from Erythranthe guttata, assembly GCF_056151865.1. Classification (NCBI taxonomy): domain Eukaryota; kingdom Viridiplantae; phylum Streptophyta; class Magnoliopsida; order Lamiales; family Phrymaceae; genus Erythranthe; species Erythranthe guttata. Next base: position 273,483 of record NC_142534.1, read on the forward strand.
TTGTTAGAACCCTAATCTAGGGTTCATATCAAGAAGAAATCAAAGAACAGAGAAGAAAAAGAATTTTATTGAAGAAGAAAAAGTAGTAGTTTACAACGGTAACAGCTTTAAATAGCTGTTACAATAACTACCTAAAAGTGCTAAAAGGAGAAAAAAAACTTATAAAAACGCAATAGCAAAACGCGTTTTATTAACAACAGAAATAAAATGATAAATGCTATACAAAAATTACTAAACAACGTATATAACAACTACATATCCAATATCCCCCCCTCAAGATGGACTGGAGCAAGCATAAATGTTGAGAAAAGCCATCTTGGACAACAAATGTTTAAAGGCAGGAAGAGGCAATGCTTTAGTGAAGAGATCTGCAAGTTGATCACAACTTTTAACAGGCATGAGTCTGAACTTTTTCTGTTTAACCTGCCTGACAAAATGACAATCAATTTCTATATGTTTAGTCCTTTCATGAAATGTAGGATTAGAGGCAATATGAACAGCAGCTAAATTATCACAAAAAAGCAAAGTGGAAGGAGGAACAGCCTGAAAATCACATAACAACTGGATAACCCAAACCAATTCACTAGCTGTGGTAGCTAGAGCTCTGTATTCTGCCTCTGCAGAAGATCTTGAAACAGTAACCTGTTTCTTGGACTTCCAAGAGATCAAAGAGTCACCCAAAAAATACAAAATCCAGTAGTAGACTTTCTGGTATCAAGACATGATCCCCAATCAGCATCTGAAAAACCTTTGATAATAAGATCAGAAGTAGATGAGTAAAACAAACCTTGACCCGGAGCTGCTTTAAGATACCTTAATAGATGATGAACAGCTTGCATATGTGAAGTACGAGGAGCAGAAACAAATTGACTAAGTTTATGAACAGTATAAGCTATGTCTGGCCTAGTAATAGTAAGATACAAAAGCCTGCCAATGAGCCTTCTATAACCTGAAGAGTCTGCCAGTAATTCACCATCTTCAGAAGATAGTTTCAATTTAGGATCCATAGGCAAAGTGACTGGCTTGCAATCTGTAAATTTAGTATCAGCAAGTAGAGTGAGAGCATACTGCCTTTGAGAAATAGAAATACCAGAATGAGACCTGGCAATTTCAATACCCAAGAAATACTTCATAGGACCAAGATCTTTGAGCTTAAACCTAGTACTCAAAACCTGCTTAAAACCTGAAATATTAGCAGAACTAGGACCAGCAATAACCATATCATCAACATAAAGTAACAAGACAATAAAAGATGACCCATGACCTCTGGTAAACAAAGAGTAATCATTTTGAGATTGAGTAAAACCAAGACCCAAAATAACCTCAGTAAACTTTGCATTCCATTGTCTGGAAGCTTGCTTGAGTCCATACAAAGACTTGTGTAATTTACAAACTAAAGGAGAAGAAGAACCTGGAGATATAGAGGACTGAGAATATCCCAAAGGCAAATCCATGTAGACTTCTTCATTCAAATCTCCATTGAGAAAAGCATTATTAACATCCAGCTGATGCAGTTCCCAACCATGAACAGCAGCTAAAGCAAGCAAAACCTTAACAGAAACAAGCTTAACAACAGGTGAGAAAGTATCAATATAATCCACACCTTCTTGCTGAGTAAAACCTCTAGCAACCAACCTAGCTTTATACCTGTCAATAGAACCATCTTGCTTTCTCTTGAGTTTATATACCCATTTACAACTTATAGCATTTTTATCAGGAGGCAAAGTAACAACAGACCAAGTGTGATTGGCCTCAAGAGCATCAAGCTCTTCTTGCATAGCAGTAACCCATTGAGGATGCTGAACAGCTTGTTTATAAGTATGAGGTTCAGAATCATGACCAAGATTAAGAACAAAATGTCTATAATCACTAGATAACTTATCATAGGACAAAACAGAAGCAATAGGATACAGAGACTTGTGTAACCCAAAACAAGCATAATCAGTCAAGTAAGAAGGAGGCTTAATCTGCCTACCAGACCTTCTAGACCTTCTAGGCTGAGAAGTAGAAGGAGAAGGCATGGGATCCACATAAGGCTCAGCAGATAGAGGAATAGACTGAGAAATAGGAACAACAGGTTGAGAATCAAACATAGACTCAGTGGAAGAATGAGGAATGGTGGCAAAAGGAAACTGATCCTCATGAAATATCACATCCCTAGAAAAAAATACTTCCCTACTGTGAATATCCAAAAGTTTATATCCTTTAACACCAGTGGGATATCCAATAAAAACACAGGGCCTTGCTCTAGGCTGAAATTTATCTCTAGCAGCAGCCAAGGTGGAAGCAAAGGAAAGACAACCAAGCACCTTAAGACTAGAATAATCAAAAGATGACTGAGGATAAAGAATACTGTATGGAGAGACATTGTGCAAAACTTTAGAAGGAATACGATTAATAAGATAAACAGCAGTACTAACACAATCACTCCAATATTCAACAGGAATTTTAGACTCAAAAAACAAAGAACGAGCCACATTCAAAATGTGTTGATGTTTTCTCTCAACAATAGCATTCTGTTGAGGAGTTTGCACACAAGAAAATTGATGTAAAATGCCTAGATGAGCAAATAAATGATTAAAAGATAACTCTGGGGCATTATCAGAACGAAAAACTTTAATGGTCTTACCAAATTGAGTTTGAACCATAGAAATAAACCGAGGAATCACAACTAAAGCATCAGATTTAGAGTGAACTAAATGAACCCAGGTGTACCTGGAACAATCATCTACTATAGTAATGAAATATTTGAAACCATTATAAGAGGGAACTTTATAAGGACCCCAAATGTCACAATGAATGAGATCAAAAACATGATCAGCAACATGATTATGAGAAGGAAAAGAAAGTCTCTTTTGTTTAGCAACAGGACAAACATGACAACAACTGTCTTTAGTAGCAGTTAAACCAGAAGAAACTGGAAGAAAAGATTTTAAAAACCCCAATTTCTTAAAAGGCATATGACCTAGCCTCTTATGCCAAACATTGGCAGAGACTTGATTACACAAAAACACAGAATTACAAGAAGATATGGAAAGAGGTGGCAGAAAAGGAGGTGAATCCAAAACATAAAGCTCCTCAACTTTTCTACCCCTGCCAATCATCTTGAAGAAGTTGTCCTGTATGACAAAATTAAATGTAGAGAAACCAATAAAAAACTGATTGTTTTGAAGAAAAGCACTCACAGAAATGAGATTAAATTTGAACTGAGGAACATAAAAAACCCCAGTTAGAAAAATCTCCTTAGACAAACAAACATCACCCACAAAAGAAACAATTAAAACAGAAGAATCAGGCAAAAGAACCCTGGAATTTTTAACAGGTCTGAGATTAATAAACAACTGTTTATCATGACAAATATGTTTAGAATCACCTGAGTCCAGAATCCAATCAGTAGAAGATAAGGAAGGAGCACCAGATAAAGCACACATACCTGTCACACAAGAAACCGTAGGTGTATCAGCTCCATGAGCAGAAGATTGTGGCTGAGCAGAAGCAGCAGATTGGTGCTGTTGAGCAGCCATGTGTGATGAGAACATAGACATAAACTGCTGACATTGAGATGGATTCATGGACTGAAGATAACCATCCACATGTTGAGAGCTTACACCTGAATCTGAAGAATGAGAATCCAAAGAAGAATCAAAACCAGAAACCTGATTAGTATGAGAAGAAAAACGAGACTTTTGTGGCTTATAAGATGGAGGATATCCATGAAGTTTGTAACACTTCTCCACAGTGTGACCCGGCATATTGCAATGTGTGCAGAAACTTCGTTCTTTCTTCTTGAAACCAGTATTGTAGAACTGATTATTAACCGGCCGCTTAAACCCCTCATTCTTGACAGAAAAGACAGAACCAGAAGACTCAACATGTGAAGAGACAACTGATCTCTGACGTTCTTCTTGAGAAACGAACGCAAACACCTTAGATATAGGAGGAAGCGGATCCATGAGCAAGATTTGACCACGAGTAGAAGCCAGATTTTCATTCAACCCCATAAGAAAACTCATGACATACTCTTGATTATAATGAGCTTGTAATTTTTCAAAACCACCACAATCACATTTTCCACAAGAACAACACGGCCTATAGTTCGCCAATTCATCCCAAATTGCCTTGACTTTAGTGAAATAGACATTCACTGATTGACTGCCTTGGGTAAGAGTCGCCAAATCACGACGCAATTGAAAAATGCGAGGACCATTTGTCTGTGAAAACCTAGTTTTCAGATCATCCCAAATTTCTTTTGACGAATTTGAGTACATAATGCTACCTTGAATATCCTTGGAAACCGAATTGATAATCCAAGACATGACAATATCATTATTCCGAATCCAAACATTTCGCATAACCACCTCATCAGCAGCCGGCTCAGAAATCGTGCCATCGATGAACCCAATTTTGTTCTTCACGGTTAACGAAATAGTCATAGCTCGCGACCACGAAGCATAATTGTCTTCAGTTAAGAGCTGCGAAACCAGAATCAAATTTGGACCATCAGACGGATGAAGAAACATCGGATGCGAAACATCATCCAACGGAGAACGAGCTGGCGGCGCCATGAATGATCAACACCAGAATCAACAATCGAGATGAGAAAAGATAATCGCGCGGAAACGAGAAGAAAAACGATCGATTGACTGAAAAAAACGATCGAATCAATGAAAAACTGATACCATGTTAGAACCCTAATCTAGGGTTCATATCAAGAAGAAATCAAAGAACAGAGAAGAAAAAGAATTTTATTGAAGAAGAAGAAAAAGTAGTAGTTTACAACGGTAACAAAATCAGCTTTAAATAGCTGTTACAATAACTACCTAAAAGTGCTAAAATGAGAAAAAAAACTTATAAAAACGCAATAGCAAAACGCGTTTTATTAACAACAGAAATAAAATGATAAATGCTATACAAAAATTACTAAACAACGTAAAACAAATACCTAAAATAAATCCAAGCTCTAAATAAAAAACATACAGAAAGGCGGTACATACCGCCTGCTGGAAGCCGGTGAGGTAAATGGCGGCAGAGCACTCGTCTTTGCCAGGACACACCGCCGCCAATGTGACATCGGGAATGGCCGGGCTCACCATTAACTCGGCGAAGTTCGATAGAAACACCGTGACGAACAGGTGGCTCAGCCTCCCCCAATTCTCCATTATTAATTTTTTTGTCACTCACTCACTCGCTCAGTCTCAAGTCAGTCGCCACTCTTTCTGGATCGACGGCCAATATTTAATTTGGTATGCGTCTGTCTGTATTTAACACGTTTAAAATTTGAAGATTGAAGAAAGTACTGGGAGAGTTGCATCTATGACTGGTAGATGGGTAGAAAATAAATTTAAAAAAAAAAATTATATAAAATTAGTAGATTCTTTCAATTAATGTCACTACTCACTACCATGAGACATGAGCCATAACTCTAGTTTGAAATGCATTCTCACCTAGCAAAATGTGAAAAACCCATACAAATTTGTTAGCTTGTATGATATTAGGTTAAATTACGAAAATCCTCCCAACTTATCATAAATTCCCCCAAGTAATAGAATGGAATTGGGAAAGGGACGTGCTTTGAATACAGTTAGCACTCTTGTATGCATGCATGTCCACCTATTCCACCTAACCTTACCCCAACATCTATATTTCTTAATCACATAAATAGTAATAATAAAGTTAAGGGTAAATTACGGGTGGGTCGCCACTGAGGTAAGTTCTAATTACTAGAAAAATTTCTCATGTTTTGGTAATTTCAACCAATTTCAACTATGAATCTTCTTAATGTTAGAGTAGGTGACCAACAAGCCAACTTGTGGCTGTGGTCTTTCGTATTTATTATTGTAATAAACGAACCTTTATTCGTATTAATGATAAAACACATTGGCATTCTATATCTTTGTCCCTTTGTCACAAGCATAGATATAGTCCTTACAGTTATTACAAGTACTAGTAATTGATCGTTAGGATCGTGAGATATTTACCTAAGTATTATAACTGTTAAACGTGTTCCTAGTCGAAGGGTTACGCCACTAATGAGGATATCGGCCTTTCCCATGAAGACTAGCACTTAGTGTATGTGTACTGCATCTCATCAGTAAACGGTATTGTGATATCGGCATGCATAAGTGGGTGCTCGTAAGTTGACGAGTTCACTGAACTCCCTCACCCTAGAAATCTCTAAGTTGTTCCCAATAATCGAGTAGAGATATCTATGGTATAGTTGTACACCATTAGTCCTTATGACCTAGACATCACCGTGACTTCACTAGAGGACCAGCTGTATCGTGACCTGTCTCTGAGTTCCACCGAGGACCATCCCAAGGGCCAGTGTTCGTGCAGTCCGAAATCTAGTGGGAGGTCTGTGCATTGTAGTCGGGGATTCGATCGCTAGAATAGTCTTGGATGTCCTGTGTGTTCTGAAAGTTTGTAATCATTCTAAGTCTCTGGCCAGAGCTGACTAAGTGATGATTAGAGAATTCGATTCTCTAAGTCATGCACGTAAGGATTACAACACTTAGAACGATCGCACCGTCATCGAACATATAAAGAGGTCTCGATGAACCAATGCCTCTAGTTCGATCGGGACATATGAATCGAAGGGACCGTACTGTACGTTAACTATATCTGAAGGTTCTTGCAGGCACTTCATTTGTATCTAGGGAATCATGACGCGTAGTTGCTAGACGCCAATCTTGATTCGTTGGGTGATTAAGGTGAAACGAGCTTCATCTTAATCGTAACTCGAAGGGGACGAGTTTTGACCACAATGGGTTGTGGGCCCACGGCTAGCTTACACCTGAACCATCGAGGGTCACACTGCTCGTGCACATGAGATCTTTGAATAAACGGTCAGAGATAAAATAGTTTATCTTTGCATAATTGGAAGTCAATATGATTGAGCCCAACATTCGTAATTTGGAATTATGAATGAGAATAAGAAAAGGAAAAGAATAAGCGAACGTGTTAGTGAACTTTCTAAATCCGGAAGTTTCCAAATTTAGAAAGTCCACTGAACTAGGGTTTCCACTTTTGGAAAGTTGGAAAATAAGAGATGGCACTCGTAATGACGAGAAAATTATAATGACTCGGAAAATGTAATCGTTACAATTTTTCGATCATTGAATTGAGAGATACGAGCGATTAAAGAAACTAACGAGCTTAAGCTGTTGGGCCCAGTCCAACTTAAGCCCGCTAGGGTTTCATGCAAGGGATTATAAATACATGATTTATAACCCTAGCACACAAAACAAAAAACCCTAACCCTAATCGGCCACCCTCTCTCTCTCGCCCTCTCTTCCGCGCGGCCACCACCGCGCCACCACCGCCGCTCCGTCGCCGGAAACGGCCGTTCCTCGGCCGGCTTTTGTTCGGTATTCTTTCTCCTTTATTTTCTTTCCGTTTTATTCTAACTACTTCGTGTCTAGTGCCACGATTTAGTAGATCGAAGTATACGAGGTGAAATCCGAGAGGAGGAAGACCGTAGATCGAAGAATCGAGGAGCAACGCACGAGCCGAAGCCGCACGCTGCCCCACGCGCCGCCTCGCACAACCGCGCGTGCTGTACACGCGCCGCCGTGAGCTGCCACACCGCCGCTGCTGCTGCTCCATTGCTGCCCCGATTCTACGGATTGGTTTCCGTAGTAATCACGACGAATCGTTCGCTCCTACCTCACGCGTCAAGAGGTAAATACTCGAAACCCTAGTTTCGTTTTAGGGTTTAATTTAAACTATGATTTCATGCTTGTGTTTGTATGATTTTATGTGATTATGTGTAATCGATTAAATCGTTGCGAGCATGTTATTTGGTTTAAATTGCGAGCATGTTAATTGATTTAAATTCGGTTAAATTTATTAGCATGTATGTTGTTTTTAATTTCGCTGGAAGCGCAAAGGTACGCAATTAATTGATTTAATTTGTCGGGCATGTACTTGTGTGCTTTAAAGTGGTTTAAATCACGTAAAATTTTTGTTTTCCGCTGCGTATGCGTGCCCGAAACCCAACAGTGGTATCAGAGCTCGTTGCGCAATTAATTGCGTTTCGTTTTAATATGCATGTTCGATTTATTAAAGTAGCGATTGTCGTATTATGTAATTGGGAGTTTTCGTAAGTTTAAAATATTTTTGAAATATTGTTTAGAATTTTTCCAGCTTTAAAATTGTTTAAAATTGGAAAATCGGATCTGAAATTGTTTTTAAAATGTCGGTTTTTAAATGTTCGGATCGAACCGGCCGAACCGGCCGGTTCGATGGTTGTGTGCGGTTTAGTTGACCGAATCCAAGTGGATTCGGGTCGGTCAGACCGGTTCTCGGTCCGACTGACCCGGCCCACTGATTTGGGTCAGCTGGACCGGACAGAACCGGCCCGATTCGGTCCGAACCGGTCAGACCGGTTGGGCCGAACCGGACCACTGAAAAATAAATAAAAAAAAAAAAAAAAAAAAAAAAAAAAAAAAAATTATTTCAGATTTCTAAAATTAAACTTAAAACAAATTGATTTTAATTTTTGGAAAATTATTTTCAATTAATCCCAATTAGATAATTGGATCGACAATCATCTATTTTAGTAAATAGGTGTTAGATTAATTAATTAATTTAAATTGTTAAATTGATTTCAATTAATAGAACACATATATAATATTGATTATAAGTTCAACTTAATTAGTAGTACCTCAACATTATTTGAATGACTTATGCTAGTTGAGGTTCTATAATTATTTTGAAAACTCGATAATTAATTAATGTAATTAATTATGAAATTAGGTCGTATGTTCCTCTTAGGACAATATGCGTTTTCCATATACCTTTAGAGAACATAGATGTAGGAATCACATAGACCAATCCAAAACCTTCTGATGAGATAAAACACTTAATCAAAACCCCTCATTCTTTTAATTAAGAATCATTTCAAGCTATAAAGAAAAACCCAATCTGTTGAGTTATTTCTTTCCTTCTGCCAACGGTTGGATTATGTGTAGCCCTTTACTATAGTGCAGTAAGCCGTGTTAGCGGGGAGTGCTATGGTAGAGTAAGCTGTAATTCAATTGACATAATGATGAAGGTAGCCATAGAAAAGGGTTATGTTGAATTAACGTGGTCGGCTAGATTAACTAGGGACTGCATTAGTTTGGCATAATCGAGTTCTATGAGCATCTTTGATTGGTAGGTTAGACTTGACACACGACGATTTTGATATTCGCGAGATTAACTTAGGTCATTATCAAGTGTGAGGAAAATTAATTTAGGGTCATATTGTGGATATGATTGATTGTGATCTACCTTTGGGCAAATATAATCGGGCTAGATTAACTACGGGTTATATTTGTCTATTGGACCTAAAGCCCATTAAGAAAAATCAGTTTTCTCGTTTGTCTACTAGAGGGAAGTGGAACTCGATAAAATTAGTGGGAGAACAATTAAATAACATAAGTCCAAACATTTAATTGTAACAATCATTTAACGCGAATCTCTAATAATCCTCTTCTCTATATGTCTCAGATAATTATGTCTAAGAATCCCATAATGTCAATCCTCGACAATAAACTCAATGGCCCTAATTACCTAGATTGGTTGCGTAGTCTTAAGCTTGTGCTAACTGTTGAGGGGCGTCTCTACGTTTTGAACGAGAGGCTTCCCGCCACTTTACCTGCCACAGCGACTGATGCTGAAAAGGAAACTTATGAAGTTTGGAAGAAAGATGACACTCATGCTAGGTGCTATATGATAGCCGCCATGGAGCCCGCTCTTGCGAGGAAATATGAGTCTCACTTGCATGCTTTCGATATAAAGGCTCATCTCGATAGCATGTATAGTGAGAATATTAGGGCATCGAGATACGCTGCTACAAAGGAGTTGATCACAGCGAGATTGCGCGAAGGGGTTTCGGTCCACGAGCACTGTCTCAAAATGATCACTCTCCTTGAAAAGCTAGTGAATCTCGATGTCACCCTCCCGGCCGAGCTCTCGTTGGATTTGATCCTGTTGTCTCTTCCTAGTTCCTATGAATCGTTCATAGTGAACTTCAACATGAACAAACTAGATCCTCCCTTGGATGAGTTAATGAACATGTTGGTCAGCTTCGAGTCCACCATTAAGAAAGAGAAGTATGTTCTCATTGCTGTTACTTCTAGAAAGAAGAGTTCTTCCTAAAAGAAGAAAAACGAAAGAGTTCCCTTTCCAAACAGCAAGTTCGAAGTGGGTGAAGGTAGTGGGGGCCCCTAAGGCGAAATTCAGCAAAACGTAAGGAGATAGGTCAAAACCCCGCACAACTTTGGCACGCTAGATTAGGTCATGTCTCTTTAAGAAGGATGAACGATTTTGTTAGTGAAGGACTGTTCTCTTTGGAGGACATGAAATCACTACAAATTTGTGAATATTGCCTTAAAAGGAAAATGACCAAGTCACCCTACAAAGGGAAAATGGAACGAGCCGAAGGTCTTTTGGATTTGATCCATACAGACGTATGTGGTCCACTAAGTGTTCGTGCGAAGGGTGGATATAACTACTTCGCTACCTTTACCGACGATTATTCTAGGTATGGGTATGTATACTTGATGAAGTACAAGTCTGAAACATTTGAAAAGTTCAAAGATTTTAGACATGAAGTAGAAAAGCAACTCGGACGAAGTATTAAGAAGCTGCGATCCGATCGTGGTGGAGAATACTTGAACATCGAGTTCATTGACTATCTAAAAGAAAATGGGATACAGTCCCAATGGACTCCACCGGGAACTCCTCAACTTAATGGAGTATCCGAACGTCGGAATCGAACTTTATTAGATATGGTTCGATCAATGATGGGGTTCACAAACTTACCGGCATACTTGTGGGGTCATGCACTCCGTACTGCCGCGTATTTGCTGAATAGAGTTAACACCAAGGCAGTTAAATCCACACCTTATGAACTTTGGCATTCCCGAAAACCCAACTACAAACATATTAGGATATGGGGTTGTCCCGCTTATGTGAAGCGGTTAGTGGGAGATAAGTTGGATAGTAAATCCGACTTGTGCTATTTTGTGGGGTATCCCGAAGACTCGATGGGATACGAGTTCTACTATGTCAAAGAAGCAAAGACGTTTGTTTCGAGAAATGCCACCTTTTTGGAAAGGGAGTTTCTATCCGATAGAAAGGGCAGCATGATAGAACTTGAAGTAGTTCAAGAACCACAAAGTGAAGTTCAAACACAAGATCAAGCAATCGAACCAATACAACAAACCACTAATATACCTCCTGAACCTACGGTACGTAGATCCGAAAGAGTTCGGAAAATGCCGGATAGGTTATTCCTCCTCGAAAATGATGAAGATCATGTTGATCTTGGACGAGATCCAAGAACATACAATGAGGCCGTATCAGATGCGGACATGGGACATTGGCTAACTGCCATGAAATCCGAAATGGACTCCATGTACTCCAACAAGGTGTGGACCTTGGTAGATCCACCTAAGGGAATCGTTCCTATAGGCTGCAAGTGGATCTATAAGAAGAAAATTGGAGTGGATGGAAAGGTATCGACCTATAAAGCTAGATTGGTAGCGAAAGGTTACACTCAAAGGCAAGGCGTTGACTATGAGGAAACTTTTTCGCCAGTCGCGATGCTGAAGTCCATTAGGATTTTGCTAGCCATAGCTGCGTGGTACGACTACGAGATATGGCAAATGGATGTGAAGACCGCCTTCCTTAATGGAGACATTGAGGAAGAAATTTACATGGCGCAGCCGGAAGGCTTCATATCTTCTGGAAGTGAGCAAAAGGTTTGCAAACTCCAGCGATCCATTTATGGATTGAAACAAGCATCCCGTAGTTGGAACATTAGGTTCGACTCAACTATCAAAGAGTTTGATTTTGAGAAGAATCCGGAGGAACCTTGTGTATACAAGAAGGTTAGTGGGAGGGCAGTAATATTTTTAGTGCTTTACGTTGATGACATTCTACTCATTGGGAATGACGTAGGAATGTTACAACAAACGAAAGCATGGTTGTCCACACGTTTCTCAATGAAGGATTTGGGAGAAGCATCTTACGTATTGGGAATACGCATCTATAGAGATAGAGCAAGGAAGATGCTTGGCTTATCCCAAAGCCTGTACATAGACACCATTATGAAACGGTTTAGCATGGAAGAATCCAAGAAGGGATTCTTGCCAATGTCCCATGGGGTTCGTCTCTCGAAATCTATGTGTCCGCAAACACCTAGTGAAATCGAGGAGATGAAAAGGACGCCTTATGCTTCTGCCATAGGAAGCATAATGTATGGCATGCTATGTACGAGACCCGATATTGCGTATGCTGTGAGTGTCACAAGCAGATATCAGTCTAACCCCGGCCCGGCTCACTGGAAAGCCGTGAAAGATATTCTCAAGTACTTGCGAAGAACTAAGGATATATTTTTGGTCTATGGGGGTGCCGAGTTGAAATTAGAGGGTTTTACTGACTCTAGTTTTCAATCGGATGTGGACGACTCAAAGTCGAATTCTGGATTTATATTCACGCTTAATGGTGGTGCCGTGTGTTGGAAGAGTTCCAAGCAAAGCACGACGGCCGATTCCACTACCGAAGCGGAATACATTGCAGCGTCTGAAGCTGCAAAAGAAGGGACTTGGATAAGGAAGTTCATCCAAGAGTTGGGTGTCATTCCTGATGCTAGTGATCCAGTACCGTTGTACTGTGATAACACCGGAGCCTTGGCGCAAGCTAGGGAGCCGAGATCTCATCAGAAGTCGAAGCATATTCTGAGAAAGTATCATGTGATCCGAGAGATCATTGATAGAGGTGAAGTTAAAGTAGAACGAGTCACCTCGGAAGAGAACGTTGCAGACCCCTTTACGAAGCCTTTACCGAGATCGGTCCATGAGAAACATCGAGAGTCGATAGGATTGCGATTCATGGGTAGTTGGCTTTAGGTCAAGTGGGAGATTGTTAGAGTAGGTGACCAACAAGCCAACTTGTGGCTGTGGTCTTTCGTATTTATTATTGTAATAAACGAACCTTTATTCGTATTAATGATAAAACACATTGGCATTCTATATCTTTGTCCCTTTGTCACAAGCATAGATATAGTCCTTACAGTTATTACAAGTACTAGTAATTGATCGTTAGGATCGTGAGATATTTACCTAAGTATTATAACTGTTAAACGTGTTCCTAGTCGAAGGGTTACGCCACTAATGAGGATATCGGCCTTTCCCATGAAGACTAGCACTTAGTGTATGTGTACTGCATCTCATCAGTAAACGGTATTGTGATATCGGCATGCATAAGTGGGTGCTCGTAAGTTGACGAGTTCACTGAACTCCCTCACCCTAGAAATCTCTAAGTTGTTCCCAATAATCGAGTAGAGATATCTATGGTATAGTTGTACACCATTAGTCCTTATGACCTAGACATCACCGTGACTTCACTAGAGGACCAGCTGTATCGTGACCTGTCTCTGAGTTCCACCGAGGACCATCCCAAGGGCCAGTGTTCGTGCAGTCCGAAATCTAGTGGGAGGTCTGTGCATTGTAGTCGGGGATTCGATCGCTAGAATAGTCTTGGATGTCCTGTGTGTTCTGAAAGTTTGTAATCATTCTAAGTCTCTGGCCAGAGCTGACTAAGTGATGATTAGAGAATTCGATTCTCTAAGTCATGCACGTAAGGATTACAACACTTAGAACGATCGCACCGTCATCGAACATATAAAGAGGTCTCGATGAACCAATGCCTCTAGTTCGATCGGGACATATGAATCGAAGGGACCGTACTGTACGTTAACTATATCTGAAGGTTCTTGCAGGCACTTCATTTGTATCTAGGGAATCATGACGCGTAGTTGCTAGACGCCAATCTTGATTCGTTGGGTGATTAAGGTGAAACGAGCTTCATCTTAATCGTAACTCGAAGGGGACGAGTTTTGACCACAATGGGTTGTGGGCCCACGGCTAGCTTACACCTGAACCATCGAGGGTCACACTGCTCGTGCACATGAGATCTTTGAATAAACGGTCAGAGATAAAATAGTTTATCTTTGCATAATTGGAAGTCAATATGATTGAGCCCAACATTCGTAATTTGGAATTATGAATGAGAATAAGAAAAGGAAAAGAATAAGCGAACGTGTTAGTGAACTTTCTAAATCCGGAAGTTTCCAAATTTAGAAAGTCCACTGAACTAGGGTTTCCACTTTTGGAAAGTTGGAAAATAAGAGATGGCACTCGTAATGACGAGAAAATTATAATGACTCGGAAAATGTAATCGTTACAATTTTTCGATCATTGAATTGAGAGATACGAGCGATTAAAGAAACTAACGAGCTTAAGCTGTTGGGCCCAGTCCAACTTAAGCCCGCTAGGGTTTCATGCAAGGGATTATAAATACATGATTTATAACCCTAGCACACAAAACAAAAAACCCTAACCCTAATCGGCCACCCTCTCTCTCTCGCCCTCTCTTCCGCGCGGCCACCACCGCGCCACCACCGCCGCTCCGTCGCCGGAAACGGCCGTTCCTCGGCCGGCTTTTGTTCGGTATTCTTTCTCCTTTATTTTCTTTCCGTTTTATTCTAACTACTTCGTGTCTAGTGCCACGATTTAGTAGATCGAAGTATACGAGGTGAAATCCGAGAGGAGGAAGACCGTAGATCGAAGAATCGAGGAGCAACGCACGAGCCGAAGCCGCACGCTGCCCCACGCGCCGCCTCGCACAACCGCGCGTGCTGTACACGCGCCGCCGTGAGCTGCCACACCGCCGCTGCTGCTGCTCCATTGCTGCCCCGATTCTACGGATTGGTTTCCGTAGTAATCACGACGAATCGTTCGCTCCTACCTCACGCGTCAAGAGGTAAATACTCGAAACCCTAGTTTCGTTTTAGGGTTTAATTTAAACTATGATTTCATGCTTGTGTTTGTATGATTTTATGTGATTATGTGTAATCGATTAAATCGTTGCGAGCATGTTATTTGGTTAAAATTGCGAGCATGTTAATTGATTTAAATTCGGTTAAATTTATTAGCATGTATGTTGTTTTTAATTTCGCTGGAAGCGCAAAGGTACGCAATTAATTGATTTAATTTGTCGGGCATGTACTTGTGTGCTTTAAAGTGGTTTAAATCACGTAAAATTTTTGTTTTCCGCTGCGTATGCGTGCCCGAAACCCAACACTTAAGACGTCCACCGTTGCGGTGTCAAATTTAGTGCAATCTTCTAGTTACATGTAAGAAAATTCAAAGTTGATGATTAACTATAATTACTCAAACATGAAGGGTTTTTTTTTCGGTAATTTGACATCACCTCAAAAGTGTTTGTAATTTACTCTAATAATAATAATATTGATGATGCTAGGGATAGATCACTATCTCCTTAAGTAGTTGAAGTATGATAAGCTGGAAGATCAAAGTTGATCACGAGTTTGATGACCTTGAGATACATGCGAACAAAATACACGTAAACTAGGCCGGAGCGAAAGTCGTAGAGAGAATACGAACAGTTGTATGGTTCGAATATTGAACGTACCTTAACAAATGAATTGTAATCTTTATTTATACCGAATTGGTTGGGCTGAAGTTACTTGATTGCAATTGTCGGACTCAAACCTTATTTGAATGTAATTGGGCTTTACTTGTAGTAGTTTTCAATTTTGGGCTCGTGGCTCAGTGGGTTGGAAGTACATAAAGTTGATTTGCAGATCCGAATCCGATATTTGAGTATGACTTAAAATGGGTTGGAACATAAAGTTGATTAAATATAATCTTATTGGGCCAACATCATATCCTACGGCCCATACAACACCAAAATAAATATGTAAAGAAAAAAAAAATAGATACGGATGAATAACGTGATTGTAGGTCCATACCATTACCATAGTCCCGTTCCGTTTCTTTATTCAACAAAGCAAAACGACACACATTTAAAACAAAGATCCCCCCCTCCCCCCACCAACCTATTTATTTAATTCAGAAATATCTCATTTAATTACCCACTACGAAACATTTTAGCAGTAGGTCTCAACAGGGCCACCCCCTAAGCATGCCACAAAAGGTTACTAATTTATTTTCTATTTTTTGTTTAATTAGAATTATGCTGTGCATTTAATTGCACATTTTAATTTCAATAACAAATTTAACTACAACACAAACCTCTTATTAACTCGCTCATATTATTTAATATATTAAAAAAGTAAATAAATAATTGAGAGAAGTTCGATTCAGAATGATCTGTTTAGCAATAATAAAACGCTGTCGTATCAATTTGCAGCTCCAGTTGTTGTTTTTCATTTTGTACTTAATTTAAACATAAAAATAATACAATATTAATAATAAGAGATCCCATGGTGATTAGCATATTATTAATCACCCACAGATCTCCAATTGCGCTACGGAAGTGACGTGTCGCAACGTGATTGGTGCCAGTAAGCCCAGGCCCACAGCGCAATCCCACAGAATATCAAAATCCCACCACCATAAATCTCTCAAACCCCATTCACTCCCCCCCACTACTCTTTTTCACTACCTTGTCTTCTTCTTCTCCTTCTTCTGTTCAACAATGGATTCTCTCACTCTCTTTTGTACCGCCTCTCTCGTAGCCGGCGGTTTGTACTGGTTCATCTGCATTCTCGGCTCAGCCGAGCGCAAGGGCAAGCGCGCCGTCAACCTCTCCGGCGGCTCAATCGCCAAGGAAAATGTCCAGGACAAGTACGAACAGTACTGGACTTTCTTCCGCCGCCCCAAGGAAATCGAGACGGCGGAGAAAGTGCCGGCCTTCGTCGACACCTTCTACAATCTCGTCACCGACATCTACGAGTGGGGCTGGGGCCAATCGTTCCATTTCTCCCCCGCCATCCCCGGAAAATCGCACCGTGACGCCACGCGCCTCCACGAGGAGATGGCAGTGGATCTACTCAACGTGAAGCCAGGATCCAGAATTCTCGACGCCGGCTGCGGAGTCGGCGGCCCGATGCGCGCAATCGCCGCCCATTCCGGCGCTAACGTAGTCGGGATCACAATCAACGAGTACCAGGTGAAACGGGCCCGATTACACAACAAGAAGGCCGGGCTGGACAAACAGTGCGAGGTCGTGTGCGGGAACTTCCTAGAAATGCCGTTCGAGGACAACAGCTTCGACGGCGCGTACTCAATTGAAGCGACATGCCACGCGCCGAAGCTGGAGGAGGTGTACAGCGAGATCTACAGGGTTATGAAGCCCGGATCCCTATACGTATCATACGAGTGGGTGACAACGGAGCTGTACCGCGGGGAAGACGCGGAACACGTGGAGGTCATCCAGGGGATCGAGAGGGGAGACGCGCTGCCGGGGCTCCGCCACTACACGGACATAGCGGAGGTGGCTAAAAAGGTAGGGTTTGAGGTTGTACAGGAGAAGGACTTGGCTAAACCCCCATCCAACCCGTGGTGGACCCGGCTGAAGATGGGCCGGTTCGCCTACTGGAGGAACCACGTTATGATAACGGTGCTCGCGTGGGTGGGAATCGCGCCCAAGGGCGTGGTTGACGTGCACGAGATGCTATTCGTGACGGCGGATTACCTGACCAGGGGAGGAGAGACCGGGATTTTCACTCCGATGCACATGATTCTCTGCAGAAAGCCCGAGTAAGTTTTGCTTTTTCCGGTTCGGTTTTTTTTTTTTTTTTTTTTTTGAATGTAATGTACACGGAGATTGACCCCCCACCCACCCACCATTGGAGGGAGGTCGATTTTTGTGGTCTGTCCGTCTGTCATCACTATTTCTTCTGCTTTTTAGCTTCCTTTGGTTATTATTGGGATTTTTTTTTTTGTTTTAATTAATTTAACAGCTTTTAATTTAATTTTTATTTTGTTGGTGGGGTTCTTAGATTCATTTATGCATTGTACTTTTAGAAAATCAGAACTGCTGTGTTTTAATTTAATTGAATTGAATTGTCAATCCTGGCCGTAACTAATTGTTTGATTGTAATTGAAAGCATTTCTCAATTTTATTGTATTTTGAATGATTGTGGTAGAGATATAAATGTTTAGAGAGGTCTTGAGAGAATATAGTTAAATGCAGAATGTGATAATTGTTCAAAGGTAGTACTAGTAGTTGTTTGAGTGGGGTTTTAATACAGAAAGGCAAATAATAATATGAGGTGGCAACATGTGTGTATTCGAGATGTAAGAAGCAAATTGAAGGACATTGCACATGATGTGATTAGCTGTATCAGTATGACATATTATAGTATCATCAATCATATTATTCTAACACACCCCTATAATAAATAAAAAATATCATCTTTCTTTCTTTCTTTATTTCCCTCTTGCAACACTACAGTTTAGTTTGTCTGTAGATTTTATTTACTCAAGTCAATCAATACACACAAGTGCTATATGACAGTTAGCAGATTCAAGAAAAATCATAGAATAATAGAAAAAAAGACACTTGAATTTTTGCAACTAATTTACTAGTGTTCCTGCTGTTTAATTGCTATTGTTTATTGCAAAATTTGATTATAATATTTGGTGAAGAGAGATCCAATCCAGTAAACATGTGTTACAGTTGTACTAGTACTAGTACTAGTTTGTGTGGTGTGGTGTGGTGTGGTGTGGTGTGGTTGAATAATTAAATTGTCTGAGCAGAACAGATCTCTCTCTCTCTCTCTCTCTCTCTCTATATATATATATATATAAAGTTTGCACCATTTGTTTTAAAGCTTATATCTTTACAATCTTTTTGCAGTATGGATTTATTAGTCACAAACCATATTTGGGATGAGAAAATAATCTTAAATTAGGGTATACAGATAGATAGATAGATATATATTAAGGTAAGTTGAATGTAAAAATGAAAGAATAAAGAGGTGGGAGAATGAATCTAGATGATGATGGGATCTGGATATTAATAAAAAGGTAAGAAGAGAATAGGGGACAGGGTGGCCTCGTGGGGAACGGCATCACACCTGTCATCATTCTGCTCTCTTTGTCTGTCTGTCATGTGCTTGCCTTTTGTTTTTTCTAACATCCTTTTTTCAACACTTTTATTTTATATTATTTTATTTTATTTTATTTTGGGATCTGAACTTGACTCCAAGACTGAGTTCGTGAGTGAGTGCTCACGAGATATACACATATATTTAATCTTTTCTTTTCTTATTATTTATTTAACCTTCTTAGATACATTATGGTTGCATTTTTTTTTTTGAATTACTTTCCTGATATTTTATTCAAATATGTGTGTGGCGTATTTTGGGTTGTCAAAGTTACATTAATTAAATTGGATTAAGACAAAATGGGCTGGACGGGTTTCAGGGCTGCCCCAAAATACAAACTATAATATTAAGAAAAAGACATACACAATAGAATATGAAACAAATTTTAGGCCCAAACTATAGTCATATATTCTTGTTTGGGCCCACTACGTTGAGAAAAGCCCATCAAGATTATTATATCTTAACCACATGCATCTACCATATGTTGTTGTTGTATAAGCAACACGGTTTTTTCTCGTTTAATTAATACCCTGGTACGACGATTTATGCATTATCGGAAGTTCGGCATCTCGAGGCTGGGCTAGAAGCTTATTACCCCATACTAAAATGCCTAGGCTGATTAACAGTAGTGTGTCTGTGTGTGTGAAAATAGGTACAGTTACTTGCCGAACCTATTTTAAGTAAGCACGACTTATAATAATAATACAAGTATAATTTCACTCATAAATGAATTCATTTATGGATGAGTTAGGCTCGACCGAAAACTCTATTCTATTTTTAACCAAGACTATCAAGTATGCTCCTAGCTTAACAGCTATGCCACAAGCCTCTCTATTTTCTGGCTCACAAAGCATTATATATTCTGATACTTCATCCCCAATTTCCAACATACAAAATTTCAGCTGCACTAAATAAACTTATCATGGCTACTGCATTTGCAACATTACTTTGTTCTTCTTCATCTTATATTTTCATCCAAAATAAATCTATTTCGTCTTCTCGTACCTTCTCTCATCCACTTGTTACCAAAGCTACAACACTTATGTCGTCTTTGGATATCCAAGTAAAAGTGGATAACCCCGGTTTCAAATTTATGGATAAGGGTGAAAAAGTCCAGCAAATTCACAGCATTGAAGAATACGACAGCGAACTTCAATCTTCTTCGCACGGAAAGCTAGTGGTTGCTCACTTTTCAGCCACTCACTACAAGTACAATATCCTAATGCAACAATTCATGGAGGAACAATGTTCGATATCGAACGATATCAAGTTTCTGCATGTGATGGCTAACGAATCAGACAAAACCATGCAACTATGCAAGAGAGAGCAAATCGATAAAATCCCGTATTTTATCTACTATAAGAAAGCAGAGAAAATTCACGAAGAAGCTGGATTTCGTCCAGAGAAGCTTTTGAGCGAAATACTGTACTATGTCGAAGACCCCTTTTCGCAAGTGGTGCAGTTGAAACGTGTGGGAGATTTCGAGAAGCTGATAAAAGCTCACAAGTTTGATAACAAGTTGATTGTGGTGAATGTGGGAAAGAGGAATTGTATTCCCTGTGTCAAAATTTATCCAAGTGTGATTGAACTGGCAGGACAAATGGCAGGTAGGGTTATTTTCGGAAGGATGAATGTTGACGATGGAGATGAAATGTGCACGAAAAACATGTTGACGGAAATTGATGTTTATAAAGTGCCTGCGTTTTTGTTTATGAGAAACGGGGAGTTTTGTGGGAGGTATATTGGCTCTTGTCCGAGTACTCTCATTAGAGAGATTACGAAGTTGCAAAATTATCACGTGCAGAAAGAGCTTCTTCGTGTAAATGAGCTGAACTGGCGCAACAAAAGCTCGAATTCAAGGTCAAAAAACATCAACTCGTGCTCGTGAGCTTGATAATTCATTTTTTCCTTTTTCGAAATAATGAAAATCATAAACTCCTACACACCATAATGGAAATCAGATCCCTCCACATTTCGAAATAAATGAAGGTACAAAAGTAGGCCATGAATTAAGTGGAAGGTTCTAATTGGAAAGTAAGTAAACTTAAAAGCCATGCATTAATCTAAACTAACTAACAAACGGTGTACCCATGTGAGAAATGAAATAGAATTATGTGCTTGTCAAATAATTGATTGATACTAATACTATACATAATGAATGTGTGTTGAGCTGGTTGTGACGTGTTAACAATGTCTGTAACAGCCTGTAACCATTCCTTCTATTGTTTTGTTCAACCAACTCTTTAAGTATCAACGCCTCCAATACCCTCACCTTCTACCAACCCCACCACGCTTTTGCCACCTTTTTTATTTTTTTTATTTTTAATAATTAATAATAATAATACTTATTATAAATAATAATAATAATACTTATTACCAGTTACTCATAATTTCATGCATATTTCTGTCACTTTTCTAAAATGTATCAACTTCCATTAGCTAAAATTAGAGACTTAATAAGGGGAAGCTCATGGTCAGGTCAGTGGCGGAGCCAGCATAGGTCGGGGCTCATCCCCGTGATATTTCTCAAGTCCCTATTATTTTATATAGAAATATAAAAAATATCGTGTATAATAGCATTAACTGCCTCAATGCCTCAAGCTAGAATTTTTTTAATGCATTCGGTTCCCCGAAACTTAAAATTCTAGCTCCACTATGGATCAAAACCTACATTTTGTGGTTGTAACTTGTGAAAGTCTAATTAATTGTAAAAAAATTTAATTTTTTATTTTGGAATTTCAACTATGTTTAATAATGTTTTTAAAGACTAAAAAATAATTATTAATCACCCCCTAAAAAAAAGGATATTTACGCGTTATTTAATTTCATGGCCAACGCAAACTTGGGATTTGCATGTGAGCCCTGAGCAGTCGGTGAACTGACTTTACACAACATAACTAATTTTTATACTAAGCCTAACAGTGCATTGCAATTTTATTCTATAACTAACGTGACATTATTTTTCTTTCATAAACACGTAACCACATACATGCACCGAATAAATTTTATTTATGTGTAATAACCTAAAATTATATTGGCAAAGTAATCGATCGAACTCGTAATTATAAAAAAAGATCGATCAAACTCGAGTCGTTAGACATGTATGTAATGTAGCATTATACATTCACACGCGGAAGGGACGCTTGTTTGATCGACAAATGTCACCTCCAAAATTTTATCCAAATATTTATTCTAAATAAAGTCAGAATTGTTTTGGATTTGTATGGAATTTATTTAATAATTGAAATTGTCAGCTGGTTGTACACTTGTATTATTATAATTATTATATAATTAAAATACTTTGATTTTCAATTAAGAAATTAGAATGATTAGTTCGCAGCATTTAGGCCACTATATATTTCCAGCATTTGGATTAGATTGTATCATTCATAAATTGCACGAAACCGTACCGAAGAAATTAAATAGAGAATTCGAGAAAGTACCGCACGTACCTTAATTCGGAGAGAGAGAGAGAGAGAGAGAGGCGAAAATTGATAAACATGGAGTCGAAGATTGCAGAGGAGAAGTCTTCTTCGCAGAGAAGAGAATTCAGATTCTCGAGATCTGGAAGGAGCCAGAAAGCAGCGGCGAGCAATATTCTGGAGGCGATTGCGGAGATCAGCGGCGGAGAAATGGCGGCGGCGGAGGACGGACGGATGAAGATTATGGTGAAGAAGGAAGATCTGAAGCAAGTACTGGAGGCGATTAGAGACGGCCGCAGCTTGGGGCGGCGGACTTCGGCGTCGCCGCCGCCGGTTTCGTTGGAGCAGCGGCTGAATTTGATGCGAAGAAGGCAGATATTGAGGGCGGCGAACCAAGTGAAAGGTAGAAGCAGGGGTTCATGGATGCCTGCTCTACAAAGTATTCCAGAGTAGCTACTAATTTCAATTTTACTTTCACCCAATGTGCATTTATTTATTTATTTATATATATTCTTCAGCATAAGGATTTTAATTATATGTAGAGATATTTGATTTATTAATTTCAGAGAAATGCCTTAGATATATAAAATTTAAGGTATTTTGATTTGCTATGAATTCTACTTCTATTAAGATGTTAATGTTTTGTGTCCTTCAATTGGAACTTCAATGGAAAATAAAATACACCATTTTCAGTGAAATGATTTTTTTTTTTTTCATTTGATCACTTCTTATTGGGTGAAAATAAGTAAAAAGAATAAAGTATGGGCCTAAATGTAATTAAGCAATTTTTTAGGGTCTATTCAAAATGGGCCTGTGGCCCATAAATTATAAAACCTTCCTATTATACGAAGCTTCGATTTTTGACGGAAAAATACCAGCATAAAAATGGCGGAAAGAAATAAAGAATGCGAATAACTGAATTAACGGCCATTCTCTCAGATTCAACACGAAACTCCCCTGGTTATCGATTGAGTAAAAATGGCTAAAGTATTACCCAGTTTTCAGCTCCACATAGAACCCACTATTTCACAATATCAGACTTTCGCAGCAAAAACCCAAACTTCAAAAAAATCCCCAAAAAGTGAACCCAGAATCCAAAATCAGAATTCGAGGTCAAGAAGAAAATCCGTAAATCTAAGAGAGATGAGAAGTTACGAAAGTTCAGTTTCATCCACTAGAAAACTGCTCTCTCTTGTAAATTCGGGTTCTTTGGATAATGCACTCCAGATGTTCGAGACAATGATTAAATCAAGCACTTTCGTTTGGAATGTGATTATCAGGGGTCTAGTTGATTCCGGGTTGTTCGAGAAAGCCATTGAATTTTACCGCAGGATGCAATTCGAAGGTACCAAACCCGATAAATTCACTTTTCCTTTCGTCATCAAAGCTTGCGCAGGGTTTTTTTGCCTGAACGCGGGACGGAATGTTCACTCCATCATTATTAAGCTTGGGCTTAATTTAGATATTTATATCTGTAACGCACTTATAATTATGTATGCTAAAGTCGGGTGTATTGAAGATTCGGAGAAAATTTTCGAGCATATGCTAATAAGGGATATCGTTTCTTGGAATTCGATGATCAGTGGGTATATTTCGTCTGGGAATGGTTGGGAATCGTTAATGTGTTTTCGTAGAATGCAGACACTTGGAGTGGAAATTGACAGGTTCAGTTATATCAGTGCTTTTAATGCTTGTGCTCTCGAAGGCTGTTTGTTACACGGAAAGGAGATTTTTTCCCACGTGCTGAAAAACGGGGTCGAATTAGACTCGATGATTCAAAGCTCGATCATTGACATGTTTGGAAAATGCGGTGAGGTGGATTATGCCGAGAGATTCTGTAATGGAATTTCGCACAAGAACGTTGTTGTTTGGAATGCAATGATTGGTGCTTATGCACTGAACGAGAAATCCATCGAATCATTTTCTTGTCTCGAGAAAATGCAAGATGTTGATAATTTGGTACCGGATGCTGTCACGTTGATTAACTTGCTACCCTCGTGCTCGAAACTTGGAGCTTTATTACAAGGCAAAGCACTTCATGGGTATGCAATAAGAAAGGGATATTTGTTGTCTCATTTAGTGTTGGAGACTGCTCTAATCGACATGTACGGTAAATGTGGTTCTTTAGCTTTCGGCGAACGTATTTTTTTCCACATGAAGAAACGGAACCTGGTCTCGTGGAATGCAATGATTGCTGCTTACGTCCAAAATTCAATGGACAAAGAAGCCATCGAAACGTTTCAGAAATTGCAATACGAGACATATTATGTACCTGATGAGATGACATTTGCGAGCATATTATCCGCTTATGCTGGAATAGCGTTACCGAAAGAAGGGAAACAGATACACTGCCATATATTTAAATCGGGATTTTCTTCAGGTACGTTTATATCGAACGCAATGATTAATATGTACGCGAAATGCGGTGATCTTGATTCTGCACAACGAATTTTCGATAATATGTTGTGTGAGGGCAAGGATGTAATTTCGTGGAACACGATCATTATGGCTTACGCTATTCACGGATTTGGAGAATATTGCTTCGGGCTATTTTCCGACATGAAAAACGAGGGTTACGAACCGAACGAAAGCACGTTCGTTTCTATTTTATCAGCTTGCAGCATTGCTGGCATTTTCGAACAAGGTTGGAATTATTTCGATTTAATGAAGAATTATTATGGACTCGATCCTGGAATCGAGCATTATGGATGCATGCTCGATTTATTGGGACGTTTTGGTGATTTTGAAAAGGCTAAAACCTTTATAGAGGAAATGCCTTTGGCTCCAACTCATCGGATATGGGGATCTTTACTCTCTGCGAGTAGGCATCACAAAAACATCGAAATGGCTGAGGTGGCGGCTGAGGGTATATTCTCTTTAAATAACGATAATGCCGGATGCTATGTTTTGTTGTCGAACATGTATGCTGAAGTTGGGAGATGGGAAGATGTTGAACGGGTTAGATTGTTGATGAAGAAACGAGGATTGGTGAGAATTAAAGAGTGCAGCATAATCGAGTGTCATGGCAAAACTCACAAGTTCAGAAATTACGAGAAATCGGAAAATGGGATTAAATTTGTGTATGATGTTCTTGGTGTTGTTTCGAGAAGCATAGGAGAAAACTTGTATTTGTGCGGTGACACGAAATTCAAGGTGTCGAGTTTATTAAAAACGAGAGCAAATTCTCCGATGTGGCACAGTGTGAGGTTGGCTATTTGTTTTGGATTGATCAGGACTTCGATTGGGGAGCCTTTGATTATTCGAAAAAACGTGAGAATATGCGAAGATTGCCATTCTGCTGCTAAAAAGATCTCGTTGGTTACTGGTAGAGAGATTTTTATTGGGGATCCGAAAATGTATCACCGTTTCAAAGATGGTCGTTGTTCTTGTGGAGATTACTGGTGATTCTATGAATTAACCAATAAATAAAAAAAAAAAAAAAAAGAAAAAAAAAAAGAATGTCTGTTGGTTATACAAATGATATTTGACTATTGAAGGTATGTAATTGCAGAAAATCAAGGAAAAAATGATATGACAATGACCTTACCATTAGGAAAGAGGTCCAATATTTCATATATGCTGTATTTGTTTAAATTTTCTTTTAGTTTGATATTATTATATAAATATTTGTGAATAAATTTGTGGTTTTTAATTACTTAATATATAGGTAAAAGTAGATTCTCCACCTTGGGGTAAGGATCCGTTCTTCAATCATGCACCCCAAGCTCAACATTACTATTGTTGATTTGTTGTGTTTGAACTTTGAAGCATCGATGCCTCTACGACGTCGTTTCGTTTGCTTAATCAATGCGTACGATTTTTTTTATATTTTTCTTTTTCCGGATTTTCATTGAGACAGAAAAAGGAAAATGGAATTTCAGCCAAATTATGGTTATTTTCTCTCTCTTCCTCACAAAGGTAAATTAGGACTAATTTTTTTTAACAGAACATTAAGACTAATTTGATTGTAAATAAACTATACATTTCAATTTAATGTGATTTAAAAAAAAAAAAAATAGGCATATATATTTGTATAAACAAGAACCTATTCTGCAATATTTAAGAAAAAAAATGTAACGTATGAATGAAAAAATATATACAGAGACGCAAAAATAAAATCACCCAAAAAAGAAAAGAAATTATAAAACAAAAAATTCAGGTACCACTCAAAAAGTCAAAACAAAGCTTCGAAAAAAGGGCCAGCTCTGTTTTCTTCTCGGTCAACTTTCCGATCACTCATCGGCCATCGCCATTCTCTTCTTCGGCAAACCAACCTTCGAGCACCACCGACGAAACGACGTCGTCGAGGCATCCGAACAGCCGGCAGCAGTTCTCCTTCAACTTCTTCCACCACCGCGTCTCCTCGCTACGCGCCACCGGCTTGAGGTACGCCCACGCTGCGTGCTGCAGCAGTGGATCCTTGATCGGAATCTCCTTCCAGCTGTAGCTCTCCGGCAACAACGTCGGCCGCGCCGACGCAGCCGGCATCAGGTCTTTCAAGCTTACGTAATTCGTACTCTGCACATTAAACATCTCTATTTCGCGATTAGCGCCGCCGCTAATTATATTCACTAATTGTAAATTTGGAGAATCGAAGGCGAGATCAATCAAATTGTCATGAGGATTAAGGATGGGGTTATGGGGATTAAATATAGGGTTCATCACCATGGTAGAATTAGAATATGATTAGTATAAGGATTAGTACTCCTAATTGGAATTAGTATTTCATGTCTAAGTTATAATACATCTCTACAGAGCATGGAATTTCGGAGTGTGCGTTTTTGGAGAGACAGTTGGGAAGGGGAGTTTGTGCGAGTAGAATTGGATGGTTTAGGTAGGGTGTGCGTGGGGTCCACGCGCAGTTGGGAAGGCTAAATTGTGGACACGTGGTTGTGGCTCGATCCCAGGCGCGTGAGGTCATATTTGCATTCTGTCTTGTGTGTTGCGAAAAAGTTGTGATCTTCTTAATGTAGAGTTTGAAGCCTTGTCAGCATCAGAGTCTTTAGAAATTAGAAGTTAGGGTAAATTACAAACACCACCCTGGGGTATGGTCAAATTACAAAAACACCCCTCTTGTTTGGATAATTACAACCAACCCCTCAACTCCTCAAATTTAGTGGAATCTTCGACATTATATGGAATATTATCACTTTTGTACCCGTTTTATCCCATTCAAACTCTACATTATGAAGCAAGATGATCATAATATGTGATTTTTAGCTTGTATATATCAGTTTGTGGTGCATCGGAAACTGTATTTTTACACAAAATGAGTACAAACTAGATCACATTTCACGGAATCTAGATGATTATGTTGAATTTGACACCATAAGGGTGGAGGTGTAAGAAAAATCATATTTGAGGGGGGTAGATGTAATTATCCAAACAAGAGGGGTTTTTTTGTAATTTGACCATACCTCAGGGGGTGTTTGTAATTTACCTTAGAAGTTATAAGTAGCTGAAATAGACTATTAATTGCCAATATCTGGGCTTCAGGGCAAACAGGAGAAAAGTATTACTAGGATTTAAATACGTAAAAAAAATCAATTGTTTTTATTTTTTTAAATTGAACAATTAAATTAAATTGTGACAGTTACAAATTAAAATTGAAAATGGACTAGTGATGACAGAAAAATCCAAAATAGGGAACAATTTGAATTGGAATATAGTTAGTTATACATAGTACACGTGCCATTTAACTGACGTTGATCATGTAAGTAACACGTAACCAATAACTTGGTTTTTTTTTTGTTTTTTTTTTTTTTTTGATAATAAAATAAATAACTTGGGTTGGCTGAATTAAATCATAGTATAACTTTTCTCTTCGAGTCATTAAGATAAAGTTCTTTTAATCACTTCGAAATAATAAAATTAACACATCCATTAATTATCCTGTAATATGTATTTACTTTGAAATTAAATTTGATGGGCCTAATTGAGATCCGAATAACAATTTGATGGGCCTAATCGAAAAGGCTAAAAAAGCAAATGAAAATTACTAAAAAGTCCGTCTAAAATAAAATAAAGCATATTTAATTATGAAGCCCATAATTTAGCCTTTTGGGCTAGAAAGTGATAAAAAGGGCCCGACTTTTAAGCAGTTGTCGAAAGCGCTTTTAGCTTTCGACCTACAATTTTAATTTTATCAGCAAAAGTTTGCCGATTGCGATTTTCAGACTCGCCGCTGAAGAACGGTAAACCAATGCGACGTCGTATTACGCATGAAACTGAAAGATGGCCTTTTTATGGTGATGACAACGCATGATTCTTCTCTGCCACCGCGTCGCCGCCAGTTCTCCTCTCCACTTCCATGGTTCTTACCTTTTTGTTTTCAAAATTATACTAATCGTAAATTCGTATTTTTACTGTTTTTTTTCTGGTTTTACTAATACGATCTACAATTCTCTCTCTCTCACTTCAGACAGTGCATTTATATACTCTTTGTAACGAATCTGTGAAAAAGTGATTAGAGCAAGAGTACTTTTTTAGGTTTGTTTTATTTATTATTAATTTATTGTTTTTGGTGATGATTTCACATGTTTATTGTGTTTGTCCCATTTTGGATTTAAACTCATAAATGCGATAATTAGTGTAATTAATTTCCTGAATCTAATTTGAATCCTTTTCTATTTTCCCGATTCCCAATAGAAACAAAGAGTTTCATCAGTTAAGCTAACAAAAACCAAGATGCCCGGAGCCAACGATGCTGAATACGTAGCCCTAGAAGATGGAATTTCCCCCAAATTGGAACATTACACCAAGGTTTCCATTCTACCTCTTGTTTTCTTGATCTTTTACGAGGTATCCGGCGGTCCATTCGGTGTAGAGGATAGTGTCAAAGCAGCTGGTCCTCTTCTAGCACTTCTTGGATTTGTGATTTTCCCATTTATCTGGAGTGTTCCGGAAGCTTTAATAACAGCCGAATTGAGTACGATGTTTCCCGAGAATGCGGGATATGTTGTTTGGGTTTCATCAGCTTTGGGCCCGTATTGGGGTTTCCAACAAGGATGGATGAAATGGCTTAGTGGGGTTATTGACAACGCACTTTATCCTGTTTTGTTTTTGGATTATCTAAAATCAGCTTTCCCGATTCTTGAAGATGGTTTGCCTCGTACGGCAGCGGTTTTAGGGATTACTCTCTTGCTGACTTACGTTAACTACAGGGGCTTAACCATAGTTGGGTGGGTTGCTGTATTGCTAGGGGTGTTCTCGTTGCTCCCTTTCTTGGTTATGGGGGTTGTAGCAGTCCCTGAATTGAAGCCTTCTAGATGGTTAGTGTTCGATTTGGACAACGTCGATTGGGCTTTGTACTTGAATACTCTGTTTTGGAATTTGAACTATTGGGATTCGATTAGTACTCTATCCGGAGAAGTAGAAAACCCTGGTAGAACACTCCCAAGGGCTTTATTTTACGCACTTATTTTCGTTGTGTTAGCTTATTTTTTCCCGCTTTTAATTGGCACTGGTGCTATTCCACTTAATCGGGACTCGTGGGAAGATGGGTACTTTTCGGAAATTGCAAAAATAATCGGAGGGGTATGGCTGAGATTTTGGGTGCAAGGTGCTTCAGCTGTATCGAATATGGGGATGTTTGTGGCTGAAATGAGCAGCGACTCTTTCCAACTTCTTGGAATGGCGGAGCGTGGTATGCTTCCGGAATGCTTCGCCAGACGGTCACGCTACGGTACACCTCTCGTGGGGATTTTATTCTCTGCTTCGGGTGTAGTGCTCCTCTCTTGGCTCAGTTTTCAAGAAATTGTCGCTGCTGAGAATTTTTTGTACTGCTTTGGAATGATTATGGAGTTTGTGGCTTTTGTGAAGCTGAGGGTGGAGTATCCAGCTGTTTCTCGACCCTATAAAGTTCCTATTGGTACAGTTGGTGCAATTCTAATGTGCGTTCCTCCGACTGTGCTTATATGTGTTGTTTTGGCGTTGGCTTCCTTCAAAGTCATGTGCCTCAGCCTAGTTGCTGTCCTAATAGGCCTTGTACTAAGGCCTTGCTTGCAGTACAGTGAGAAAAAGGGGTGGTTCAGATTTTCAAACCCTCGAGATTACGCGAATCAAATGTTTACGGATCAATAGATTTACAGATGTGGATATTGTAAGTAGCATCATTCTTTTCGCTTATTTTCTGGACAAAGTTTTCAATTATAGACTTATAAATGATCGCTAAAAATGCAGGGCTCCAATTGTAGATTACGGGTCGAAGAGGGGGGGGAATGCATATGGACGAGCGATGAACTTTATTACCACCGCACAGGGAATCAAATCGAATTGGACAATTTTTGCATTCGTATCTCCTGGCATGTAAAATTTGTGTTCACACTTGGAAAAAAGCATGATCTGTTATCACCAATGTATGAAATGTATGGATTCACAAGCTGAATATTTTGTTTCTAATTGAAGTATTTCATTATCTAGCAATTTATTATTTCCTGTCATATATAACCTGTTGATGCTGACATAAGCTTAGACACCAAATAAGCACAAAAGCAAAACTACAAGACTTTGTCCATCATAGCTCAACAGGACAACAAAGTCTTCGGATTCTCCAAGAATTTTCCGAACATATGAAACATCGATGTTTTTGTCTTTAATTCTTCAAGAAAACTGAAATTTAGTGTAATATAACAAACACAGAAGAGATAAAACACTCTCTTCTTCCTTTATTCATCCTGAATGAAAATGGGTGTTCACAAGAACAGCCCTAAAGCTTCTCCAAAGCAAAAACCAGCTACTCTAAAATCCCTTCTTGATCATGATTCAAGGTACAACACTTCCAGCAGACAGTCCCACACTGACTTCTCGTCGACAGAATATGAAGAGATTCTCTCTCTCGTCTCGTATTGCTCCTACACCTACACATTCACCGACCCTTTGGAATCTCCTTCGCTACGAAACCTCAAGCGCGAAAAGCTCACTAAACTTCTCTCGATAATAAAACCCCTAAAAAAATCGGTGGCCCCCGATGAAATATTATCACCTCTTTTCGCCATGATAATGGCGAATCTCTTCCGCCCCCTCCCCCCCTCCAACACCTCCATCGTGAGCATCTCACCGGACGATGATGACTTTGTCGCCACGTCAGCAGCTGCATGGCCCCACCTGCACCTAGTATACGAAATCTTATTACGCCTCGTTGTCCATTTGGAAGCTAAGACTCTCCGTGAGTACATTGACGATTTCTTCGTCCTTAATTTGCTAGCCCTTTTCCAATCCGAAGATCCGAGGGAGCGTGACAGCTTGAAAAACGTGTACCACAAGATATACTCGAAATTCCATTCTTCGAGGTCCTTCATGAGGAAGGCAATGAATGATGTTTTCTTGCATTATATTTTCGGGGGTGACGAAAAACATTGTGGGATTGGGGATTTGCTCGAGATTTGGGGTACGATAATTAACGGGTTTAGTGTTCCGTTGAAGGAAGAGCATAAGCTTTTCTTGATGAGGGTTTTGGTGCCGTTGCACAGGCCGAAAGGTCTGCAGGCGTACCATAAGCAGTTGGCTTACTGTGTGTACCAGTTTGTGGAGAAGGAGCCTATGCTTGGGGTGGTGGTGGTTAGAGGTGTATTGAGGTACTGGCCGATGACTAACTGTCAGAAAGAAATTCTGCTCATAGGGGAGCTTGAAGAATTAGTGGAGAATATGGGGATTGAGCAGTACAAGATTATTGCACTACCTTTGTGTAAACAAATAACAAAGTGTCTCAACAGTTGGAATTCACAGGTAATTTTTCATCTCTTTTTTTACAAAATTATGAAAACTGAAAAAAAATAAAAAAATTATTGATTTAGGTAGCGGAGCGTGCTCTATATGTTTGGAACAACGAGCGGTTTGTGAAGATGGCAATGGAAGGGATAAACGAAGTGTTTCCGGTTGTGGTTAGAGGGATGGAGAAGAATATAAAAGGGCATTGGAGCAAAAGTGTACGGCAACTAACGGAAAATGTGAAGGAAATGTTGGAAGAAATGGAGCCATTTCTTTACTCAAAGTGCCTATCTGAGCTTGACCGTTATGACTCTGTTAGATGTGAAGAGGAGATTCGACGAAAGGAGATGTGGGGGAAAATAGAAATTGCTGCAAAAATGAATCGATTCGACTATGACTCGTAATAGCTAAGGCATCGATCGTTATTAGAACCGGTTTATGGTTGCTCACTCACCTACAATTATATATTCGTGTATAAATTAATTCACAAACTATTTCTGCTACAATAAATACAAATATTGGTGGAACTATCTTCTTACAAATATATGATATGACATCAAGTTCATAATGTATTTCATTCAAAAACACATAACAGCCAGAAACAACTCTTATTTATTTATTTAATAATAATAATACAGAAAAATAAGTTGTCCAGCAACATAAAGTTCGATCAAAACAATGTCTTAACCTCTTAACATGAGAAAACAATGGAAATGCATGACGATGGCTACAAAATGTCGTCGAACCACAAAATGTTCAAATTTAAGAAGCCAAACGGTCAACTTATCTAGAACGAGGCAATAATTTAAACGAATCACATGATCTATCTGGTTCCTTTTTTTTCTGAAAAAATAAGGATGTTTTCTTTTTCCTGCCGAAGAGCCTTGGCTTCCGTGGGCTCATCAAATATCTCAAGGCTTATTAATTTATAACCAGATAGAGATAAACCAACCAACCAAATACACATCAAACAATAATATATCACAAAGCGCAATTACAAAAAACAAAAACACAGACCCGATCCAAGAGCATGTACCCGATCCAAGAGCATGTCTCTTTCCTCATTAATTAGATGCATCCCTGCTGTAGAATTGGTCGAGTGTCTTTGCTGGAATACGATGAAGAAGTTCCCTTGGAAAGATTCGGAGTAGTGTCCATGCTAGATCGAGTGACTGGAAGATGTTACGGGTGTCATATGCCCCTTGTGCAACGAATTTCCTCTCAAATTTATCGAGGAACTCTAGATATAGCTGTACAATGTACGTCAACGGATATATATTAGTAAACCTGATTATTTCACTTGATATAATGATATATTAAAGCAAAATTATGCAAAAATAACAGACCAGATCTTCTGAGGAAAGAGCTTCTTCTCCAACCACAGCTTTCATTGCCTGAACATCCTTCCCAATGGCATAGTTGGCATATAGCTAGGCATACAATAAAATCAAATAAATATATCAGCAAAATACATTTAATGAATGAATGGAACTGCTAGAGCATGTCGTCAGTCCTATGTTAGATCATATACCTGGTTAGACACATCGGAGTGATCCCTACGAGTCATGCCCTCACCAATGGCACTCTGCAAAACATTGAATCCACAGTAATTATCGTGGCTTCAGAATATCCTATCACTCCTGCATGTGTCATACAAAACAAAATGCACAATTTTTCAACATACCTTCATTAGACGAGACAAGGATGGCAGCACATTGATTGGAGGGTATATCTGTAAGTTCACGCAGGAAACATTTAATCAGCCAAATTTAAGAACACAACCCAAGAGAGAAAAACACGTTGATATCATCAAAGAAGAGGATGCACAAAATGTACACAATGCTGAATGATAAAGTCTCACCCTTATCAGGTATCATATATATGCGATGCATACAGTTACCTTGTCTAATAATTTTAAGAGGTTGCCTCAAAGTTCAAAGATGGTGTAATGATTCGTATAAGATCTATAAAAGAGTAGTTTGATAGCATAAATCTCTTTTCACCTGTCTATTCTGAAGTTGTCTGTCAACATATATCTGCCCTTCGGTAATATAACCAGTCAAATCTGGAGTTGGATGTGTAATATCTGGCCGATTCAAAGGAGAAAAATAGAATAAGATTGATTCACCAACACCAAGGAGGGGGGCAATAAAAAGTAATTGCCATGTTCGATGTTAAAATGTATATCTTACCATCATTAGGCATGGTTAAAATAGGAATTTGGGTGATAGATCCCTTTCTCCCTTCAATACGTCCAGCTCGTTCATAGATGGTTGCCAGATCAGTGTACATGTAACCAGGATATCCACGTCTTCCAGGCACTTCCTCCCGAGCAGCAGACACCTAAGAAGGCATTAAGTACTTATATTGAGAAAAAATAGATACATAGCACTCGATAACTACCAGTAAATGTTAGAGGAACCGTAGACTTCAAATAATAAACTGTTAAATAAGGAAAAATCATCAGTCGATATAGCTGAGAAAGCTGGATGCTTTTGAAGATGTTACCTCACGAAGAGCATCAGCGTAAGAACTCATATCTGTCAATATGACAAGGACATGCTTCCCGCATTCATATGCTAAATATTCTGCAGTAGTCAGAGCAATACGAGGAGTAATGATACGTTCAATTGTTGGATCATTGGCCTGTAGAGAGGTGATATCAGAAAAGGACACAAGATTTTATGTAACAAAAAAATATACATATCTCAGAAGATGATAAGCATGTGTACCAAGTTCAGGAAAAGGGTCACTCTCTCCATAGATCCATTTTCCTCAAAATCACGTTTGAAGAACTGAGCTGTCTCCATGTTGACTCCCATAGCTGCAAAGACGATAGCAAAATTGTCCTCTTCACCATCCTGCGGCATAGGGTAGATCATAAGGATCATGGTAATACAGATACAATCACCTCAAGATATCAAAATATTTTGAATCGTAGAATACAGTCATGAACTAAGTCTGAAAGTCATTCTAAACTCTAAGCATATTTTTTTCCAAAAATGTCAGGTGGCTGTGAAGTTAAATACATATCCCTAGCCTGAATTGAGGTTCTCTTGAAAAAATAAAGAGTATATTTCCTCTTTGCTTTAGCGCGATGAAATGAGACTGGGACTTCAATACATGATAAGACCAAAATCAAACAGCAATGGACATTCCATTCTGTCAAGAAACAGCATACTGAAAGCACACAGTAACAAAGTAAACATTGATATGAGTATTAAACTATTAATTAAGAATGTAAGGTCAGAAATCTAATTGTTTTAGCTGGTGACCATATACCTGAAGAAGATTGTCAGTTTGCTCCAACCGTTTCACCAAACCAGCTTGACGACATATCTGAGCAGCTATTTCATTGTGGGGAAGACCAGCAGCAGAAAACAGAGGAATTTTCTGTCCTCGGGCAATCGAGTTCATGACATCAATAGTGGAAATTCCTGTCTGTATCATTTCTTCAGGATAGGTTCTCTCACTAGGATTAATTGAACTCCCTGTCGCAAACAGGTAAGAGATAGAGAATACATCAAACACAGTCACTGGACACGCATACGCTACTTGAAACTGCACTGACACTAACCAGATATATCCAAGTAAGCCTCAGGAAGAATAGGAGGCCCATTGTCAATAGGTTTCCCTGAACCATTAAAAATACGACCAAGCATGTCCAATGAGACAGGCGTCTTTAAAACCTGTAAGCAAGTTAAAAAATAAATAAATAAGAAGTGAAAAGGCACCAGGAGTGAATCTCATTTTTTTTAAATGACGATGCACTAACAATTGGGATAAAAGGATTCAGCAAAAACGGAACTCCTAAACAAATCAGTACTCAGGAATTCATTAATAGGTGCCTGCTTTCTAGAGTGCTTTTTTAGACCACAACAATTTAGCACTGCTCAAGTTAAGCCCATTGCCATCCCAATTTCAAAGAATCAGTAATCTAAAGTACTAAGCTGGCTAAGAATTAGCATGAGCAGGTCAATTGTTAGCCAAGACTGGTGACGGTATCACTGATAGACTCTATTGTTAGCCTATAACCATAAGTGGAACAATCTACACCCTGACTCAACCCCCACAGTTGACAGTATTAAAAAATTTAAATGTGGAACATTGCATTAGTGATTCTCAGAGAGGAAAACAAGAGGGGGTAAGTTGGATATACTGTACCTCCCCTGTAAACTGGACAGTAGTATATTTGTTGTCAATTCCAGAAGTCCCTTCAAAAACCTGATCAATAGAACAAGGTAAAACAAATAGTCATTAAAATTGTGAAAATAGGCAATGCAAAAATCTGTCTGACAACAATTCAAGGAAAGGGATCTCTTAAGCAGAAATCTCAACAGATCATCATTGAAACTATAAAGAAGCAAGAGAGAAAAGGGTGCATGTACTTGTTGTAGATATTAATGAGACTATAATACTGTTTTTTATGATACATAAGTACCAGAATCAACGCTGGCACATGATTGTACAGACCTCATAATATATTGACTTGGGAATAAGATAATGAACCCCATTGAAGGAGTAAAAGATGAGCATTTAACTACGCTCACCTGAACCACAGCTTTCTCGCCATCAACCTCCAAAACTTGTCCACGACGGGTTGTTCCGTCTCCTAAGCGAATGTTGACAATTTCCTGGTACTTGGGTCCCTGGCATAGTTTCAAAAGAAAACTAAATGATTCTGTTCACACTTCAAAAATCTACATTCATACATACCTAAAGAAGTATGTGTAAATGATGATACACAAAGAAGAAATGGTAACGAGCAGCAGAAATTCACCTTGACTTTGTCAAGAATAACCAGAGGACCAGCAACTCCAGAGACAGTTCTATATTCTGCAAAATATTTAAGAATAAAAAAGTGTATGAAAATGTGTAAAATATGGAGAAAACATATATAAGAAGCGGAAATGAGTAAATATTTTCCTATCATCAATATTTCTTTACATCAAACCTCAGGCAGTCATAGTGCCCGAAATTGGCCTAAAAGTACATCCATTGACACTGGCAGATAGTATTATTGACATTTATTAAAGATGCAGTTTCCCTGGATAATGTTCTTTAATGGTATTAAGACATTTCTCGAGCATAAGAATCTAATAAAAATCAAAGTGCAAATTACTTGCTCGTACTCGGAAAACAGCTAACAACAAATAAGAAATGCCAAGAAAAATCTATATTTTAACTGTTATCTTCTTTTAGAGCTTCCAAGTGCTAATCAGTAAACATCATACTAAGACTTCTGGAAGTTCATAAAGTTGTATCTCATTCTGCTATGATGAAAATATACGAGTCTAGGCAAGATTACTGCATGCTCGGAGAGCTAGTTACACATTCGACCATTAAGGTAATTCAATTTCACATTCTTAACTTAAATCATCCACAGACAGGCAAATATAGACGAACATCTTAGAGTAACGAATGGCATATGGTTGGTTACAGATGTTGGTATATATATATAAGCAACTGTACACCATGTCAACATACCCATTCCAATCTCCAGAGTTCCCTCCTCCATGTCAACGTTGTTTTCCTTACCCATATTTAACCTGCACGATTCACAATATCAGAGATCAAACAAGGAATTAAAAATGACTCAACAAAATGGTAATTGAAGCAACTGACTTCAGTTGCATAAAGTTATAGATTCTAAACAACAATTCCTGCTAACACACTTCAACCTACTTCATCATCTCTTGAAATCACCTCTTAACCATAAGCATTTGACCTTTCAGATTGGATCACCACTAATAAAATCAGTGACAAATACAGAGACGATTGCCGATACATCACACAATATATATATATATAGATATATATATACAGACACCACAAAATCACAAACAATATGCAAAACTACGAAGTAATTCATCATTCAACTCCATCAATTACTCCAACGGATAACTCGGCGAGTATCCTAAACGAAGTAAATTCAAGCAGATGCGATGCATATAAATCAAAAAGTCGCCGAGAAAACAATCAATGGCGAACAAGTCTTATACTATTGAAATTGGAGATTCTGAAATTGGATCTGGAAAGCTGCATACCTTTTTTGCTGATTTGTTTTCCAATCCGAGAGCGCGAGAAAGGGCGGAGGGCAGTTGGAGAAAAAGATGAGACGGATGATGGGCAGAGCAAACACGAAACTGAGATCTGATGGTCGAAATAAATAATTCTATTATTTGTGTTTTCGCATATTTTAAATGATTTCTCTGTAATTTCAATCCAGTCGTGACTCGTGATGTCATTAATATTATTATTATTTTTTAATTTTTTTTGTAAAATTCAGATTATTAATTATTATATAGTTATTGCATTATTTAAGATGTTATTGGTCCAGAAATTACTGCTTCCTCTACATAAATTTGTTATTGCATAGTATATAGAACTTTTAAAAAGTTGTACAAAAAAAAAAAATTAATTGCCAAATGCAAAGGTACTGAGTGATTGGCTTATCAAAAAAAGAATGGTACTGAGTGATTGATCAAGAATCTAATTAAATAAAACAAGTGGTGAGATACAGGCTCAATCAAAGTCTAGTTAAATTAATGGTTTACTAATTGAATTTTATAAACTCAACAAGTCTAATTAAATGAATTATTATGCCTACAATGCTCAAATATGCAATGGAGATCTACAAAATTTATCTGCATAAAAAAATTCAAGTTGAAAAAGATTCCATAGTACGTTGCAGATTCCAATTCTACAAAAACTCTAGTAAAAAACGAACCGAAACTTTCGATTTTACAAGGTTACGTCACATAATTTGAACAACTTATCGTCTGCAACAATTTGGCTAATTTGAGCATCATCGTAAATTCACTTTCGAACATCTCTGATATATTCGGAGTCACGTACAATACAATTAAACGTCTATAAATTAATATAGTTGGGACCAACTAAATTCTATTGATTTACAAAACTATTAATTTATCGAGATTCTATTATATTTAGATTACGTCACTTAATATAACGGTTTAACAAATCTTGGCTAAATACAACTTGATAAAATCAACTAATTCAGAAATCAATTTTGGGTCAAATTAAGCTGTGTATAGTTTAATCGAAAATGAGAAATGTGATGAGCAGTAACAATTGTAATGGGTCCCAATAATCTCATATCGGAGAAGTAGGACATGTATTTTTTGTTGGGCTTGGTGGGACCTTGTTGACAGAACAGCCTAATCGAATATTCTTTTTGGGGGGAGGGATTTATTTATTATCTTTTTCTTTTTGAATTAATTACATGGTCTTTGAGATTATTGTATGATTAGCATCTGACTTATAATTTTACTTCAATTAGTAATCTCAACAATCATAATTAATTATTATCTCGAACTATTATTACCTCTCATATCATTTTCAAATATTTTTTTTGTTATAATTAATTATAAATAAAATATGAAATATCGAACTATTGGGTGGTTGTTAATGAAATTGGACCCAACCCACTAATTCCAAAGGTCTACTTGGGCCCTATTTTTCCGGATATTTGCGGTCGTTAGATTGAGTTTGCAAGTTATTTATACGAAAAAAATAAAAATCATACACCACCATCTAATTGTATTATATACAGAACATCATTAATATTGTTGGACAAATGTACAACTTTCAAAAACACACAGACAGCAACAAATATATACAGACTTAGGATTACTGAATAAAATAGTTAAACCATGGAAGTTGTGCTCTTACATCATAGAGATTTTTATTCAAGTTTCTGAGTGACTGAATATGCGGTTCATCTTCTTGAACCGGCACTATTTTAGCGAAAACTCCTTCCTCTAAATAGTCCACCACTCTATTGGCTGCCTCAAGCCCGCTCACGTAAGATTTCTCCTACACCGAAAAATAAATACAAAACTTATTATAATTCGAATTAAATATATAAAATAGTATTTTTTTTTTACAAAAATATTTACCTGTGACCATGAGCCGTGTCGGTTTACTACCCAATCTCCAGCCATGTAAACATTAGGGAAAGATGTTGATCCTCTCATCGTGTACTTATACGAGCCTTTTAACAAAATTATAATTGGATTTTTTGTTAGATTAATCGTAAAGAAAATATGGGGAAGCTTTGTAATTATTAGAAGATGAGAGTCCGTTTCACCTGGAAAGAAATGAGTGTGGAATTTTGGATATCTTCCGATTTCTTGATCAAGAACAGTTGCATTTTCAATGTCCTTGATACACATTGAAAGACATGACATCACTTTTTCGACTATTTTCTCATCCTTAAGAGGCAACAAGTCATTCGCATGATACTGCACTTAATCATCAGACGAAAAATGTTAGAGAGAGAATGTTATAGAGAGAGATATTTATTAACATTTAACAAGTTATTATTACAAAATCAGCTTGGATGATTGTCGATGTACTGTCTTTATACTCATCATATATCGTACTCAAGTCGAAAAAAGTCCATGCGCAAGCATTGTCGAATCCAGAAGACACGTTGCTTGCATACGGCATGCTAACCTGTTTGATAATAAAATATAAAAAATAAATAGAAAAGGAGAAAGAATTTTTCTAATGCTCAAAGATATTCTTGGAGTATAATAATAAATAAATAATAAAAAAACAAAAACAATTAATCCAAGATACCTTTCTATCAAACCAAAGCTTAACCGTAAGCAAGTCTGTGCTGCTCAGTTTCATTACTTTAAGAAACTCTTCTCTTGCACATAATGCTGCACTGCATAACATAACTGACAATTACATCCAAAAGATTAACGGGGAAAGAAAAAAGAAAAGTCGATGCTACTCTAAAATATTTTAGTAGAGTATATACACCTTCTTTGGACAATTTCTTGCAGAGTGGAAATTCCAACAGCGAATATCGAAGCATCGGCCTTAAAACTCTCTTTATCACATATAACTTGAGAAACGCATCCCGTTTCTTCATTAAGCACTATATCTGTAACTCTCCTTCCCTCGAGAAATCTGCAACCTTGGCTTTTCAATAAATCTTTCCATGGCAAAAATATTTTCTCCCTTGTTGTTCCACAACACCACACTGAATCGAAATTTCTCTGCACCAATCCATACAAAATAAATTAAATCCATTAAACAAATAAAATCAAGAAAAAACAATTAATGATTTACCAAACCTGATTTGCTACAACGAAGTAATATAGCATCGAGAGAGTTGCAGCAGCACTACATTGCTCAGATGGAGCAAACAATCCCACTTGAATTAATGGATCGAAAACATCACGAAAGATTCTCTCAGAGCATCCGAATTGTTTAAACAGCTCCCTTGCGGTGACTAAACATTTCAAATACTTGAAAAATTACCCAAAATAATTATCCACTTGGATTTTATACAAAATATATGCAGAAAGTTCACAATAATATACAATTATCTTTTTCTTACTCGGATCGTATTTTCTCCATGAAGAGTCGGTGTTGTCAAAATCGATCACTGCAAACAGAAGTAGTAGTTAAAGGCCGAAGGATCGATAAAATAAAATAAAATAAAAAGAATTTACGTATCTCATTTAATATATAAGACCCTGGATGAGAATACCTGCAGCCATTAGTGGAAGTGATGTCAACCGATCGATGATAGGTAGTCGAACAAACTACGATTTTTTTGAGGTAATTTAATTAGGTTTTTTATAAAATAAAAAGAAAACGGGGCTTTCAACTTAGTGTTGAACAAGCTAAAGTTCATGAGAGGCATGCCTGTGTGTTGAATAATGTCCCGAATGGAGTAGGCAGTGACGGCGAGTCTTTGAATATTGGATACTCAACCTTAAAAAACAAAAAACAAAAAACAAAATAATTGTAATATTTCAGACACTAATAACATTCGATGTATCAAATTGCATCGGAGAATAATGAAGTGACGTAAATAAGTATTATGTATTCCGATTTCAAAAGAATGAAGGAGCTGATTTTAGCTTACCTCGAGACCATTTTCTGAAAATTGAGCCGATTTTGTCCAACTCGTAAAGGGTTCGACACCAAGTTCATCAACCAAGTTAAATATATTTCGATACGGATACCAAAAACCTAACATCATTATTAAATGTACAAGAAAGCTATCAGAACAACCTAGTTCTTCACCGTTACAAATTTTAAAGCAATCGAACTACAGCAGTAACATTAACATAGCATAATAATTAATCTAAAATTAAGAGAAAGTAAAACTCATTAATTACCACGAATAGCGGCGTCATCTGGTGTAATTGACTTGGATTTGGGGCCAAGTTCATAACCTCCTTCCAGAACCGTAACATCAAATCCCTAAAACCCAAAATACAGACAAGGTTTTGATCAGCAATTTTTTTCCAGTAGAAAATGAAATAAAATAAAATAAAACAAAACAAATAAGAGTAATACCTGTTTGCAGAGATGGTGAGCAGCGCCAAGCCCGGCCCAGCCCGAACCGACAATCACAACTTTCTTCTTCTTCTGCTGCTGCTGCTGTTCGGCGGGAGACACTGTTTGATCCTCTGCTCGGCAACAAAACCCGGTTCTGAAATTGCTAATACAGTTCGGGAAAATGGGCCGGGTCATCCGGCCAACATGTTTTCTTCTGTTTTTGCTATTGGCAGAGTCGACACTCTTTCTTTTGTGAGGCCCAACCACAATAATAATTATAGAATATTGCGTCCAAATTTAGCCAATTTCATGTGCACCACTTGACAATCATTATTGAGGTCTATAATTTTTTTGTTCATTTAATTCCACTTATTTTTTATTTTTATGAAAGCAAAAAAAACAAGAAACAAATTGACCTTAACTACAGCCACAAAAGTTCAGATAAAATCAAAATACTCCTAAAAATAATATTAGTGTCATATTTTATTAATATTTACATAAATTAAAATTATCGATTTCAATTTCAAAACACTGATGTATTTAGATGCGACACCTACCGGTCTTGATATATAGGGTCCCTAAATATAAATTTTAAAATTGACATTTTTGACAATTTAATTAATAATCATACAAAAGAATTTGATCTTAGTTTAGAACAATTATTCTATGCTAGTCAAATTAGCTATTCATAGTACTGAAAATATATATTAATTAGATGAAACATCTTCAAAAAATAATAATGGTATATACTATATAGAGAGTTAGGTCAACAGGTTATCAATATTAAACCATAACTGAAGGACTTTTTGTAGTAAATACAATAATAATGTTGAAATGATATTAAATAAATTGTTAGAAAAAGACCAAGAATAGTAAATGAGAATTTTGATTAATTTCACTTCCACCAGTCCAAATCTCCATAATCCCGTACGCAACCAAACATACCATCCATCCAAATCCAAAGGAAACGCCACGTCATCTTCTTTCCTTCCAAACTAGAACAACAACAACTACACGCATAATAAATAATAAATAAATAATAGGGTCTTTCTAGGGTGAGATACCCCATGTTCTAAACTTTTATGAGATATGCATTAATCACCATTAATTTTCTAAGATTAAATCTGGACCCTAGAAAAATAACATGGCTTATGTTCTAAAAAATGAAGTACTTTACCAAATTATCCTTCGATTATTTTTTTTATTAAATTAATATAAAATTGATTAACATTGAATTGTCTAATTTACCCCCTACTATATTTTAATTAAATAATTAATTTAAATTCATTGTGAATGAGTTTTATTTGATAAATAATCGAAAAAAATACATTCATTGGAAATCGAACTTGTAACCTCTTAATACATTTAACACTCCTAAGTCCTAACCATTCAAGCACATTAACTTATTATGAAATATTTAACCATAATTGTATAAATACTGTTAATGCAAATATTAATTGCAACATTCATTATTATTAAATGGTATTAAATAAATTATTAACAAATTTAATAAAATAAAGTTTGAAAAATATAAAGAATTGCGGTTCAATACACCAAACATCTATCATTAATTATATAATATTAGAAGTATTAATAAAATCCACAATTTAAAAATGTAAAGAATGCTCAATTAAATAAAAAAAATGCATAACTTAATTCAAACTCACTTATGTTATTTAGTCGATAGTGTGGCAAATCCAAATAAAAATTAAAATAATATGTTTATTTAGAAGAAGAAAAAATTAGAACTCATTCCAAGTAGTAGTTTTCTTACTTTAAAATAAAATTATATACTACAAATATTATATTGTGAATTTTCTTTTAATATTTAATTTAATCAACTAGTAAGATTTGAATCGATGAAGTACAAACCCTTTCAATTAGTAAACATTATTCAAATATTTGAATCAGTTGCTTAACTATTGACATAACATGTTACAAAATTGATTTAACTATTTATAAGTAATGTCTAATATCTTTTTAATTCAATTTTGTCATAAAAATAATAAATTTAATTCCTAACACATGTAAGAACCTAATCGTAAATCATAATATTTTATCAAAGCGTAATATTTGAACCAATTAAGCTCAAGTCCTTTCAATTCGTAAACATTATTCAAATATTTGAATCGATTCATTAGCGCGCTCAACTATTGACAAGAACGTCTTAATCAAATTAACTATTATTAATTAAAGTGTAATACATTTTTAATTCAATTTTATCATAAAAAAATAATTCCTAAATTACGCAAGAATCAAATCATAAGATTAATTAAAGCGTATGATTTGAATCAATTAAGTGCAAATCCTTTTAATTTGTAAATATTATTCAAAAATTTGAATCGATTAAGTTCAACCACTGACAAGAACGTATTA
This sequence comes from Erythranthe guttata, assembly GCF_056151865.1. Taxonomy (NCBI): domain Eukaryota; kingdom Viridiplantae; phylum Streptophyta; class Magnoliopsida; order Lamiales; family Phrymaceae; genus Erythranthe; species Erythranthe guttata. The sequence continues at coordinate 318,252 of NC_142534.1, forward strand.
ATCGAGTTAACTATTTATAATTAAAGTCTACTATCCTTTTAATTCAATTTTAACAACAAAATAATAATTTAATTCGTAAAATCGTAAGAATCAGATCCTAAATCGTAAGATTTAATCTAACCATGAACCGATTAAATCTTACGATTTTTACCAATTAAATTTTATCATTTTTTATAATAAAATTCAATAAAAAAGTTACTAAACTTTAACTATACACAGATTGATTAATACGCTATTATAAATTATTGATTTTAACCGATTCAAATATTTGAATATTGTCTACGAATTGAAATGAGTTGAGCTTAATCTATCAAATCTTTGAATATTGTTTTTGAATTGAAAACACATGAGTTTAATTGATTCAAATATTACGATTTAATTAAATCTTACAATTTACGATTCAATTCAAACTTCAAATTCTTTCGAAATTAATTTTTAAATTACACGAGTCGAACAATATTTACTTAGATTTTTAAATTATATTATATAAAGATTTGTTAGTATGGGATATTTTTAATATATAATAATAATAATAATAATAATAATAATTATATGAGAATTAATAATTTATTTAACATTATTTATATAAGTTTTATAACCATTATAAATTGTAGCTTTGTGATATATATCCGTATTGTTAGTTTATTGTCAATTATGTGTTGTGTCTTAATGGTAAGTATTCTTGTGTGTTTTTAGATGGTTACGAGTTCGAATTCAGGTTGATGCAATTTTGGATCGGTGGCGAATAATGATATAATTGACATTATAAATTTTAATTCAGCAATAAATATATATTTAAAATTGCATTAAAAATATAGAGGGTAAAATTGACATTACATTAATAATATATAATGGCCGATTTTTTGAAAATATTAATTATACGAAGGGTATTTACGACAATACGTAAATGAGGAAAAATTGGATTTTTTGACAGGGACACGTGGCGCAATATAAAGGGGTATCTCATAAAAGTTTAGAACATGGGATCTCACCCTAGAAAGACCCTAAATAATAATGAGAACAAACCCCACCTCAAGTATTTTTCTTTATTAATTATCAAAAAAAGAAAAAACAAAGTATTTTTATTTATTGCCTCTACGGCTCTACCGTTACACTAGAGCATATGGCCACAGCTCTTTCCGTCCGGCCCAATCTCACCGTCGCCGGCTCCGACCTGAACCGGTCAACCTATTTACGCCGCACCGGTCAGGACCCAGCGATTAAGGTATTCAATTCGGGCGGCCGATTTCAATGGGGTGCGCTTTTCACCCGCCGCCCGCTGGCTCCGCCGCTGCAAGCCGGCTCCAGAGCCGACGACTCTGCGCCGTTCGAGATGACGGTGGAGAATGCTCTCAAGGTATTGGGCGTATCTGAAGGCGCATCGTTCGATGATATTCTCCGAGCGAAGAATTCAATTATCGCGTCGTGTAAAGATGACGATCGTGCAATTTCTGAGGTCCTCAATTTTTCCCCTTTTCCCAACGCCTTTTTTATTTAATTCATATTTTATGAAAATTATTATTTTCAATCTAATTTTTCTAGGAAGGGTTTCATTTATTTGTCTTTATGTATGTGATTAAACTGGCTCTGCTAAAGCTCATATTTCTGTGGTGTTTTTTTAGTGTGTGAAAAAAACTCCGATTTTTGTGGTTTTTTTAATTTAAGGCGATACATTATAACTGGCAATTCAATCACAATGCTTAATTTGTTTTACTTAAAGCTTAGCATATACATACAGGTGGAGGCTGCATATGACATGCTGCTAATGCAGAGCCTATCGCTGCGGAGAGCTGGCAGAGTCGTAAATAGTAACATCCGTTATGCAGATGTGAATCCCGTAAATGCCCCTGCCCCGACAACAGGGCCGCCTATGCCTGAATGGCTTCAGACTTCGGTCAAAAACTCGTCCGTTTCAGTGGAAGCACCGTCAACTAGCGAGTTAGGCGTGCAAGCTGGAGTATATGGAGCTCTAATGGTCTTAACATACGTAAACGGAGCTTCGCAGTCTTCCACGGTACCATACTCGGGTGCTGATGTTCCCGGTCTTATTTTAGCCACCAGCTTCGGTGCTTCCTTGTACTTTTTGACCAAGAAAAACGTCAAATTAGGTAACGAAAACGAGCTTTTTCCTTGTATAAAATCGTGAAACAAGTTGTAAATTAATATTGATTTTTCTCACTCGTGCAGGGAAGGCAAGTGTTATAACTATTGGAGGGCTTGTAGCCGGTGCGGTGGTGGGGTCCGCTGTAGAGAATTGGCTGCAGGTCGATATAGTCCCGTTTATGGGAATACACAGTCCAGCTTCAGTTGTTAGCGAATTCATACTCGTCTCGCAATTCTTGATCTCCTTGTACTTGAGATAGAAGGTGATCAACTTTTATTCATCCCAAAAAAGGTTTAGCAAAAATCCCTTATCTAGAATGTGTAATGAATGTGTACATTGTACAAATGGAATGGTTTTCAGAAACCTATGTCAGTATATTTGTTCCTTTGATACATATGTTGGATCTTTTTTGTATTATCTTTTCTGTGAAAAATCACAAACGTAAACTAACAATGGACAAATATGCAATAAAATATCACGCAATTCATCGAACAAACAAATGTCTCAGCGAGCTGCTTCGACGAAAATCTAAGTTACAACATTAAGAATCTAGACAAGCATCTTTTTTTTTTTTAAATAGTGTCATCTGCTACCAGTTTCATCTTGAGAATCCTCTATACAGGTAGGTTTCCCTACTTTCTCGGGATTCTCAATGTTGCTCAAGTCATTATACATTCTTAAAACAGCCCTGGAGAATTCTGTCATCGACTCAAAAACCCGACAAAACCCTGTCTGAAAACCGTTTAATGTTATCTTCTCTGTTTCTTGCATGAAGTTGAGATGTTTCTCCTTCTCCAGATCAACCCTTCTACGAAAACTATCCAAAATATCCTTACTGGTCTCCACCAAAGATTCCGAACGACCCTCCATTTCAATTTCCGTGTTTTTACTAAACTCAATCCTGTTCTCTGTTTTTTGGAAAGCCGAAATCTTTCTATCCAATTCTTTGGACAATCCATCAACTTTCCTCTTTTGTTGTTGCTCGTGTCCTTGCTGGACCCACAAAGCTCTAACATCCTTTGCACAGCTTTTTATCGCGAAAGAAACAGCCTTATCAGGCAACTTGTTCATCGAATCCAACCAATCGTGACATGCTATGAGAAGTGGAGGACCGTTGGATCGAAATTGTAGAGGAGCAGAGGAAGTATTTCTTTTCCTGGAGTGAAATTCAGTTTCGGGTGCAATAAATTTCGATAGCCATCCATATATGGCTTCGATGTAGCCCTTCTGTGCAGACACATACTCCGTGAAACACGAACGCCAATTCAAAAGCTCGATTTCCAGCTGAAGAGTAGCAAGCCGATGTGATTCGTTGCAGAATTTTCCGTACGAAGGACAGGTAAATGTTTTCACTTCAAATATAATCTTGTTCTGGATTTCGTGTGATTCCAACATAACTTTCCAGGTTCTTGTCATACTGCAACAAATAGTAAAACAGTAAAAACTTTATACATTCCTCTCTTTTTTTTTCAATTAAGAAGTGACTTTGATTTTAGATTTTTTTTTTTTTTTTACCCTTGAAGTAATTCCTTTATTTGTGGCTCGAGTTCTTCGTCTCTGAGTTTTTCGATTCTGTTTGAAATTGTTTCAGCACTACGAATCGCAACAAGTATTCTGCTGTACAAATCTTTCACCGATGATATGCTTTTGTCAACTGTAAGCCCTTCGTCTCCTCTTGCATCTTGATTTCTAAGTTGATTGCATTTCCTTTCGTAAATTCTTCGTATGCTATCTCCATCCTACACCACACAATTACACCATTGAAGCATATATAACAAAAGTACATAAGATCACAATTTTTTTTTTTTTTAAATCCGGCCATTTATTACCTTGACTTCTTCGTAGAGTTTCTTTTCCCAGGCATAGAGCCTTCCTAAGGTAAGAGAATGGCTACCAGAAGACATTCCTCCATAATCATCGAACAAATCATTACTAAACTCCGTCCATGTCGAAGAGCTTTTCGAATTCGACGCCACTAAACTCTTACACGTCGACGAACGTGAAGAAGCGGAACGCCATGTGATCGCTTGAATCAATTTTGTCGAGTTTTCTGCATTGTATTTTGTTGTGTGAATTGAATTACAATCGAAAATTAATTTGGAATTTTCCAGGAAAAAAAGCAAAAGAAAAATGCATTCTTTTAAGTATTATCGCAACCTAAGCATCATAAAGAAAGAAAATCGAGAGAGGGGGACCATTCAAACAATTTGTAAAGTGTCATACTCCACAAAAAGACACAACCCTTTTCAACAAAATTAGATATTCCACATAAAATAGCAAACATAACTTTTTTAAATTCTTGATTCTTGGAAAAAAAATAAAGGGTTCACCTTTAATTTCATCAAGATTAGATTGCAAATGCACCCTATTGCACTCGAGCATCCTCGAAACATCTTTGCCGGAATCATAAGCCCTTATGAAGTGATCTTCAATGTCTTTTAAAGCCTCCAAAAGCTCTCTCCCTCTCACCGGTGTGTCGATAACCGTAAGCCCTTTCTGCTGTGGCTGCATCGCATGGTGCACGTTAGCATTCTCCACCGCCGCCGCCCGGCCCACATTAGCATTCTCCACCGTCTCCTTCTCTGCATGAACCCTTTCTCTCTCCACAACAACCTTTCTCTCTCTCACCACCATTCTTTCATCTTCAAGGTCTGGTATTCCTTCTTGTTCTCTCACAGCCCTCAATTCCTCCTCAGAAATTCTGTTGTGATAAACGCTTTGGATTTCGGGCCGGGTTACATTGTTAAAAGGGTTGAAGAAATCCCACCCAAAATCCCTCTGCGGTGAAGGGGCAGCCATTACATGAGGAGGGGTATTCATGTAAAAATACCCGCAAACTTGTTCTTCTTGCTTCTCTCTCTTCTCTTCCTCACACTCTTCTTCCTCCTCCGAAGAGACTGAACACGTGGAGGAACTGCACGAACCGCAGGGGATGGATTCCTTGGTGGGTTCGGTTGGGGTTTGCTGAAGAAACAGAGGGTTTGAAACCACGTTTTCTTTAGACGGCGGCGCCGCCGCCGCCGGAGAAGGTGGTGGGAATGTGATGAAGAACGGCGAAGGTGGCGAGGAATGGCGGGCGACGAAGAGGTTGATGGCGGCGGAAACTCCGTAGAGTGATTGACAGTATCTGTAGTGAGCATCTGCGAGGGCGTATCTTCTTTCAACGGCTAGTTTTAGCTGGCGCTTTCTTTCTCTGCATATGGAAACTACTTCTTCCTCTTCTTCTAATCTTGAAGCAACACAACCCATGTTGTTCTCTCTCTCTCTCTCTCTCTCTCTCTCTCTCTCTCTCTAAAGAAAAGGTGGTGTCTTTGAGAAATGTGGTCCTGGAAAAGTGGTGGGGCTGTGCCAAAAAACAATTTTTTTTGGATTCACCTTTTTTTTACCAATATTTTTAGGAGATTTAGTGAAGAAATGTGCAACCTTTATGTTATTACAGGTGATTGTTTAGCTTATAGACCAGCACATTTCTTACCTGGGCAGATAGAAAGAGGGTTTTGTTTTAATTTCCAGGAAAAACTAAAACAAAATAAAAAATCATTAAAAAATTCAAACCCTTTAACCCATTTCATTTCAGTTCAAACTTCAAACAAAACCCACAAAAAAATAAGCAGAAAGAGAGTTAAAGGTGGAGTCTTTATGCTGTTGTTTTTTTTCAGACACAGAGAAGAAGGAAAGGAGAAAAGGATATACCTTGTTACGTTTATACCCTTTTCTTATTTTGCAACATAATGAAGAAAAAGAATGGTGATTTTGAGTTGTTCTTAGCTCTTTCTTTTACTCCTTTGGCCAGAGAGATAAATAAATAAAAAATTTAAATTGAGTAAAAATTACTGGCTACTTTTTTCTGTAGAAGGGAAGAGGGTGAAGGTGGAGGGGAGGTGGTGAGGTAGGGGTGGTGAGGTAGGGGCTCGAGGTAAAAGATGATGCCATTTCTTGTGCTTTGGTTATTACACATCACACATTACACACACTAGTTTCTCATAGTACGGTTCCTATTACCCCACTAGTGTGTGTGTGTGTGTTGTGGGATACAACCTGTGGAATTTTTTTTATTTTTTTTAATTTATGTGAATTTTTAATTAAATGAATTAATTTTTTGATGGGAGTGTGTTGTAAATGTAAATGAGGAGAGAGAGAAAAGGTGCTGGCAAGTAGAAGAAGAGAGAGAAGTAATTGACAAGGAGACAGATGGTGGTGCTGACTAGTGAGAGAAAAGAGGAGTCAAATTTGTTTCTAAACTAGTGTGTGTGTGTGTGTGTGTGTGTGTGTGTGTGTGTGTGTAAAAAAGAGTAGTCAATACCCATTCAGATTTCACTGATAGATTATGTCCCCGCATGCATCTCTGTGTGTATTCCTGTGTGTAAATGTGTGTGTGAGAGAGAGAGAGAGAGAAACATATATATTATATGTATATATAGAGTGTGTTAATGCAGCAAATCTTTTGTTTCTTCCTGTTAAGCAGCCTCCTAATTACTCGTAAATTCGTAATTATAATGACAATATAATGATGGATGTTTTTTGCTTTTTGTCTGTTTAATACCAAGGGATTAGTACTGCATTAATAAATAAGAAAATAGTTATTATGTCCCTTTAGTATATATTTTTTATTTTGCAAATATGGAATTATGACCAGTAAATATATATTACTAATTATGAATAATTGGCACACATTGGAGAAGAAAATAAGTTAATAACCTGGGAAACATAGATAGAACCAAAATGGGAAATATCGAAAATGACCTCTTCTTTGTCTAAGCAGTAAAGTTGACCAAATTTCTTGCATGGGAATAAGCAATTTATTTGTTAAGGCGAATCTATTTACATGTCCAAGAACAACAACAACAACGCTTTTTAGTTTTTCCTCAAATTAGTTAATTAATTAAGGTTTAAATTGTAGAGGTAATATGTACTATAGTATTTAAGTACTACAACAAAATGCTATGCTTTTACCAATTACCACCATTAAAACTCCATCCTTCAAAAGGGTGGTTTAATCGTTGAGACACGTGTCATGAATGACTGTTTAGAGCCGTTGGATGGTTCAATTCAAGAAATGACAGTACTAAAAACATAGAAGATTGGGCCGTGGGGTATTATTACACAAGACTGATTTTGAGCCTCAACCAAATTGAATTAATTGTGTGTGTATTGATAACTGAGCCCAGTAGTCTCTGCTTGTGTGTTTCTGTCTTTTAACTTTTATTTTTTGTCATCACCACATATTAATTAATTAATTAAATAATATTTATATATTACTTGAGGTGATGCATAATATAATGGAAATAAAACCACAAGAAAAGAGTTATATGGGGTTCCGTGAAAATGCCTGACACAGCGACACAGATATCATTTTTTCTGTTCTCACACAGTACTCTCTCTCTCTCTCTCTCTCTCTCTCTCTCTCTCTCTCTCTCACACACACACACACACACACATGATATATATGTAAAGAAAAGGGAGATGAAGAATCAGAGATATGAAACACATATTACTTCTATTCATCCAAGAAAGCTCTGCTTCAGTGATCTTCATAAGCTGAAACTTAAAATAAGAATTAAACAGGTTATTTAGCTTCAAGGACAAGTCACATGATTTACAAAATATTTTTTTTCAAAAAAAAATTAAAAAGAAAAAAGATGATAACAACAAATGTTGAAAAGATCTGCCCCTCGAAAACACAAACTATAACGATCATCGTCACCTTCGACTCTTGTGGAGAACACAACTATGCCCAAGTATTAGAGAGTCTTCTTCTTCGGTTAAAAGAGAAAAAAAGTTACATTGTACATTAAAAGAATTCATTTTCAACGCGATAAATTTTGTTTTTTTTTTTTTCAAGCAGCAGCAGCTTCTGGTGCGAGGGAGTTCGAAGGGATTGTTATTCCACCTCCTTTAACGGAAATATTAGGGCTTCTGACGGAACTAGCCCTACTCACGAGATGTGAATCGAGAAAGACAACCACCACTGTGATGTCATCGTGAAAATGTCTGCGGACCCCACGGTCGATTTTCTTCAAGTCCGAGTATCTCATCTCTCTCTTCTTTGCTGCCTCTTGTAATGCTGTTTTTACCAATCTCCTCGCACTCCCCTGCAATTAATTATAACCAGAGCATTCTTCATTTCTTTCAATTACTAGAGAATCAAATCAAGAAAATCGGAGTTCAAAATGATTAATCGTTGAAGGGAAAACTAAATATATATTCAGGACAGTAACTAGAAATTCGATTCGTTTGGTAATACTTCTCCTTGTTTTTGGTACCATGAAGTTAACTACTTCATGCATTCATTTTGCAATTGTACTGAAAAAAGGAGAATATACTTCAACATATGTCATTCCTTGCTTTAGTCAATGCTTGTGACAAGTTTTAAAATAATATAAAATCTCGACATTAGAAAAATACGTGAAATGTATTTAGGAATTATTAAATGGCTTACGTTGTGTGGATTATTTTGGACAAGATCAACAGCTTCTTGGTTGGTAAGGTGCTCCCAAAGGCCATCTGATGCAAATATAACGAATTGGTCGTGGGGTAGTAACTGGTGCACTGTGATTGCTGGTTCTGCACTCAAAATTGGTCTTTTGAAAGGTTCGCGGAGTCGGAATTTTTGGTATAATGGTTCTCTATTGAATTCAGGTTTTTTGAGATACACATCCCCGATGGATCTTGAGATCTGTACAATAATATATACTCGTTATCAACTGTAACACTGATGGATCTTAAAAGTAATATTAACAGTTGAACTTAAAAGCTATTAAGATAAACACAAGAATACACTCATGGGGGTATTTTTGTTATTCTTTTTACCTTTTCGGCATCACATGTACTAGAAGGGGCATAAGTCATCCTTAAGTCTTCCGCTTTAAGTTAAACTAAGGAAAGAAAAGTTCACATTGCATGAAAGTAGGATTGCGATTTCTTAATTTCGGAATGTCATATAGAATAGAGTTAATGAGTACAAGTAGTGTAATTGTGTGATGACTGATGATTCAAGGATCCGTATCCAGCTTAAAAGAGAACGAAAAGAGGAACCTTTCGAAAAAAGAGGATGGAAAAGATAATACTTGTGTGGATATTTTCTGATTGCACCATTAATATCAATGTAGCAGAATTCTTTCAGAAAGAAAATCGAGCAAAATGAAATCAGCTGAAACACAGTGTGTCTGAAATCACCTCTTGCAATATGGCATCAACCATTCAAATAGTAAAGAACAATGTAAAGAAAGGACCTTCATTAACTCAATTAAGTTCGTTGAACTGCGCCACCTTGCGACCAAATCTAACCAAGCACCGAGATCTCACTATTTTAAACTATAGTTAGCAATGAAAGCAATAGTACAGCTAAAGGAAAGCGATGAAAAGTTGAAAAGAATTAACAAACCTGTATAAGACCCTTAACACGCCACACATTATGCTTCAGAACTACAATATGTGGGTCGTCAGGGTGTAGAGACTGCAACTCCTGTCTAACAGATTCAAAACTCGCATTATGCTCGGCCGATAACTGCATAGCAATTACTTCCCCTGTAGACTTCACAAGCCTTCCCAAAACAGCACGCGAATCACCTGCGTTTGCAATGTAAAGAGTTCCACCACATACGACTCCTACAAGGCAGCAAGAACCAACTGCTGCAATCTGTGGTTTCATAGGCCATTGTCTACTTACAACCGAGAGAAACCCGTCTTCCGTTGCTTGAAATGCCTTCCGTATAACCTCTGGTGACATGGATTGATGCTCCGCCGTGAACCCTTTATCAAGAAATAAATAATCGCCCTAAGTCTTTAATGATAATGAAAAATAACTAACTTAAGAAGCATAGAATCTAGGCCCTAAATCATTTTTTTTTTCTAGTTTCCTTTAGCTCTCATACAGTCATACCACGTTACAATATAGAGGATAGAGGAATATTTTGTGTTTATTCTTCTTCAAGTGAGGCACACATATATATGCACAAGAGACCTAATTACAACTAACTTACAAATCTCAACTATAGTTTGTCTATATGTTAATGATATATACTAACATATATGTTGCAAGGAACGTTATAAAAACAATAACTAGAACTCGACAGCAACACATCAATTTTCTTTGCAATTTAAAATTATTCTAATCGAGAAATACATACAATAGGTTAGATTCGTTGCAAATTATTTCAGCCAATCCATTTTTCCCCTCTGGAAGAGTAAAGTATGTGATTATAAGTAATCCAAGATTCTAAAAACTTCATGTGATCTTACTCTTTAGATGTTGGAAGAGGTGTTCATTGACAAACCGAGAGGTCTCGGGCCCACCATGACCATCGTAAACCCCTACAAAAGTACCATACGGTCCAGAATCATTTGAGCTAAGACAACCAGATTCGAGTTGGCTCTGATCTTCGAGTAAATTATTTGCTTGAACTACAGCCATTGAAAAGTCCCCATTAAAATGTTGTCCAAAGTCTTTATACCAGAGAAGACCATCTTGTCGACCGCTAGCATCCGAACCAGAGTGAATGTACTGATCTGCCCTTGGCCGAAAACAGGCCCGCAAAAAGTTCATTAACCCGGATAACATCCCTCATCTCATCCAAAGAACCCTCCAGTTTATCCACATCTAACAAGCTCGCATGGTAACTTGAACCGATATATAACTCTGTTTATGATTGTGTATCCAATTCTTGTAAAATATGTGCCCTAGGAATCTGTCAACACAACACAACACAAAACCATCCAAATTAGAGTTTGAACAAGGGATGTTGCAATAATACAAGAGAACGAGTGCTTCAAATGTGAAGCAGATCTTTGACCAAAAAATCAAAAAATTCAACATCAACGAAAAAAGGGGTAGGGATGATTTGAAAAGAAAGAGTAGTCGAAATCCACTTTTTTCTCCGGACACATGTTTGGTCAGCAGTTCAAATTTTCTAGAAGGTCCAGCTCCCAAAAGCAAAGACGAAAAATTCAAGGCAAACAAAACCCAAAAAAAACCCCAATTTCTTAAAATCCCAAAACCCTACAGCAGCATCAGCAATTCAACACTCCGAATATCAGACCAAAAATAAAAATCACGCGTATGGGTGAAATAAGCCGAAGAAGTTACCTTAGGAGTTGATTTGTGAGCAACGAAGATCTGAAATCGAAAGAGGTTTTAGATCTGTGGATCCGTCAAATCAAAATGGAAATTATGAAGAAAAAAAAACAATTTTCGATGTGGATTTTTGCTCTTCGTCGTCCCCAATCTCTTTTTTCTTCGCAGGGGCGATAACAAAGAATTATCAAGGAGAGAGAGAGAGAGAAAATGGAGAAACAGTAGTGAGAGAAAGTGTGGTATTAACTAATATTAATAATATAAGGGAGTTTTTGATTGGGGCAACTGAACTATGGTCTCTCTCATCAGACAAACCCCATTAAAAACCAACAATGGAAAGCTTCAATCCAGCAAAGCAGAGGACCAGTTATGGGGCCCACACCCTTCTTCCAGATAGAGAGAATTTCTAGAGAGAGAAACAATTGCAAAAATATAAAAAAAAGGGAGAAATAAATCATGTACAGAGAGAGAAGAATGGAGGAGGATCAAAACAAATTTCTAAGAAGAAAGTATTTTAATAATAAATAAATAAAATTGAAGAAAATCAAACACACAATTTGCTCAATGGAGTCAATGAAGTGGTGGGAAAGATAGAGTGATTTGCAGTCGCATGGAATTTCCATACTATCAGCCCCTTGTGATGACACGTGGCGATCAATTGAGGTTCGTAACTTGATCTAAAAACTGTTACCATGATTGAAAACTTGTATTATACTAATTAATATCGTGACTTAATTTTTGATCAATTTCGTGAAATTATATTCCATTTATTAAATTAACAACAAAAATAAATAAATAAATAATATATGATATTAATAAATTAGCTAGTGATCATATCCGAATTTACTCGCATGATTTAAGTGATAGAACTTAATCAATTGAAAATTGAATTCCTGAATTAAGGAATTAGATCACAATTGCAACACATCGATTAGGTCGAATTCGTGTTACATGTGGCAACGTAACGGCCCAATTGGACAACATTAACAAAAATTAAAAATTAAAAAACTAATAATTATTATTTGTATTTTTTTATTTTTTAAATAAAATTATTAATTACAGATGGCTAGTGTAAGAATAAAGACATGTTAGGCATGGCAAGTTCAAGAAAGGTAAGCTACTCACTCCATAGACTATTATTTAATCATGTTTTAAACAAGATAATCAACTGTTAATCACACTAGCAATCCCCTAATCACTTGCTAACATTGCATCTCTAAATTATAAATTCTAAAATTAGAATGTTTTTAGATTAAACAAGTAGGCCTATTTTATTTTATTTTAATCGTAGGTAGTCCCAAAAAGTTATTGAACTAACAAAACATTCAATAGTGCCCAAGGCCCATATGATTGTCATAAAAACATGGGCTTGAATAAATAGAAACGAAGGTTTCTAAAACATAGCCCAAAGATAAGTGATACGTCGATCATAACTTAGTTAGTCCGATGTTTGGACATTTTTTTAAGTTCGTCGTCGACCATTTTTAATTACCTGTGAACATTTGCACTTCTATTAATAACAATGTGCCTTGAGAAATAATATTAAGGGGTAATTTAATTTGCTAAACACATTTCACAACTAATATCATTTCAAATCGGGATGGTCGGATTTTGCTAATTTGATAAAGGTTTTGTATCATTTTCAAACAGAATTGTCCGTTTTTCTCCTCCAATTAATCCATTCATATTCGTTTCTGCTTCTCTCTTATATATCAAATTCAACAGTGTCATCGATGCACCACCATCGTCTTCCCCCATCTCGCAACAACCATCGTCTTCCTCTGTCGCCGCCATCAATTATTTACATACATGAAAACAAATAGTAGTATAATATATGTTGAATACTCTTATGTAATATATATACACACACACAATTACAAAATAAGTACTAGAAAAAGAGAGGTAACAGCAGATTAGATTGTCAATTTATGCACACAAAAATATAAGAGTAGTCATTTTCATTTACCAGATAATATTTTTGATATGATGTACACGATTTTGATTTTGATTTTGTAGTACATATTATTATTAATATTATTAAAAAAACGCGTGTTCTATCCGTGGGGGAAACATGTTTAGTCAATTTCATATGTTTATTTCTTCTTTTAATTTATCTGAATATATTTAATTAATGTGATGCAAATTTAGGTCGTCCAATTTTGTAATTTCAGTCGTTGTACAGTTGATGCATGCATTGCAAACTGTAATCAAGAGACTTTGTCCTTTGCGCTGTTGCTATATATACATTACATACATCTTTATATATATATATATATATATATATATATATATATATATATATATATATATATATATATATATATATATATATATAGGGCCAGCTTTTGGATTTCAGTACAATAATTTGCATCGATGTCATTTCATTCAATGTCCCATCGTATTTTCAACTAGGATTTTTTTTTTAAGAAATATTATTTATTTTCAGAAAATAGGATTTATTATATTTGAAAATGGAGATCAGCTAATTAATATGTAGAGAGATTGATAATATTGATTGCAATCCATCATGTTTCATGATTGAGTTTTGTTTTGTTCAATCCCACTGCATTAAGGAGATACTGATTTATCATTTGTGTAGGGACAAATATATTTTTTTTTTTTGCTAATTTTTTTCTTTTAATTATTGCCCTAATAGCCAATAGTCAATTAGTATTTTCTAAATTATATAATTCATGCTTGTTGCCTATATTATTACAAAGGGGGTCACTATTTCAAATACTAACTTTTGCTTACTTGAATACCAAAAAAATAAAAAATAAATAATTAATTGTAAATTACTTTAATGCCCTTAATGGAAATTAAAACCAAAAAAATATTACAAATACTATTTTTCTTTCTTAAATACCAAATAATCAAAAACCTAAAAAAAACATTTCCCTCCTCACTCACAAACCCCTCACCTCCTCCACCTCCTTCTTCTCCCTCCCCAAAAACCCTCCTAAAAAACCTCAAAACAAAAGAAATCAAAACCTTACACAACTTGCAAAATGGCGTCAAATGACAATAGAATGGTAGTTTACGAGCAAGGAGAACCCATTCAAGTATGTATTCATGTATTTTTTGAGCTAAAACATCGATTTTGAATTTTTTTTTTTTTAAAACTCGCCATGTATTTTCGACACATACAGGTCGAAAATACCCTTATTTTTCGACATGTATGTGTCGAAAACATAACAATTCATATTTTATTAAGTTTCGACACCTAAGTGTCGAATTTTGATACAATTTTCGACACCTAAGTGTCGAAAATTACCCATATTTTCGACAATTAAGTGTCGAAAAAAAAAAAAAAAATTACACAGATCTAATTTGACAGGTAGCTGTCGAAAATTGGTTGAATATTCGACAGCTAGCTGTCGAAAACTCATCCAAATTTCGACAGCTAGCTGTCGAATTATCAAAAATCCCATTTCAAGCTTTCACATTTTTCGACAACTATATGTCGATTTTTGATGAATTTTCGACATCAAGCTGTCGAAAATTCATCAAAAATCGACATATACAGGTCGAAAATTGTGAACGAAGAACCAACCCACGAATCTCAAATCAATGCTCAAATCGACTGAAATTAGATGCACCCATTACTAATTAACGATCATTTCTACCTAAAACAATCAAATCCTAATTACCCATATCAAACAATCAAATCCTAAGTAAATATTAAAGAAAAAAAATTCGAAAAAAATTATTATTTGGATAAATGAAACCGGAACGAAGAAGCGGCGGCGGGCTGATAACAATGGACGAAGAAGCGGCGGCGGCGTACGGTGGCGTTCGGCGTCGGCGGCGGCGGCGGCGGCGGCGGCGAGGGTTGGAGAGGGTTGGAGGTTTTTTTTTTACAACAAAGGGATTTTTTTTTATTTGGTTTTTGATTAGGTAATTTCTAATAAAATTTGATATAATTGATATTTTGTATGAAAGGGTGTTTTTGTAATTTTCTTTTTATTTTGGTATTAAAGTAAGAAAAAACTGATAAATATGTACTCAATTTTGGTTTTAAACTTGGTAGTATTCAAGTAAGCAAAAATTCGTATTTGAAATAGTTGCCCCCTATTACAAAAGGGCTCAGGTCCAAACAAATCCAAATAAATATGTTAGTTCCAAAGCCTAAATACTAAATAGGCTCCATTTAATTGATGTAGTCTTGTACAAAAAAAAATAATAATTAAAAAAAAAAGTTAAAAAAATCTCGTACAATAGCCATAAATTAGAGAAGGGCTAAATCGTATAGACAAATCTTACGAGACGAGTTCAACCTAAAAAATATGGACAGTGAAAATCGAACTCGAGTTATTAGACACAACATATTTTTAATACTTTAGAAAGAAATAAAAATATTTGCATTATATATATATATTAAATTTATTTCCTTTTTCCAACCTTATTTATTTTGACTTTCATAATGTTGCATTGCCATGAAGAAAAGAGGAAAATTTTGCAAAGTGCAGTACTCTGAATACTTTAAGTGACAGCACTGTG